>NC_058374.1:74951333-75256000 GCF_018350175.1 Felis catus
GACGTTCTTGTGACTCTAGGCTAAGAACTCCTAAGTCAGGGTATGACCAGTGGTCTTCTGCTGCTGCATCGAAGTTCCCGGTAAAGAGTGAAACTTCGGGGCACATTGACGATATGCACTGTCGGGAAGGGTCAAGGCAATGTAAACTTGACCTATCTTCCGACAGCAGCCCGTGCGCGGTTTGACCCCAAGTGGCCCCTTTCCTCTGCTGGAACTAAGAGTCCTCTCTCCCACATTTTCTTTCACTTCGGATCCAAAGAAAACACCAAGAGGTATTCTACTGCGATGCTAGAAGCACAGTGGAAGAGAGGCGACATTCAACAGCTCTGGTGCTAGTGACGCCTCAGCTTCCGCCCGAGCTGAGAGACCCTCAGCCTAGTCAGAGGCGCCCCCAACCCCACCACACCTGCTGAGGGGGAGAGCTCGCGGCCGCTACGTGTTGCCGAGGCAAAGGGCCGAAGGGCAAGGACACGAAATGCGAGGACGTGTGGTGTCACTTTGCGCATGGGATCCGAAAAAATCGCAGCAACCCCGGCAGGTCTCCCGGAACGAGGGGTGAAAGAGGGTCGCGCAACCCACACCGGTGGAGCCCCGGAGGTTAACCACCCCCCTCCCTGATTTCCCCAAGGCCGGGAACCTGTCTCTGCCGCGAGGGCTAACGAAACCCGAGCGGGGAACGGAGGAGTTACTAGGCGTAGTGCCACGAGTTAGGGAACCTGGCTGCAGGCAGGCCCGCAACGAGGGACGCACTCACCGAACCTCGGGGCAGAGCTGGGAGGTGAAAGCCGCTGTCAAGGTGTGACCCGGAAACAGAAGTTGGCGTCTCCAGCTGGCCTCTGTTTACAGGATGTGAAGAGCGATTGGGGCACCTGCGCACCGGCCAATGGCTGCAGGCGGGGGGCGCCTGCGCAGAGTCCTGAGGCAGCCTCCGTCCTACCCAGGCATAGTTAACGGATTATTTTCTTTCCCTGCCGGAGGGTTTGTGCGCCGGCGCAATGTAGCGCTGTCGGCCATTGCCCGGGGTCTTGGGTCCGCAGCTCTAGGCAAAAAGCTCACCGCCCCCGGCTATTGGGCCGAGTCTGTGGGGCCGCCCCTATGTGGACCAGGCCGGTAGTGGGTCCTTCCGTGCTTTCCGCCTCCCCCCACGGTCTCCAGCTGAGATCGGGCCTGGGCACCTCATTTCTAACCTTGCTACATTGGTTCGGTTGCTTAGGAGACTAAACTGTTAGTAAGAAGCGTCTTTGGAAAATAAAAGAGACTTCCATGATTATTCACAATATTGGAAACGTGTGCTTTCTGAAACCTCCTGGATAGTGTCCACCCTTCCTCAAAGGGAACTATACCGAAGATAAACAACCGCCTAAGAGGCGTAGCAGTCCAAATGTCGAAGACTGAAAACGACGTACCCGCTGACAGTAACCCTTCCCAGCCAGGGAGATGCTGCAGCGTCTCAGTGATGTCCTTCCCAAGCAAAAGCATAAACATTGGAAGCCAGCAGCACGTAGTGGTGCAGGTACAGTGAAGCAGCCTGCACAGGCTGACTCTAAGTGCTGTGATCTACCTGGCTGCCTGTTTAACCAAGAACAGCCCAACACCTACTCCCCAAAGCTTGTTCTAAGCAGCAGCATCAACCAGTTTGAGAATAAAGCAGGGCCCAGACAGTTCATGAACATCAATGAGGGGATGGTGAACTGGAGAATCTCACGCCTTGTCTGAGGAGTGAGCCTCCCCTGCGTTCCAAACTCAAAAGATTTTTGCCATGCAGGAATGTGTCCCCCACCTTCTGCCACTCTGCTGTGGTGAGGTTGTTCAATTTTTCCAAAGAAGCTGATACCCAGTTGTTTTAAACAAGTGAATCCTCCAAGTTGCAAATATTGGCAACATTAAAAAAAAAATCATTTTGAAAGCAGGCAACATTCAGCCTTGTAAGCCACCAATTCTATACTCTAGATTAAAGAAAGGGCTGCTTTGGTCGGGATTAAAGGCTGCTTTGATCATTGACAGCTCTATGGAAGAAGGGTTTAGGGGTAGCTCTCTGATTGGGAGGGGTTCTGGGGAGTTGACTTGAAGCTGTAGCTACATATTAACTACATTGCTTTTAATTCATAGATTTACTTAGGAAAGCTTGAAGGAGGCTAGCCGCCCCCCCCCCCCCCCCCCCCCCGCAAGCTGCTCTAAAGCATTTGATCAAATTCAGTGAATGGAAACAGTTTGATTCTGTGCCCATTGCTTCTAAACCAGAAATTTGTATTAGGGCTCTAGAGACTGTTAAATCTCCAAACACAAGGGCAAGAGATACCTGTGTTGGTGCTAATCACAAATGGGGAAGTTCATCCTGTGAACCTAAACCCTTCCTGGCCACCAGCAGGGAAGATCATAGAAAAATCAAGCCACTACATGTGTTGTCAAACCTAACCTCGGTTCAGTTAGTACCTCTCAAACTCCCATCCCTATGTCTAGAACTGTGTGACTCACATTAATACCCCAATGGTATATTCTCCCCCAAATCCCCTTGAATCCTACTTAGCTGGGGAATTAATGAGGTGAGAGTCAGATGTGTAATAAATTCCACTGCATCATGCAGTGGGCCCAGGTGTGCTAAGTCTCCCTGTGTCTAGATCCAGTAAAGTGATGCTCTGCTTGGCACCATCCATAGCTTTCTCTAAGTGGAGAATGAGCTTCAGACAACTGACCTATTGAGGGAATGGTGACTGCAGGCTGCTTTTGTTCAATGTCATATACTACCCAGGATGGTGGAGTACATCCTGTACCCAGAGTACAGAAGGTCTAGCTTTTGTCCTGGCTCTGAGACTGATAGTTATTTCATTCCATTTCATTGGGCATCCGTTTTCTCATTGTGAGAGCATTGGCTGAAATCATTTCTGAATATCCTTCCATTTCTATAATTCCGAATCTATTTAATTCCAAAGCAAAAGTTCCTGCTTCCAAAATTTTTTACTTTCATCAAACGAGTACAGTTTTATGACTATCATAATACTACTATGTTAATGGGACCTTTGAAGTCTTAATTATAGGATGCCAAAGTCTACATAGTTTCCATTCCATTTTTGCTTCTTCTGTTGCCTCCTTTCTAAAGCAAGGTAAAGACAGTGCTGTTTCCAAGCTTCCAATTTTTAAATGTCATTGGTATTATATAATGTTCAAGCATACTGAAAAAACTGGAGAGAATAGTATGATGAACTCCTATCCATCATCTATATTTAACACAGTAACATTTCGCCAATTATTTTAAATCATTTTTTTCTTTGTTGTTTTGTTCAGCTTTAGGGTTTTTAGTTAAGCCATTCAGATAATATCCACACTTCTCACAGTTTGGGGGGAAGTTTTGATTTGACATCCCATAAGTTTTCTAAAAATTGAACTATCTCGTGTTTATTTATCCATTTCTTCCTTGAAAAATATGAATTTTTCCCTGTGTTGTCTCATTTCTCAAAATTTCTTCACTGGTAAATTTTGAGGTGTATAAACTCTGCGAAACTCCCAACATCTTATAAATATAGAATTATTTGTCTCCCAGGGAGACTCGCATAGGCCATCTATGCAGATTATTTCATAATGTTTCTGAGAATCCACTGCACAGCCAAAGGAAGTTTCAGGTCCATTCATTCATACATTTATCAAACATTTGCCGGCACCTATGTTGTTCCAGGCTCAGGGCTCACAGTGCAGGGAAGACAGTGATGGAGAAACACATTCCCTTATTTTCAGGGGTTGGATATAGATTTGCAAACAGTCAGTTGCAATTCAGGATAATAATTTCAATAAAGTTTTCACGTGCAAAGTCAATGGTGAAGAACAGTTCTACTTCAGAGTAAGGTCAAAAGAATAGTAGAGGGGAAGGGTCTGTGAAGATGTTTCTTGAGGAACAATTTGTTTCTGCTTGAGGAACAATTTGCTTCTTCAATTTGTTCCCACTCCCTTCCCACCCAGAGGGAGACATAGTGCTGGTGCTGCATCCTTGTCCTCCAGCCCAGAGAGGGATTTCTGTGGGACCAGAGAGCTTGGCACCTGTTTCCCACAGTTGTGAAACACAGTGGCCTGCACCAGCTCTTGCCTAAAATTTAAAGGCAGTAGCCACAAAACGGAGGTGGCTGCAGTGGGATCTGCAGCACTCCCAGATTCAATAGCAGTGACGAATGTGTGAATGTTTCCAAGACCAGATATGGGCCATACAGAAGACAGTCAGCATGGTGTTGCCTTTGGTTTACTCAAAAAGGGTTGTCTAGAGGTGTGGAGAGACCCAGTGACCAGAAGTTAGAGGTGAACAAACATAGGAATCCTAGAATACACAGAAGATGTCAGAGGCAACCATCTGCATCTATTTAGGCCAAAGAGACTGGAGTGAGAGGTCTCTGATGAGAGCAATCTGCAAAGAACCTTTAAAGTACCCTACAGGAAAATTTCAACTTAAATCATCTGCCTGACCCAGGTAGTACAGATCTGTCATATCCCTGAGCTGTCTTGCTTCCCACTTGTACACAGCAAGTCAAACAGCAGCTAGCTGGGGTGGGGGGGGAGGTAAGTTAAGGAGAAAGCTGAAGGCAGGCAGCCACCAGCCACAAGAAGCCTTATGTGGGGGAAGGGGGAGGAGAAGTCTTAAACTAGTGCTTAGAATGAAGACTGAAGTATTTGATTGCCATCTTGGACTGGAAACATTCTAAATACCAAATCAAGACTCTTTCTTGACTTAAAGTGACTTACTTAAAGGATTGTCAGTTATCAAAGAACGAACCAAAAAGTCAGGGAATCTGCCCAATTTTCCATTCAGGGAAAATTGCAGGGGAAGATTATCCCTTCCCCGTATCTTTAAAAGATGGTAAAAGCCAAAAACCAAGATGGCATTTTGATCACATCCGTGAATTTTGCATTCAACATTCCAGCTCCATCCCTATACATTTTAGTTTGTTATTTGTGATCTTCATGCTTTGATTACAAATGAGTTGTTTTTTGCTTGTTTTAAATGTGTTGTGTGTCTCTCATACGACTTTTAGGTCATTATGTTGTCTTCTCTTCCCTGCTAATTCCAGTCCTGCTCTCAAGAAGTGTTCATTAGATGGTGTTGATTGACAGTACAACTAGTGTTCCTATTTTCAGACCTTGGCATAAACGTAACTAGAAATTTGATAATGCTGTTTTGCTTGTAACGATTGATGCCATTGCTGTTCAACATGTATTAGCGTCCGGTATCTGGGTAGGTGCCATTGAAGTGTCCCAGGTTACAGATCTGGGTGTCTTACTTTTTGAGTTTGGCGGCTACCTAACAGGCACAGGCTTTTGTGCAACTCCTTTTCTTGGAGTGAAAAACTCCTCTCTTCACCTGCTGGCTCCAAACGTTTTCCTGATTTTGAGTGCTATCCTCTAGAGTGACAGTGTGCTGGGGGAGAGGAATTCTGTCTTGCAGCTTCTGTAAGTGGTAACCTAAAGCCTTTCACAACAGTTTTCTGGCTTCTGGCCAGAGCTTATCTCTTCCTCTTCTGTCTGAAAAGGACTCATCTTTCTTCAGGGGCCACTCAGCTAATGTTGATGCAAAGTTTTCCTGACATGCTTCCTAGAGAAAGGTGACTTAAGTAAGAAGTAATTTCTTCAAATGAGCTTTTGTCACCAAAGTGGGGGAGGGGGTGGGGAAGAGGAGGAGAACCAAAACGAAGTTTGTGATATCCTAAGAGCCAAGGAGAGAGAAGGGATCAGTCAAAATTAACAAAGTAGGGTAAGAAAAAATAAGATCTAAGTGTCAGACTAGTTAGGAAAAATAGTGTTGCTTCATTAATATAATAGTGTTTTTCTCTTTACTTTGAATTTCTTCAGTTTTGAGAGCTATTGTTTATTGCATATCTCTTATTTTAGAGACATCATAATCTGCAAATGCCATAGGGACTAAGTTTCCAGTTCTGACAGTAGTCCTAGTTACTTTGCTTGTCTAAGCAATTTACATTACCTAAATCTCAGTTTACTCATCTGTACAGGCAAGAGTAACAACACTTACCCCAAGAGTTAATTTCACAAAACATAGATCACATTTGTGAAAGGTGGTTTTGTAAGCTATATAAATGTTGGTTCTTATCTATGTCATCTTTGTAATATTTTGTATTTGTCTAGTTCTCCCAGTTGCACCATAAACGCCTCTAAGGCACAGATGTAGATTTCCTGCACTCACTGCTCCCTTCCCCACAGCAGACAGTAGGTATTGGATAAATGTAAACAGGATTGAACTAAAGTGAACTGACCTCCCAAAGACAGGAATAGTAGAATGCCTCTATGTACTGGTGCTTGATCCCGAGAAAGATGTCAGAAGTTACATTTAAAGAGAAATTTGAAAAGGAACTTTGGAAATAGAGCAAAGGAAAAAAAAAGTTCAGAGAAATATAAGCCTCCTGAAGCTTTTTATACACTTAAACCTTGTCCAAGAGAAAGTAGTTCAGCAGAGAAAAGAACCGAATTAATGTGCAGCAGGGGTAGTCTCCCAAGACATGTCATCAGGATTAAACAAGGACTTCTTTCAGAATCTGCTCAGAGGCAGACAGGCTCCCAATATTCACACTGTTCTTTTATTTTTTCCCTTTAACTTTCCCCAAAGGCTCAGGGAAATTTACAAATAACTACTTTTTGAAAATTACTTTGGCCTTATAGGTTACCAATATTTTACACTATCAGAATAATTTTAAGACATTTTGAGACTTCACAGAGAAAGAACGCTTGAGGGATTTGGAAGGGGGGAATGCAGTAAAAATACAAATAACAATGTTAATGATAATATATAAATTAGATATACATAGATATTATTTTTCCAAGAATGTGATCAGTTACAGCTAAATCACCTAGCAAACCAAGACTGGAATAGACAACTAGCAGGAGAGATTTTAAGATTGTTTAAGGAAGGGAAATTAACACAGGAAATGCTCACTCTTATGGTACCACTGGGTGGTCCAAACTGATCTGGAGAGTTCTACTAGCAAGGAATGATTGGATTCTCTGAATCAATTTCAGGGATTTAAGAAGCTTACTAACTGTTAACTTCATGATTTTGTGCTCTCTTGAGGTCCATGCTATTTCTAGTAGGAGTAGGTCTCCCCCTAGAGGAGAAATAGAGAATTTGTTCCTTCAGGCTTCTTGCTCAGCGTTCAGCAAGTAGTTCTGTGTTCATTCATGCACCATTCAACCATTCATTCAATAAATACTTATTAAATTCTATTAATGTGCTGTTCCTTATTATAGATTCTTTTTTTTTTAATTTTTTTTTCAACGTTTATTTATTTTTGGGACAGAGAGAGACAGAGCATGAACGGGGGAGGGGCAGAGAGAGAGGGAGACACAGAATCGGAAACAAGCTCCAGGCTCTGAGCCATCAGCCCAGAGCCTGACGCGGGGCTCGAACTCACGGACCGCGAGATCGTGACCTGGCTGAAGTCGGATGCGTAACCGACTGCGCCACCCAGGCGCCCCTAGATTCTTAAGATACAATTGAATATAAGATCAACATGGTCCCTGCCTCCAGGGAAACTATAGTTAGTGTCAGAAATAAACATTAGATAAAGAATCACCCAAATGCCTTGACAACGTTCTATAAAGGGAAAGTATGGAGGGTAATATGGTCATTCAATAGAGAGCCTCTATAACACTGGGAGGTAAAGGAAAACTTCCCTGAGCACAGACTTGGAAAATGAATGGATATAACCAGATAAAAGCTATGGATCAGAGGTGAAGGGAGTGGGCACTGCAGCAAATGGACAGGAGTATTTAAAGACTGTGAGAGCAAAAAAGCTTACGGAATTGGAAGAAGAATAAGAAGCCAGAATGATAAGGAGACCAAGGGCACAAGTTGAGGCCAAAAAGGAACAGATGCTCCAAATCAGGCAGGGTCTTGGTGGACATGCTAAGGGTTCTAAACTTTATCCCAAAAGAATAGGAAGCTATTGATAGGTTTTATGCAAGTGACATAATCATGTCTATGTATTTAAAGGATTACCTTGAGTTTCTGATGAAGAATGGATTATAAAAGGGTCAGAGTAAAGACTAAAATAGGAAAAATAGCAATTAAGTGATCTAGGCAAGAAGTGATGGGGACTTGGACTAGAGTGGTGGCCATATAAAGGGAGAAGAGTGAATTTGAAATACTTTAGGTTAGAATTAATAGGGCTGAGTGATTGACTACAAGCTGAAGATGAGAGGGTACAGTTTGCCAACAGTGATTCTTAGATTTTTTCTGTATGCTCCTAGGTGAATTGAGAAGCCATTAACAAAGGTAGGAACTTGAGAGGAAACAGGTGTGTGTGTGTGTGTGTGTGTGTGTTGGGGGGGATCTGATCAAAGGTCAGTTCATGAAATATTTATTAAGGCTCCTACTAACTTTCAGGCAGTGTGTTTGGCACTAGACACTGGAAATTAAAAAGTGGAGGCAAGGGGAGCCTGGGTGGCTCACTCAGTTAAGCGTTGGACTTCAACTCAGGTCATGATCTCGTGGTTTGCAACTTTGAGCCCCACATCAGGCTTTGTGCTGACAGCTCAGAGCCTGGAGCCTGCTTAGGATTCTATGTCTCCCTTTCTCTGCCCCGCCCCCACTTGGTCTCTCTCTCAAAATTAAATAAACATTAAAAAATTTTTTTTAAATGGAGGCAATACAGGACTCCTGCCACAAGAAACTTTTGACTAATGGAAGATAATGATAATATTAATGAATTATTTCAGTATTATGCAGCTATGCAAGAATAAATGCCACCCAATAGAAGCCCAGAAAAGGGACAATTTAGCACAACCTGGAGGGCCCAGAGAAGACTTTTTAGAGAAGATTATAACTGAACAGAGCCTTAAAGGATTAGGGGTAAGTAAGGTAAAGAAAGGTGGACTTTTTTTTTTTTTTTCCTCCCGGAAAAAGAAGGAATTGATTCAGCCATCTGCTGAAAACAATTCAAATACTGGATAGAATATTTTTTTTAAAATCTCCTTAAAAAGTATCCAAGATGTTTCAAATAGGATTCTTTAAAGAATTATAATCCCAACTCCATTCCAAAGCACAGTAAAAGGACCACTTCAAAAATTCTTTAATGAAATAAATATAACATTGAAACCAAAATCTGATGAAGGTTATACAAAATATAAAGCTACAGACCAAAAAAAAAAAAAAAGCTACAGACCAATCAATGCAAAAAAAAATATTGGCAAATGGAATCAAACAGCACAATATGTCATGACCAAGTGGAAATTGTTTTAGGAAAGCAAAAATGTTTCAATGTTAAAAAATACATTAATACATTTATTAATATTATTATATATAAGAAGAAAGGTCTTGTGATCATCTCCATAGATTCTGGAAAAATATATGAGAAAATTCAAGGTGTATTTCTAATAAAACTAATTTTGAAAAGAGGAACAAAAGAGTTTTTTCCTAATATCATAAAGCATCTTGCTTACCAGCATCTTATTATTTTTATGGGAAAACACAGGAGGCATTTCTGCTCATGTTTGAAACAAAACAAGGATGCCCACTGTTACTATAACATCTAACATGGGGTTGGAGGTGTTTGCCACAGCACTGATACAGAGGAAACAATTAGATGTATGAGAATTGCAGATAATGTGACAGTGTGTCCAGAAAATGAAAGCGAAGCAATGGGAGAACTACTGTAAATAAAAAGATGATCCAGTAAGGTAGCAGGATAAAAGAGCAATTTACAGAAGTTGGTAGGCATCATACATACAGGGAAGAACCAGTAGAAAATAACGTAGAAGTGGGGCACCTGGGTGGCTCAGAGGGTCAAGCGCCGGACTAGATTTCAGCTCAGGTCCTGATCTCGCGGTTTGTGCGGTGTTCGAGCCCCACATCAGGCTTTACGCTGGCAGTATGGAGCCTGCTTGGGAGATTCTTTCTCTCCTTCTCTCTGCCCCTCCCAGCTTTCTCTCTTTCTCAAAGTAAATAAATAAACTCAAAGAGAGAGAGAGAGAGAGACAATAACGTAGAAGAGAACTTCCCCATCCCATTTGCAATAGCAGCCATAATTACAAGATTCCTAGGAATAAAGTTAATAAGAAATATGTAAAAACCAGTGAGGGAAACGTTATAATACTCCCCCCGAACACAAAAGTAGACTTTAACAAATGAAAGACATACCTTAATTTGCAAATTTAATATAATTCCAATAAAAATTCTAACAAGTTTTTTTTTTTAGTTAGATAAATCAATTCTTAAGTTCATATGAAACTTTTTAAATAAACAAGTTTATCTTTGTATAAACAAAACTTGCCAGGAAAAAGCCCTGAAAAGAACAGCAATGAGGAGGGGCCAGTCCTACCAGACGTTTGAAATACAATGAAGCGTTCATAATTAAAAGTGTAGAACTGGTACATGAATAGAAAGATACACTACTGAAACATGATAGAAATCCAGTAATAAAGGAATTTAATATATGATAAAGATATTGCAAAACAATGAAGAAATGGACTTTGTGATAAATGCTGCTGAGACATCCAGGTACCATTTGGACACAGGTAAAATTGGATTCATAGCTTATACTGCACAGTAAGATAAACTCCACGTGGATTAGTTAACCAAACCAAACAAAAATGGAAACCTTAAAAATAATAGAAGAAAACATGAGTAGGAAAGCATTTCTGTGTCTCAAAATCTGGAATCAATAAAAGACATAAATTCTGTTACATAAATATTTTTTAAAAATTGCATGACTCAAATACCACATGTAAGGCCAAAGACAAAGGTTTCACTGGACAAAATATTTGCATCTTAAGCCATGGGAAAAAGTTAATCTGACATATAAAGAACTCCTAGAAATAAAAAGACATAAATCATGTATTTTCCACATATACATAGATACTAAGACACAAACATAGCTAACAAATTCATGCAAGTGTCCCTTAAAGTAGTAAAACATACTCCACTCATTCAAAAAAAGAAAAGCAAATCACATTACACTGAGGTAGCATTTCTTACCGTGTTGGCACTAATCCAAAAGTTTGAGAACACACTGTTGCCGAAGGACAGGGGAAAGAGACACACTGATATGCCACCGTTGAAAGTGTAGAATGATTTAGCCCTCAAGGAAGGGAATTTGGTACTATCTAGCAAAATTACAAATAGATGCATTCACCCTTTAACCCAGCAAGCACATTTTCTAGGAATCTATTCTAAAAGTACACCTGTACAAATTTGGAATGATACATGCACAAGGTTATTCACTGTGGCATTATTTTTAATGGCAAAAGACTATAAATATCCCAAATGCCATTAAGAGAGAGGAACTGAATAGGTAAATAAATTATAGTACATAGTAGACATAGTCATACAGACTATGGAATATTTCTTTGCATTGCTATGAAATGATCATCACAATACATTATGTGAGGCAAGGTGAAGAGCAGTATATGTCGTAGCTACTTTTTTTTTTTAATATATGAAATTTATTGTCAAATTGGTTTCCATACAACACCCAGTGCTCATCCCAAAAGGTGCCCTCCTCAATACCCATCACCCACCCACCCTTCCCTCCCACCCCCCATCAGCCCTCAGTTTGTTCTCAGTTTTTAAGAGTCTCTTATGCTTTGGCTCCCTCCCTCTCTAACCTTTCTTTTTTTTTTTTTTTCCTTCCCCTCCCCCATGGGTTCCTGTTAAGTTTCTCAGGATTCACGTAAGAGTGAACACATATGGTATCTGTCTTTCTCTGTATGGCTTATTTCACTTAGCATCACACTCTCCAGTTCCATCCATGTTTGTCATAGCTACTTCTTATATAAAATTAGACATTAAAGAATAATCCAGAAATGAATAACAATGGTTACTTATAGGTGGGTGGAGATGGGGAACCAGGATCAGGGGTAGGATTAGAAGAGAGACTCCTCTGAGTAAACCTTTTGATATAGTTTTGACTTTAGAATCATGTAATTATTTTACATATTCAAAAAGTAAATTAAGTCAAAAAGAGGGGGAAAAAAGGGCAATCCCTGAAACTGAAAACAAATTAAGTAAACCTAAGTGTGTGATTGGTAACACACACACACACACACACAAAAGATTTCTTTCAAATGACCTTTGAATGCAAGACTTTGTCCTTCCTTGGTGGAATATATCCTAATAACAAAACAAACTGTGAAGAATCCTAAACATTCTGTAACTTTATTGTTAATACTAATATTGGTATCATGAAACATTTTATGTACAGTATGAGAACGCAAATAAAAATAAGTTCAGTGTAAGAAGTAATAAAAATGTAAATCAAATAAGTTAAAAATTGAGTGTTCAAATTAAATCTGTAAGCCATAGATATTCTGAAGAAGGCAATAATCTTACTGAAGAATAACAAGCTGAATGACTTAGAGCTATGGATGAATCTTTGAGTGACGGATCGCAGACATCTTCCGTGGGCCAAACCTCACGATTCCTCAGACAACTCCTGTGAAGCTGATGACATATAGTGCCCTGATACTGAAAATTAGATTGTTCTTAATTCTGAGCATTACAGAATTACAGTTATAAGGGATCGGACACTTGGAAGTTAAGGAGTATCATCATTTATGAAGAAAATTGTTTAATACTTTCAAATATTTTAGCTTCTGGCCAAGGGAAATGTGAAGAGAACATTTTTCACAGATGGGCTCCATGTAAAAGAAAGGGGCAGGGGCATTTAATAAACTTATATCTGGATTGCCTGCAAGCATTGATGTGCATCTGAGTGTAAGGCAGACCTCACAATATACCTGTTTGGAAAAGAAATAGGGATGCACATTATAGAATTTCACCAGTGGTTTTGATGGAAATTTCAAGAACTAGTACGTTCTCTACATGAACGAATTAAGGCCTTTATCTCAAGTGCTACCATTCTCTGAGCACCCAAATTTTCACCTGTTCGGTGGAAACGAGGTTTAAGATTCAGTAGATATTCTTAGAAATATTTCATAAAGTTAAATACATTCTTTTGCATTCTTATACAAATTCTTCTTTTTTTTTAGAATAGAAAAAGGAGCAAGCTAACTAAAGGCGACTTTAGGCTGCCTTCTAGAAATGTTTCAAACATTATGGATTGTGTTTGTTGGCTTAAAGGTCAACTGTAGAGAAGGGTTTGGGCACTGCTTTGAAGGCCTTGTTTTCAGAGAAATTGATAGCGGACATGCCAGAAAGTGGGTCCACTTATGGATTCCATCTAACCAGACAAAAAATAGTATCCCTGTTTAATGCATTTTAAAGAATTTCTACAAGGGTAAAGGAAATGGCAAACTTCGGGAGCTGGTTACAAAATATTCGTTACAGAAATGAGTTGAAATGTGCCTGTTTCTGGACATTGGGGGCCAAAGAGCGGAATGGTAATGACAGTTTGAAATCAAACTTGTTACACAAAGCCACTTCTATGAAAGGAGAATTATACTGTTTAAGTAAATAGTTTTATTTTGTGGTTTATTGAATTTAAATATGTAAAATGTTACTGTGAGTCAAGTAATACCGTGATAATGTGACGCAAATTTTCAAATGTAATATTGAACAAAATCATAATTATCAAATTTAAAATTTTTAAAATTTTGGGCATCTGGGTGGCTCAGTCGGTTAAGAGTCCGACTTCGGCTCAGGTCACAATCTCATGGTTTGTGGGTTTGAGCCCCGCATCAGGCTCTGTGCTGACAGCTCAGAGCCTGGAGCCTGCTTTGGATTCTGTGGCTCTCTCAATCTCTCTCTGCCCCTCCCCCCCTCACACTTTGTCTCTGTCTTGCTCTCTCTCTCTCAAAACTAAATAAATATTAAAGACATTTTTTAACGTTTATTTATTTTTGAGACAGAGAGAGATAGAGCATGAACGGGGGAGGGTCAGAGAGAGAGGGAGACACAGAATCTGAAACAGGCTCCAGGCTCTGAGCTGTCAGCACAGAGCCCGACACGGGGCTCAAAGCCACGAAATGCGAGGTCGTGACCTGAGCTGAAGTCGGATGCTTAGCCGACTGAGCCACCCAGGCGCCCCTAAAGACATTTTTTAAAAATAAATAAAAGTTGTTTAATTTTACAGGAGGAATATGGCAAATTATAGACTACAGAGGAAAAGATTAGAGAACTTGAAGACACAGAAATAGAAACTATTTAAAATGAAATACAGAGAGAAAAAAGGCTGAAAAAGAAAGGGTCAGAGCAAAAGTGATCTCTGAGATGTATCAAGCAGTTTAACATATATGCAACTGAAGTTTCAGGAGTTGAGGGCTAAAATTATATTTAAATAAAACTTAAAGGCTAAAAAATTTCCAAATTTGAAAGCGCATGAAATCCAGGTAGAGTGAACTTAAACAAAACATGCCAAGGTACATATTAATCAAACTGCTAACAACCAAGGGTAAGGAAAAAATTTCTAAAAGCAGGCAGATAAAAAAGATGTATTACATATAGAGCAAGGGTTGGCAAATTATGCCCCGTGGGACAAATCTGGCCCATCTCTTGTTTCTGTAAGTAAAGTTTATTTGGAACACAGCCCCACACACTCATTTATGTATTTGCTATGGCTGCTTTGTGCTACAATGGCAGAGTTGAGTAGTTGCAGTGGTCTGAAAGGCTTTTGTGGTTTGCAAAGCTTAAAAGATTTACTATCTGGCCCTTTACAGAAAAGTTTGCCATTCTGCTACAGAAGAACAAAGAAAATAATGCCAGCATATTTCTTATAAAAGCTATGCAAGGCAGAGGACAAGGCCAACCCAGAAGTTTTTATTCAACAAAAATATCTTTCAAAAACAAACGTAAAATAGAGCATTTTAAACAAACAGAAGATGAAATACAAAATAAAATATAAAAAATATTTCCCACATATGAGTCTCTTGGAAAGATGTGACTAATGTAAAAATAATAAAAATGTACCTGATATTTTAGCATATGTACAAGTAATAGATATAACAACAAAAACACAGGATATAAAGGAGGAAATGAAAATATGTTGTGAGGTGCTTAACACTATTTCAAGGCTGACTGTAATAAAGTGCAGGCTTATATTATAAACTCTATAGCTCCACTGTCCAATACAGTAGCTACTTGCCACATGTGGCTATTAAAATTAAAATTAAAATTTGATAGAATTAAAAATTTAGTTCCTTAGTCACACTAGCCACACTTGAAGTGTTCAATATCTACATGTGGCTAGTAGTTACCATACTGAACAGTGAAAATATGGAACAATTCCATCATCACAGAAAATTCTATTGGAAAGAACTGTTCTAAAGCAATACTAGCAGCAAAGCAAAAGAGAAAAAGAGAAAGAAAAGAGGAGAGTTATTAAGTCAGTATTGAAGGTAAAAAGGAATCATTTTAAAATTCAAGTAATGTAAACATTGGAATGGAAATAAGAAGAAAGAAACAAAGAACAGATGGGGCAAACAGAAAACAAACAGCAAGATGAGAGATTGAAAACCAATCTTATCATAATTGTAGTAAATGTAAGTAGTCTAAATGTCCTAATTAAAGGGTAGAGATGGTCAGTTTAGATAAAAAGTAAGACCTAAGTATATTCTAAACATAAAGGCATACATATGACAAAAGAAAAAAATGGAAAAGATATGCCAGGCAAATGCTAATTTAAAAAGCTGAAATGGCTTTATTAATAGAGATTAAGTAAATATTAGAGCAATGGATATTACCAGGAATAAAGAAAAGCCACTTCATAATGGTAAAGTGGTCAGTTTAGCAAAAGAACATAACAATCATCACTTAATAAAGAGTTTCAAAATATAGGAAGTAAGATCTAATAGACATTAGAAATAGTTAAGTCTACAAATATAGTTTAAACCAAATATTAATTGTATTGATATTAAATATAATTAGACCAAATGCTTTAGATAAAAGACAAAGGCTGTCAAAATGGATAAAAAGCAAAACAAAACAAAACCTCATTATATTCTACCTACCAGAAAAATACCTAAAACTTATGGAAACATTGGGGTATCAGGGTGGCTCGGTCAGTTGAGCATCTGATTCTTGATTTCAGCTCAGATTATGATCTCATGGTTCGTGAGATCAAGCCCCATGTGGGGCTCTGCTGACAGCATGGAGTCTACTTGGGAATCTCTTTCTCCCTCTCTCTGCCCCTTACCTACTTGTCCTCCCTCTCTCAAAACAAACAAACAAACAAACAAACAAACAAACAAACAAATAAAAAACTTAAGGAAACAGGTTGAAAGTAGATGAATGGAAAAGGATACATCATGCACCCCATTCAAAAGAAAGTGGGTGCAACTCTTATTAATGTCAGTCAAAATTGACTTTAAGGCAAAAAACATTATTAGTGAACAAGAAAACCATCTAATAATGAAAATGATTCAATTCACTAGGAAATTATGGCAATTAAAAAATTTAGATTACACTTATAGCATCAGAATATATAAAGAAAAAATTATCAGTCATCAGAAGGTAAATTCAGAAATATAGTGGAAGATTATAATAACCCCTTTTTAGTAACTTGTAATATAAGTAGCAAAATAACTTAGGATATAGAAAATTTTTATAAACACTTTATAAATCTCTTTAAAAATTTGTACTAATGTATATATCTAAAACTTGCATCCAGCAAATGCAAAACACATATTCTTTCATGATGTATGTACATAGTGATTATAAATAAAAATTTCTCTATTAGGCAAATTTCAACAATTTTTGGAAGGTTCATATTGTATAGAAAGTATTCTTCAACTACAATTAATTTAAGCTATTAATAACAAAAAAGACAATTAGAAAAGTCTCATGTTTGGAAATTAAGAAATATTGATTCATTCAACAATTATGTAATGCATGCTTACTATGAGCCAGGTACTGTTCTAGGCACCTGGGATTATATCAGAGAGAAGGTAATAATTAAAAGTCTGACACACCAAGGGTTGGAGAAAATATGGGGTAATGAGAACTCTTACTGTGTTGGTGGAGTGTAAATTATGACAACCATGTTTGAAAGCAATTTGATATTTTCCAGTAGAGCTGAAGATAAGCATATTCTATGATCAGCAAGTCCATCCATATGTAAAAACTTTAGAAAAACTTCTATTTTAGGAAAACTTGTTATATGTACCATGAGACATGTACTAGAATATTTATAGCAGTATTGTAGTAATAGTCTTAAACTTGAAAACAACTGAACTATCAATGGTAGAACACAACAGAATACAAATATTTATGCATTGCAGTATGTTCATATAATGGAATACAGTAAAACAATGAAAACAAATGAAGCACAGGTACCCCCCCAAAACTGATGACTTTCACAAATTTAATATTGTGAAAAAGAGGAAAATAAGCAGGACATAAAACAATAAATTGTGTGATTCCATTCATATAAAGTTCAAGAGAACAAATTCATTGTGATTCCATCATATAAAATTCAAAAACAGGCAAAATCACACTATCTTGTTTAGGGTTGTATAAATATGTGACAAACTATGTAGAAAAGTGAAAAATTATTATCATGACAATAAAGATAGTGGGCATCCGTAGGAAGGAGAGAGTCTTGACTCCAGCATGGCAGTGGGGGCTTTGGGGAGGGGAGGGGAGATGATTCCAGTATCTGTTTCTTAGATAGTGATTATACACCTATTACCTTTGTTCATTAAATTGTACAGATATGTTTATTTACTTGTATATATTTGTGTTATATTTCACAACTGATTAAGGTCCAAAACTAAAGGGGAAAAAAGTCAAGGAAGGCATTAAACATGGAGAACAGTATGAATAAAGGTATGGCAGCATGAAAGTGTGCTGGGATATGGGAACCACAAGCAGATGTGTGCATCTAGAAGGTAAACAATGGGGCATACAGTGGTGAAAAATATGAGGTCGGAAGCTATGGGAAGCCTTTGGAACATTTAAGCTGGTCTGCGAACAGGCTCAAATCTGAATTTTAGGCAGATTTTTCTAACTGCTGTGGGGAAGAGAGGGAAGGGAAGTGGCAGAGGCAAGGCTGAGATTGAGGAGCTATACAACCCTCTGGACATCAGATAGCAAGAGCCTGAAGGGTGGTGTTGCTTATAGAAATGGGGAGGAGCTGGGGCGCCTGGGTGGCGCAGTCGGTTAAGCGTCCGACTTCAGCCAGGTCACGATCTCGCGGTCCGTGAGTTCGAGCCCCGCGTCAGGCTCTGGGCTGATGGCTCAGAACCTGGAGCCTGTTTCCGATTCTGTGTCTCCCTCTCTCTCTGGCCCTCCCCCGTTCATGCTCTGTCTCTCTCTGTCCCAAAAATAAATAAATGTTGAAAAAAAAATTAAAAAAAAAAAAAGAAATGGGGAGGAGGAAATGGATTAGAGAAGTGCTTGTGTAGCTTCCGGTAGTCTTTCTATTTTGAAAAACACACAATCACTTCATGGCTCTTTCACTTTGGATTTGTGGTTAAAATGCAGGCAGTAGGGTGCCAAAATATCACAGAGCTGGACTCAAACATATATAAATCTATTTCTTTCCAAGATAAACTCAGACAAGTAAGACTCGCCCAGTTTTCAGGTCCTCCAAGAGATTCAGGCTCCTTCGTCTCAGATATCCATCACTCTCAAGAAGCCCTTTAGGTAGTATAGACATTTTAACGATATTTGTTGTTCCATTCCATGAGCATGAAATGTTTTTCCATTTCTCTGTGTCATCTTCAATTTCTTTCGCAAGTGTCCTATAGCTTTCGGAGTACAGATCTTTTACTTCTTTGGTTAGGTTTATTCTTAGGTATCTTGCAGTTTTTGGTACAATTGCAAATGGGATCGATTCCTTGATTTCTCTTTCTGCTGTTTCGCTATTGGTGTATAGAAATGCAACAGACTT
This sequence comes from Felis catus, assembly GCF_018350175.1. Lineage (NCBI taxonomy): Eukaryota > Metazoa > Chordata > Mammalia > Carnivora > Felidae > Felis > Felis catus. The sequence goes on from NC_058374.1 coordinate 74,970,104, forward strand.
CTGTACATTGATTTGTGTACCCTGAGACTTTACTAAATTCATGTATCAGTTCAACAATTTTTTGGTGGAGTCTTTCAGGTTTTCCATATAATGTATTGTGTCATCTTCAAAAAGTGAAATTTGACTTATTCCTTGCCAATCTGGATGCCTTTTATTTCTTTTTGTTGTCTGATTTTTGAGGCTAGGACTTCCAGCACTATGTTAAATAACAATGGTGAGATTGGACATCCCTGTCTTGTTCCTGACCATAGAGGAAAAGCTCTCAGTTTTTCCCCATTGAGAATGATATTAGCTGTGGGTCTTTTGGATGTGGCTTTTTATGATGTTGAGGTATGTTCCCCCTATCCCTACTTTGTTGAGGGTTGGGTTTTTTTTTTTCCTTTTTAAATCAAGAATGGGTGCTGTGCTTTGTCAAATGCTTTTTCTGCATCTACTGAGAGGACCATATCATTCTTGTCCTCCATTTTATTAATGTGGTATATCATGTTGACTGATTTGCAAATATAGAACCACTCTTGCAGCCCAGGAATAAATACCACTAGATCGTGGTGAATTCTTTTAATGTACTGTTGGATTCGATTTGCTAGAATTTGTTCAGAATTTTTGCATCCATGTTCATCAGGGATATTGGCTTGTAATTCTCCTTTTCACTAGGGTCTTTGTCTGATATTGGAATCAAGGTAATGCTTGGCCTCATAGAATCTACATGTTTAATGCAATCTCTATCAAAATACCACCAGCACTTTTCACAGAGATAGAAAAAACAATCCTAAAATTTATATGGAACCACAAAAGACCCTGAATGGCCAAAGCACTCTTGAAAAAGAAAAAAAACAAAGCTGGAGGCATCACAATTCTGGACTTCAAGCTATATTACAAAACTATGGTCACCAAAACAGTACTGGCACAAAAATAGACATATATATCAATAGAACAGAATAGAAAATCCAGAAATGGACCCACAACTATATGGCCAAGTAATCTTTGATCAAGCAGGAAAGAATATCCAGTGGAAAAAAGACAGTCTCTTCAACAAATGGTGTTGGGAAAACTGGACAGCAAAAGAATGAAACTGGGGCACTTTCTTATACCATACAGAAAAACAAATTCAAAATGGATGAAAGAACTAAACATGAGACAGGAAACCATAAAAATTCTAGAGGAGAAAAAGGCAGCAACTTTTCTGACACTGGCTGTAGCAACTTCCTACTAGACAAGTCTCTGGAGTATTCTGGATTAGTATCCAAAATCTATAAATAACTTACCAAACTCCACACCAACCCTCCCCCCCCCCAAATAATCCAGTTAAGAAATGGGCAGAAAACATGAATAGACATTTTCCCAAAGATATACAGATGGCTAAAAGACACATGAAAAGATACTCAACATCGCTGACCATAAGAGAAATACAAATTGAAACCGCAATGAGATACCACCTCACATCTGTCAGAATTGCTGAAATTAGCACAGGAAACAACAGATGTTGGCAAGGATGCAGAGAAAGAGGAACCCTCTTATACTGTTGGTGGGAATGAAAACTAGTGCAGCCACTCTGGAAAACAGTATGGAGCTTCCTCAAAAAACTAAAATAGAACTACCCTATGACCCAGCAATTGCACTACTAGGTATTACCCAAAGGATACAAAAATACTGATTCAAAGGGGTGCGTGCACCCCAATGTTTATAACAGCATTATCAACAATAGCAAAATTATTGAAAGAACCCAAATGTATATGGATTGATGAATGGATAAAGAAGATGTGGTTGTGTGTGTGTGTGTGTGTGTGTGTAATATAATGGAATATTATTCAGCCATCACAAAGAATGAAATCTTTCCATTTGCAACAATGTGGATGGACCCAGAGTGTATTATGTCAAGTGAAATAAGTCAGTCAGAGAGACAAATACCATATGATTTCACTCATATGTGGAATTTAAAAAATGAAACAGATGAGCATAGGAGAAGGAAAAAACAGAGAGGGAGACAAACCATAAGAGGCTCTTAACTACAGAGAACAAACTGAAGGTTGCTGAAGGTGGGGGGGGGGTGGGCAGGGGATGCTAAATGGGTGGTCGGTTTCAAGGAGGGCACTTGTTGTGATGAACACTGGGTATTAATGCAAGTGGTGAATCACTAAATTCTACTCCTGGAACTAATATTACATTATATGTTAACTAACTAGAATTTATATAAAAACTTAAAACGTGAAAAAAAAGAAAGCAGCCCTTTTAAAAATCTGACTTAAATGCCTCATCCTGTGTCTTGCCCTCACAGTGGATCAGGGAGTGATGCTGCTATCTATTCTCTGTGCTAGTTTGTTTCAGAGTTAAAAATGTACTGAGAAGTTCTTTCTAGCCTTTCCCTCTCTCTCACATCTCTGTTGATTATTTCCTTTCCTCCATTAGACTTTAAATTCAAATTACACCCTGGCATCATCTCGTGCTCCACTCCAAAGAACCTTTCTCGATAAGCACTCTTTCCAATGACGAGAAGGTCCTCCTAAACACTAATAAAAGTCCACAAGTATGAAGTAGAGGAGACTTAGGGGTCTCACAGACCTCATTACAATTAAACATCAGCAATTTCAATGTTCTAATCATGTGAAATTGTGGGCAGTTTATGAGTTATCACACCTGCAGGTGTCTTGAATGGTACTCATTATTTTGCAGAGCAGCAAAAACCACTAGTGCCATTGGTAGGAGGGAACTGATTGTTAGTAATATAAGAAGCAACTGGGAGCAGTTGTGTGATACGGTGATGGATGAACTGAGATAGATAGGAGAACAGATATGTAACTCAGGATCGTACTTTAAGGGAAACTAAGCCCCAGCTTAGTGCATTCAATCTGGCAATCACCAGTGAACTCACATAAAATTTCCCTCTGCTTCTTTAGAGACTTAGACAACATTGTTGAGAAAAGCAAGATCTTATTGAAATTGTTCTCCGTGGGTTGTTTTAGAGACTAACCTCAATTTCTGGAATATTGTTTTTCTCATTCATGTGTGACGTTTCATTTTACTTTGGTTTTACTGTTCTAGAAAGACTGATCCTTAGATCTCCTTTGTTATGTATTTGATCAATGTGGAGAATTTTTGTGTTGGTTTGATTTGGTTTTAGAAGTAGAGCAGGCACAAACAAGAGGGAAAAAAGGCTTACATTTTATTACAGTAAAAAGTATCCTGGGCTAACATTACCCTACGTTACTAGTCTACCAATTCAGGAACTCAAACAGAAGAGAAACACTAGTTTTTAAAGCACAGCAACCCTTCTGTTTATAACACCCCTCTCAGTTAGCTATCAATCTTATAACCAGTAGCTTGGTACTTTTTTGGAGCCTGTCTCCAGTAGATTAAGAGTATAAATCAGGAGCTCTCCTTGACATACAGGATGGGGATACACTGCTTGGCATCATCCCATTCTCAAACAACATTGAGGGGAGGAGAGAGCATGCAGTCCCCCGACCTTGAGTTCCGACCAAAACTTGGCCCCATTATTTTTGAGAGATGGAGAGAGTGGTAGAATATACCACTGGGGGTTCACGTGGGTAGGCAGGTGACATTTCTCATTTCAAAGCCACAAACGCTTGTTTTGCAGGAAGTGGCTACTTCTATGTATCTGATAATAAGTATCTTTGTTCAAAGAAATAAGTCACTAACAGGGCCATTTAATTGGTTGAACATAAGCTACAAATCATGAAAGTAAATGGTTGAAACCAAAACAAACAAACAAACAAACAAACAAAAAACGATGCTGCTCTCGAAGATAAGCCAGAGTTGGAGCTCTGCGGGCTACATGTCCTTAAGGGAGATGTTTTTTTTTCCTAGATGTGGATTCAGCCTTCATTCAATAATCTATTTGACAAGTATTTCTTGAGCTCAGCACACGTGCCAGGCACTATTCTAGGTGTCGGAGATATCACAGCAAACAAAGTCAAACCTCTGCAACAATGGAGCTCACTCCCTCGTGGAAAGGCAATAAACAAACAAACAGGTAAAATACAGTATGATGGATGTTAACTGCTATGGAGCAAAGTAAAGCAAAATGAAAGGACTAGAGAGTTCTGGAGTGAAGGGGATCCTTGCACCTTAAAGAAAACAAAGCAGGCATTGGGCCTGTAAACCGTGAAACTTATGGTTGACCATAGAAGATGGAGCTGTTTTCACGTAAGACTTTTTAAAACAGTGGCTTGAGGGGCTGGGTGGAAAAGGTGGGGAGAGGACCCTTCTCCTCACTTCTGTCTAAGGTCCCGCACTGTTGCAGTACTTTGAGGATGTGGGTCACCTTTTGGGGACCCAGTGTGTGACATCATCACGAATCCCCACATGTGTGCAATGGAATGGAAGCATAGTGCACCCTCACAGTCGCTGCTAGAATGCAATTGGCAATGCCTTGCTTATCCTTGGGATACTACCTCATAGCAAAAAGGAAGTGGTAGAAGCTACCTCTGATACTATTTTAGGGTCTCTGAGAGGCATGGAGAGAGAGCATAACTAGATGTAACAGTAAGAGTGAGACCACAGCATTTTGTATGAGTTGTCTACAATAGAATACTACAGACTTGCTCAGGATACAACAGGCGGGAAGAGGCTGGGAAGTCTGCATAAGTCAGTATAGAGGAACACTATATTTCTATACATTCCTTTAAATGGAAGGGCAGACATACCAGAGTCCATACCCTGCCCAGATGCTTAGACAGAGTTTCCTCCAAATTGGACCGATGCTCTGGGAGAGGCAATTTGTCAAGCAAAATTGTCCTATGGCACCAAAAATTTATGAGTGTTCTCGGGTGGTAAAGCATCATCAGTGCCTGTTGAGGATTCTGACTTGGGGCCAAACCAGTCCCTGAGCTGTTGGCAACTTTCTGGGTGCAGAAAACACATGGAAATGATGGAGGGTGCATGAGGCCCTGTACCAGGCATCATGGGTGGCCCCAGAGCTCCAAATGCCAGTCTGTGGCCAACTACCCAGCAACACTTGGACTGGAACTAGTCCTGCCAGAGTGGCACATGATAAATGATTGGACATAATACACTGAGAGAAGAAATAAGCCTCTGCTGGTGTTGCCACAAAGAAGCTGTTGCAGTGGGTAATGCAGAAAGGGGAGACAGGGTGAACACCAGCACAACAAGTTTAATTGGAATGACGGGTTATTTGTAGTGGAAATTCAGACTGCATAAGAAGTTGGAAGGTCCCCTGGAATTCTTGCTTTGAGTAAAGCTGATATGGAAGAGAAAGAAATGTAGGGGGAATGGTCTTTTTAAGACTCCTAAAAATAGTTCAAGGGCATAGAGCAAGCCACTGAAAGTCTTGCTCAGACTTAAGTGAGGGTGTGGGTGCATAGGTGCGTGTATGTGTGTGTCTAACCTCATGGTCATGTCTGTGACAATGGAGTTCTTGAGAGTGTGGATGGTTGAGCCTCTCCAAGCTGGAGGCTCATCCTAGCTCAGGGTCCTTGCAAACTACCATGCCCATTTCTCTGTACAAGAGTAAAGGAAATGAGCAAAACAGGCTGTCTGTAACACCAGGCAGAGTTTGGTAAGAGACCAAACTCACAACAATGGGTGTTCTCAGTCTTTCTTGCCCCCTAGGAAGAAGACCCCTGTCACTGAGAATGGTGCAGAATGGAGAACAAAAATCAAAGGAGCTGAAACAAGGACCAGGAGTTCCTTCCTGCAGAAGAGAAGAAGAATACATCCAAGAAGTGAAGTAAGCAGGGGAATGAGAAAACAAAGGCCAGGCTTGAGAGAAAGTGTGGGGGTGTCTGCAGAGAAAGGAGAGGGGATGGCAGCTACAGCTATGTCACGATGTACAAGATGAATAGAGAAGGAGGGAAGAAAAGTTGAAGATCTTTTGCTCTGTGCTGGGAATGCAAATTCCTTTAGAGTTTTCCCAGAGACTATAATAAACTATAATAAATAATAAATAAAGAATAAAAAACTATAATAAAGTCCCAGAGACTAATATAAATTGCTTTTTAATTCTTTTTGGCTATTGGATGTGTTTCTTTTGAATGTGACATCATGCTGAGATGCCATAAGGCAACTCAATGCCGTAAGACTTCCATCTGGGGAGTACTGTCTGGGATCATGGACCTAAGGTATAGCGTCAGTTCTACTTTGATTTTGATCATCACTCTAGATCTGGGTCAAGTGAGCATCTTCATCATGGCTGTTGGAGTTATAGTGCAAAAAGTATACCAGCTATATAAAAGAGAAACTGGAAATAAACTGGATGCCAGTTAGAGGAAAATGGCAGAGACTACTGACAATTACCATTCTAGTGAGGCTGTGATGTTTGGAACTAGGTGTACCTGATGGAGACCTGTATCTATGCTCCATGGAATCTCTTCACTCCACTGGCTCATGAGACTGGGATGAAGGAATAGAACAACTAAGGTGGTTTCTGGAAGGTAAGAGAAAGACAGGAAGCATAAGGGGTTATTATTATTATTATTTTTTTTTGCTATGTGGCATACATGATATGTGTGAATACTCTAATGACATGGCCAGAGTACCCATTCAGCCCTCTTTTGCATGGGAATGGACGCACTCAACAAACCCTAGGGCACTGATGTCCAGAGGTCCCAGACCTGAAACCCGGCCAGTTGACTGAGGTTCCTTCACTCTCTGCATCTGTCTCTCTTATTTTTCAGAGGCTAGACCCGTCCCCCATTTTCCGTAGTCCCATTTTTACACACAATTCCTAAAATGATCTGGTTCTGAATCTGATGCACCGATTGTCTCTTCCTTACATTTTCAAGTCCTGCTACTAGTCCACTCCCCAACTTCCCGCCTACCCTTGGCTCTCAAATGTCTGACCTGGAACTTGACTGGATCAGTCACACTCCTTGATCTCTGCACCTGTCTCCCATGTTCTTTTGTGCTTCTCCAATAATTTCCCCTCCCTCTAGGCTCAGACCCCCTGTACTCTCAGCAGACTTCATGCTAACATCTCTGGGCAGCATGATGTAATCTTATGCTTAAAAGCCTTAACATACATGGTATCCTCAACAATAGTGGCAAAAAGCCCTGTATGATGACATAACCCAGCTCTCACTATATGGGGACTATGTTTAATGTAAGATTAAAGCTAAGATGGGAGGCCCTATACTAGGGACAGAGTTACTCTTTACAGGTAGAAGGCAGGGACCCACCTGAAAGGTGAGAAAGCTGGCAAGATGCAATCAACCACGTGAAGTGCTGGTCAAGAATGTGAAGTCACAGACCCTGGCAAAAAAACCTGAAATTCATGTCTTTTCTGGCTATAGCAGAACTCTCCAGGAAAGGATGAACAGTGGGGTTGAACCTGTATGCCTGAGAATATGCTTGCTATCTTATGATTAGAAGCTTATGCTGTAGAAGCTCAGCTCTGTGTGTGTGTGTGTGTGTGTGTGTGTGTGTGTGTGTGTGTGTGTTGTCTCTGTTTCTATTTCCTATAGTTTTTCTGGTAAAAGTCTTTTTTTTCTGGTAAATACTAGTCCACTTTGGCTGTGCTTAGGAAAGCCAAATATTTCTGTCGTCTCCTAAGCTTTAGGAATAACCCATGGGGAACAAGGTGGAGGCAGAAGTAATAACCAAGGTGAGAGAGCCGCAACTTTGGGGAATGGACAAAGGAATGAGCAAGCAAATAGGACTGCATCATTTATTTTAGGAAATATCACACCGTAGGGGTTTTGATTTGTTCATATAGTTGTTTTGGGAAAACAAATTTCTAAAGGCTGTTAAGTACTTGATTATATCGGCAATGCCTTAGGTTAAATATTCTACTTTTAGGTTATTTCCCCACTTATTTCTATTTTAATAGTGAAACAGGCATAAGCCAAACGGTTCTTTAGCGCTGGGAAAGTTTCTTTGGGTTAGCCCCACTCTTCCTTACCAGGGAAACCCAAAGGTAACACGTTTGCTAAGGCTGAACTACTAGTGTGCAAAACACTCAGCTGTACCTAGCTCTTCCCCATCTTGAAGTGATACAGTTTGTTTCTCCTCCTTAGATTGATTTCTTCTCATGAAATTCATTTTTAGTTTCCGGCCACTTGGCGTCTCCAATTTACTAGGGTCATTTACTAGTTAGTATGCTGCTGACCAGGTGCTTTTGCTTCTCAATCTCAAGTCATCTGTAAATATATTAAATTCAAATTTTCTTTCTTACCCACCCCCCTTCCCCACTCCACCTCTCCAATAGGGAAAGGAGTTGTCACAAAGGTTGAGACACTCAGTGGGTGTCTGTACGTGGCCACTGGGCCTGCGGAGGGGAAACTGCCTTCACACCCATCCCCCCATGTCCTTACCCATCCCTTCCACACACAGCCAACAGTTTACCCTTTTACCTGTGAGCTGATGCAGAATGTTATTCGGAGTTAGGAATAATCTAGATTACCCAGTCCAATGCCCTAACAGATCAGGAAAATTATTTATCCAAGGCTTCTGAATTAAATGGCAGAAACAAAATTGAATTCAGGTCTCCTAAACTCAACTCTGTGTGGGTTGCGGAGTTCTGGGTGAGGGAACGGGGGCATGGTGGTTCTTGTTAAAATATTCGTTCAACATACACAGAGAGCATTTACTTACTACGTGCCAGGCACTATTTTCGGTGCTGGGGACTCCGCGGTTGAGGGCGCGGAGACACAAAATCTCTGCCCTTATGACGCTTTCGTTCTCAAAACTTAAGTACTTTGCCCCACCATCCTGCAGAAACTCCCAGTGCCGTAGGAACGGTTGGGGCTCATCTCAGACGGGAGGGAATCCCACCCTTTCTTAGCTTCTGTGCTAACCACGCGGCGAGGGCCGATTCACTGCAGGAGCCGGAGGGAAAGGCGACAGACACCCTGCGTAGTGCCCTCCCCACCCTCTGCACCGCCGGGGCGCCGCGGCGCCCCAGTTCCAGTCTGGGACCAGCGTCGGCCTCTCCACCCTCTCTGCTCTCCTGCGGACGGCTGGAGGACACAGAAGCAGGACCCGGCTCTGGCGCCGTCCCCTGAGAAAGGATTGCGGGTGGGTGAAAATCCTTCCAAGGCGGTCGCGCTCAGGGTCTAGCACCCAGACGGGGGGAGGGACGATGTCTCCCCGACCTGGGGTTTCATGCAGCAAACTGCTCTCTCATGCTGCCCGATTAAACATCGCAGCCACACGCTCTCTCCACTCAGCGGAGGCCACTGCGGCGTCCCCTCCCCTCCTGCCCCACCCGCCCGTTCCGACTCCCGAGCCCCACTGCAGCTTCGCAACCATCCTTCCTTTTCTTCCCTACTTCCTGGTTGCCATGGAGACACACGTCATTTACGTGCCGTGCGTCGCCTTGGAAACAGGGGAGCATCCGCGGCGAGGCCGGGAGACCCGCCCCTGCCACTCCAAGCACACTCGCGGGCGCTGCCCGTTAATGGCCGGGGGTATTCCCGAGCGGTACCCGCTGCTGGCCTCCGCCCGGGCCCCTCCGCGAGCGCTTCTGTGACCCAGAGAACCCGCGGGTCCTCGCAGCTCGTGGCGCCGGGAGAGCGGCGCTGACACGGGCGCAGTTCGGGAGGCGAGGCAGGTCTGGGCGCTTTCGCCCCGGGGCAAGCCGGAGAGTCGCCGGCCCGGGACTCTCGCCGGGTCCTCGTCCCGCCGGCGCTTTCCGGCCTCCCCCGATCCTGCCCGCGCCCTCCGCCCGGGACTCGTCTCCTCACGTCGGCTCCCCGCCCTCTCGGGAGCCTCCTCTGCCCTCGGTTCCTCCCCGCCCCTCCGGGGACCTCTCCCCCTTCCCCGTCCCTCTCCCCCACCTCACCCCCCAACCCCGGAGGCCGGGCTGGACCGGACCCAGAGCCGCCACCGCCCGCTTCTGCCATTCAATGGAGGACGGTCTGCTGGAGATCATGACCAAGGACGGCGGCGACATGCCGGCACCTCTGGAGGTGTCCACCGTGCCGGCCGTGGGGGACGTGATCTCCGGGGAGTACAACGGCGGCATGAAGGAACTGATGGAGCACCTGAAGGCCCAGCTGCAGGCCCTGTTTGAGGACGTGAGGGCCATGCGGGGGGCCCTGGACGAGCAGGCCTCGCACATCCAGGTGCTCTCGGACGACGTGTGCGCCAACCAGCGGGCCATCGTCTCCATGTGCCAGATTATGACCACGGCGCCCCGCCAGGGCGGTCTGGGCGTGGTCGGCGGCAAGGGGAGCTTCCCGGGTGCCCGCCAAGAGCCGGAGACCCCTTCGCCTGGGATCGGGGACAGCGGTTTGCTGGGTCGCGATCCCGAGGACGAGGACGACGATGAAGAAGAAGAGAAGGAGATGCCCAGTTCCGCCACACCCACTAGTCACTGTGAGCGCCCCGAGAGCCCCTGTGCTGGTCTCCTTGGGGGGGACGGGCCACTTGTGGAGCCCCTCGATCTGCCCGACATTACCCTGCTGCAGCTGGAGGGCGAGGCCTCTCTGTGAGGGGACTCCGAGGGGGCACTACTTTCCCGGGCTGGCTTTGGGTTTCCGAGTGCATGACGCGAGGGGACTGAACGGTGCGGTGCAGCATGCTTCACTCCGACCGCTGCTCATGTGGGTCAGGCAGAGAGACTCCCTCGAGGAAGGATTTATAGGGTGAAGGACTTTGGGAGCGTCAAGAATCCCTTCTGCCCAACCGAGGGAGACGTAGCAAACTGCGGAAAGGTGAGGTTCCGGGAGAGGAAGCGCCCATCTCTGGACTCCCTTCCACCCCCTACCCTGCCCATTCCCCCTCCCCGGCCAACAGGAGAACCCCTGAATTGTGTAAATAAAATTCTGCTTTTTCTATTCTGAAAAAGGACTTATCTAGGACTATGGCAAATAATCTCTTAACGATTTACCTAGAAACTAAGGAATTGGGGGTATTCTGTTCTGGCAACAGAAAATTTACCCTTCTGCTGAAATCCAAGATATTCAGCGCTCTGCAGAAGCCTCTCCCCCTCACAGATCTCTGCGGCTGCTGATTGGTAAAGGAAGCTTGAGGAGGGAACTGCAGCCCTAGGAATCTAAGTGAATGGGGTTCCAAGGGCCCCTGGGCTGGGAGGAGCTGGCTATGAATGTGCATGAAGACATAATAGCTCAACCTCTAGGATTTTTGCATGCAGAGCGGATCCTGCCTTGTCACTGACTTCATCTGGGATTGCTTTATCCACTCACTGGGGCTTAGAGAACAAAGAGCCCAGTACACAGGCAGAGACTTGGGGGTGCTCAGCAGCAGCCCAGATTTAGGGGACGTTTGAGGGACTCTTGGAGGCTGCAGCCAAAAACTGTCTCTCTCCTGGCTACACCTGCTTAACTTCAGTTCCTTTTCCTGTCAATTTGTCCCTGCCCGCTGCCTCTCGGTGTTGCCTCCATAATGTCTTGTGTGTGTTACGTATGTCGACTTGTGCAGTAGTGTGTGAGCCCTGAGGGGCAGGGCTTGTGGCTCTGGTGTTAGGTTCAGGGGGCTTCAGACCCTTCTGTGAGCCCCAGGCTATCATGGCGCTTTCCCCTCTCCTTTCCTCTTTTCCCTCACAACCAGGGCATGGAGCATGTGGCTGTCCTGAGGTTCTTAACTGATGTGCCTCCCTTCCACCTCCTGGAGTAGTGACTTTGTGTGCCCTTTCTCCTCCACTGTGTATTCCTTCTCAATGCTTTCCTTGGTGTTAACCTTAATAAAGAGGCGTCATCTCCCCTCCTTGCTGACTGGTACTAGGGGGATGTCAGGGTGGGGCTTCTGGGCCCGTTACATGGACCAGGGCTTAGTTGGGACTGCACAAGCCATGCCTTCCCTCCTCTCTCCTTACCTCCGGTTCCAAGGAGTTGACTGACCCTGCACTGGTCAGGACACGCACTGCCAACTCAACCTACTTTCCCTTCCGTCCTGGACCTTGAACTCAAGCTGGACAGGGGAGAAGGAGAGGGTATGTGTTGAGACTCCCAAACTAACAGCAGTTTTTAGTAGCTGAACTCCAGGTGTGCAAGTGACTTCTTTTCAGTGAAGCACCTGGTCCCTGGGAGATGACTTCCAAATCTGAGTCCTGGAATGGCAGGCATGACACCTGTTCCATGGGAGGGTTAGGGATGGGGTATGGTGGGTATTGTTTGGGAGGGATTGCCCAGGATCTCTGGGAGTAGAGTGACACATCACAAAAGAAACCACAAATAACTGCCTCAGGCCTCTAGTGGAGACCGCTGGTAAGGTATTCCCCTTGGAGCTTAGACTGACATCAGCTATTGTCTGCTCCCTTGGGCAATGGAATTTCCCAAGGCTGTCCCAAACAAATTTGGGAGAAGAATGAGTTGGAATGCTCTGTGTGTGTGTGTGGTGTGCATGGGGTGTGTGTGTGTGTGTGTGTGTGTGTGTGTGTGTGTGTGTGTGTGTGTTCTTGCTACTGGTTGCTGTGGAGAGGTTGAAAGAGCACTGGAATCACAGATCTGGGTTTGAATCTCAGTTCCAACACTGAATGACTGTTTGAGACTTGGTTTACTGCTTGAGACTTAATTTCTGCGTGTGTGAAATGGGGACAAGAAGTTGTTAGACCTGTAGAAATTCTTGTGCAAATGTTAGTTTTTTTATAGTTTTCTTGGGATGGGGATGGTAGTGACTGGCTCCTCTGGGAAAACAAAACTACCTTGAGAAGGTGCTAGAAGCTCTCTTTTTATATAATCCTTCCCTAATGAACTCTTTAACTTTCAGGAGAATCAAATAAAGGCGTATGATGAGATTCCCGAGGTGATATGGGCCTCATTGTAAATGTCATGCAGTTACAGGCCAAAAAGATTTTCGGGGCCAGCCCTGTATACATAGGATAACCAGAGGAAGCTGTGGGTTGTTCAGTGGTTGGGCAATGTGTGCTGGGGCCCTAGAGAGGGTAGCTGAAGCATATTTGTGGGGAACGATCCCCAAAGGCTGGGAGATAGTTTCCTGTTATAGTTCCAGCATTCAACACCAATCACAATAACATCTGTCACTTACTGAGCATTCACAGTGTGCCAGACACTGTTCACTTTTATCTCCAACAAGAAGTAAGCGCTATTTTTAGTCTCACTTAACAGTTTCAGAAACAGACGCCAAGACTTTCTCAAGGTCACACAGCTAGTGCTTGGCTTAGCTTAGCTGGCTTTAAGAACGAGGGCTTAAACCCAGGTCTTCTGACTTAAAGAACCCTAAATTGGAACTGCTGTGTTAATTACTCTGTTATTTAGATCTTCAGGCCCCTTATTTCCCCAGTCAAGAGTCTCAGAGTCCTGAAAAGGAAATAGCATTAGGTTTGGTCTCTTTTCATCCTCTCAGAATAAGAAATGGAAGTTCAAGTTTTGGTTAGTGGCTCTCATCAGAGTCTGGTGGACGATAACATAATGATGGCACTGAGAAGATGGCCTTCTGAACCTGCTTCTTGAGAGGAAGGAGCCAATGCTTCTGGGTATTCCCCGACATGGCTTCATTCTTGTGTCTCTTTCCTGTGTCCTGTGGCTCAGATTCGGCAGAGTCTGACAGGAATCGCAAGCAGTTTAGCCCGTTAGACTCTATAGGTCTGGTTGAGCTCTTTACCGTTTGGCTCCATTTCAGTTCTCCTTCCTATGCCCACTGTCCTAAACGTGTCATAAGTCCCTTAGCCCTGGGCCTCCTAAAAGTTCTCCAGCTATTCCTCCCAAGTCCAGATTAAAATCTCCCCAGAAAAAAACAGTCCTTCAGCTTTTTAAAGTCACCTGCACCAGCATCTCCTGGGGCGGGGGGGCAGCACAGTTCTCCCATCATCTTATTTCTCCCTAGTCCCTATCCTCCTCTTGCATTTCTCCTTTGGGATGCTCCTGATGAGTGAGTTTCAGGTGAGATGCCTAACCTGGGACTCATGGACAGGGTCCCTGTTGAACTTCGCCGGGACACAGCTTCTTGAAATTGAATGCAAAATTCTGTAAGTATCAATATTCCTTAGAGAGATCTGTTGTTTCGATGTAATTCTTAAAGGTAAGAATTAAGTAAAAAAGAATCACTGAGCTAAAGAATAATGAGGCTTTTTAACTTGAAAAATACCAAAGAAGAAATTTCCCTGCCGAACTGGTACTGTATTGCACCTTTGCCTCCTGGGACCTCCAGAGTATTTCCTACTCTGAATTGAAATCTTCACATAAATCTGATTATTCACCACCTATGCAACAAGTTCAAACTATATCAACACACATTAAAATGTGCTAAGAATCCTGTCTCCCATTATTTCCAAGTCTTCTCATACTTGGGAGTTTGCCAGAGCACTGCTGATGTGTAAAGGTGAGGAGATGCACCCTGTCCCCCCAAAGCTTTGTGCTGCACTTTATGTTGGGGCCTAACATGCCACTGCATGTAACTCACCATAACTCTGTTGCTGCGGATATTGATTTCTAAGGGAAATCTCTCAGAGTTAGTTCTTAATCTCAAAATGAAAAGACCTACAACTTCATAGAAATAAGGTACAACTTGAGCCTGGTACAACTAAACTCTCTTCTGGAGAAATAATTATTGTTATTTTTAAGTGTTGATTTGTTTTAAGAGAGAGCAAGCACGAGAGAGCATGGACATGTGAGCGGAGGAGGGGCAGAGAGAGAGGGAGAGAGGGAATCCCAAGCAGGCTCTGCACTGTCAGTGCAAAACCTGATGCTGGACTCGATCCCACGAACTGGGAGATCATGACCTGAGCTGAAATCAACTTGGATGCTTAATTGACTGAGCCACCGAGGCACCCCAATACTTATTTTTATAAGAGATGCAAAATGGCCTCCAACATAAATATGCATTTTTATGTGTTACCACAGACTATGGTCTCTGCTTGATATGTGTAATGAAATGGCTCACTTAGAAGTTTTCCCAGAACTAAGAAACAGTTCTTTCCCCAATATACTCAATTTTATACTTCTCGCAAGACAGAAAACTGCATCTTTGCAAAGGCAGGTTTTCCTAGGCACCTTTCCACAGGTACATGCCTAGGGATAGAAATTCAGCCAAAATACTCTGTGACAGTAAGCAATTATATAGAAGTACAAAAGGAGTATTCTTGAATCTTTTATCCCAACTACCACTTCCCCCCAGCTTCTAGATTGTCCCCAGAAGGTAAATTCCCTCACAGAAGCACAGCCTTTCTGCTTGGAAGCACTGTGCTTGTGGAAGGAAGTCGGCTCTGTAAATAATGCTCTCATGGTGCCACCTGGCGAGGAATAGGGACATTACAAGGAGACCCTCTGAATTTATGGCTTTCAATTCAGCAAGCCCTACCAAATGCTTACTAAAGGCCTGGCTCTTTGCCAAATAGTGGGTGGCAGGGGAAGCTGAATAAATAGAATGTATTTGAACAATATAAAAACCAACTGCAATAAACTCCTAACTGGTCTCCCCTGGCCTCTCACATACCTATAATCCTGAAGGTAAGTCTTCCTAAACCACAGCTCTGAACATTTATCCTCCTCAGAAATCTACATCATGTCCCTATTACTTCTTGAATTAAGTATAAAATCCAGTGGTTGTAGGGAGTCAAGGTCCCCTTGGATAAGACCCTGGCATACTTTTTTTTAACCCATACATTTATTTCCCAGGTACGCTTTCTAGCCATCATTCCATCTTTGGAAGTCTGTATCATCCAGTCAGCTAGAAATGATTCCCAAGGGTATCCCAGTTCTTTTAACCTTTGGATGAGTAGACTGGACGAGTCCCTCCTGGCCCTTGATTCCATTTCTCTTAGTCATTCTTCCCAAGTGCAGTCAGATGCAAATCTCTCCTCTAGAAAAGGGATTTCTGCAGCCTTGGTCACCTGTACCAGCTTCTCATGGGGTCTGGGAAGGCTGCTTTTCCCTCTTCTCTGTCTTATGCTACCTGCAAATGGATAAGTCCCCAGAAGGGGTATGTAAAACTTTTTGATTATTAATTTGTGCTTTTATTTCTAGGAATTCAATTCATTGCTTTCATCCAATTCTTAAAGAGACCTATAAAAACGGAAAGGTTAAACAAACCCTGTAGTCAAAATAAGTTATTTACCATTCCCCAGAAATTACCACTTTCTCACATCTGATTCTTTGCTCATTCTCTTTACTCTTCCTGCTCCATTCTGTCTCTGCCAGTTGGAATCCTACCAGTTCTTTGAGGTCCTTCTCAAATGCTACTTCCTTCATGGAGTCTTTCCTAATGTGATCTCTTCCTCCTTTAAATATCTAAATCTTTTATTTTAAACTTTTAAAAATGTTTATTATTTTTTTTTTTGAGAGAGAGAGGCAGACAGAGCATGAGCAGGGGAGCAGAGAGAGAGGGAGACACAGAATCCCAAGCAGGCTCCAGGCTCCAAGCTGTCAGAACAGAGCTGAACTCAGGGCTTGAACCCACAAACTGTGAGATCATGACCTGAGTTGAAGTCAGAAGCTTAACTGCCTGAGCCACCCAGGCACCTCATGAATATCCAAATCTTTTTGTTGGTACTTCTTTTGGGGATAATTATTATATTTTCCTTACTTCTATTGTTTATTTACTCACTTCTGTTATTTATGTGCTTGTTATTCCCCCTTCCAGATTATGAATATCTTGAGGGCTGGAACTTCTTTCTAATTTTTATATTCTCTTAAGTATTTACCATATGTTATTGACTTTAAGGCATCATCAATTGTGACACATAATTATTTTAGGTGCCATTAAGAAAGAAAAAAAAACACTGCCAATTAAACTTTCACTATGCTTTATCAATTTTATTTAAAAATTTTATTCGTTTAAAAAGTTTATTTAGAAAGACTTATTTAGAAAGAGACGGGTTTTTTTGTATCACTCCAAAGCACACAAATATAATTTAAAGTCATTATGGTATTCTTATAATTTCTTCATATTGAGTCTGACACTTCTGAATCACTTTTGACTCAAGGTTGTTGATGTCTGTTATTTTTCCAAACATTATATTCTCTGGGTCATTTTGAGTGTTAGCGAAGCAGCATTTCTTAAAAAGAGAGCTTCCCTATTGTCTCTGGCAATTTATTCCAGGCCAAAAAAATCTATTCTGCAAGTTTTAAAGCTGGAACTTTTTGATCTTGCCAGAAAGTGTTCAAGGAATATTTTCAGACAACAACCAGAACTAATATTCCTTCAAATGGTCCTTGAATGGTCAATTAACTGAAACATCAAGGGGTTGTAGATTTCCAGTCATACCACCTAGAATAACAACTAGGCCCAGGCATGTGTAGGCAACAATGTCATGACTGCTGCTTGGCCAACAGTAATTGTAAGCTGACATTGATTACTGACTATGAGACACATCCCATTTCAGAAGTGTTAAAATGGGGGAGTGGGAAGTATATTTGGAATTGATGAAATCAGTAGCATGGGAACTTCCTTATAATCAGAAATAAATGTTTGAGCCTTAAATATAGAATTAAAAAGAATACAGAATTTTAGAACTGGTAATAAAAAAATATGTCCCCATCTCTTAGAATCTTCAAAAGTGTTACTGCTGAAAGAAATCTTAGTGATGATCATATAGCCATTTTATTTATTTATGTGTTATTTTTATTTTATTTTAGAGAAAGAGAGAGAGAGCACAAACATGAGCAGGGGAGAGGGGTGGAGGGAGAGAGAGGGTGAGAGAGAGAGAAAGAGAGAGTCTTAAGTCCATGCTTAGCATGGAGCCCAACGTGGGGCTCATTCCCATGACACTGGGATCATGACCTGAGCCAAAATCAAGGGTTGGATGATCAACTGACTGAGCCACCCAGGCACCCCAATATAACCATTTTATGTATAACTCAGATGTCTGAAGAGGCTGCTATGTCCCTTAGAGATCTGATTAAATTTGGTCCAAATTCAAATGCCAAAATCTGGGAATTCCACATGATTCCACACATGCCTGTAGCATCTTATGGTTTATTTTCCTTTTGCTTCTTTCTGTATCCACAATCCTGAGTCCATGCAAGCTGCCTCAGTTTGACTTCTTATCAGCTCTGGGACACATAAAACAGCCCTTTCACTGGTTTCAATAACACATATAACCTTACTAGGCACTGAAAAATTTTTACTGTAGACTTGAATAAAAAAAGATGAGGGAGAAGTGATCACAAGGAGAGTTCCCATTGAGGAGTTTATGCCTTTCACAGGCCCCTCTACCCTATCCTTCCTTTACTCTCTTCTTCCTCCTGCCTGCTCCAGAGTAACAAGCAAATTCTTTCTCTTATTTTGAGAAAAATAGTTTCTCTCCCATTTAGTGCCTGGATGAGAGAAATTTACCTTAATCTACTACAAGCACTTTATAAAAAAGTGTAGTCTCCTGCAGTGAATATATGATGCCATTGCATATAACTAAAGAAATAGATGAGATGACATACCCAAGGTTGCATAGTTAATGACATATCAGAACCAGAACTCTGTCTAAATTATATAGATCAGTGTTGTTTTTTTAACCCATTAAATGGTACTGCACATTTCTCTGCTACAAGCAGTTCTTTTTTTAAAGTTTATTTGTTTTTTGAGGCGGGGGGAGGGACAGAGAGAGATGGAGACAAAGAATCTGAAGCAGGCTCTAACCCATGAACCACAAGATCATGACCTAAGCTGAAGTAGGATTCTCAACTGACTGAGCCACCCAGGTGCCCCATCTCTGCTATTAGTAGTTATACTAACTGGTAGTTCAGCTTCAATAATAAAAAGGGCAAGTCAACATTCCTTTAGAGCAGGTGAATAATTCTTATAAGCATGAAGGAAAAAGACACCCAAGAAGGAAACCATGACTGAGTCAATTTGCCAACAAGTATTTACCAACTGCCTACTATGTATCATGGAAGGTGGTAGGCACTGGGGCAGACTCTAAGAAGTCATGGTCTCTGCCCTTAAGTTTCTCATAGTCTAATGATAAGGGAATGGTGTGCTCTCGAATTGGGAGAGAGTACTTCTCAGAATATTGAAGGGAAAATCTGTTTTCTTTGAGCATTGTCAACTGAATTAAGGGTACCTCAATTTTAAAATGGAAATGGTGTGTATGTGTGTGATGGGGGCCAAGGGGTGGGGGAAACAAGGTAAAATGGAGAGGACAAAAGTAAAGAAATGCTGAGAAAACCCACAAAAATTTATACTACAGAGGACATCAAGTACAACATTGGAAGAAAAGCAGTAGCTGAGCTGGCATCTCATACTTCTCTGGAAAAAGTAAGTAGAAAGAAGTTGGGGAAAAATACTTATGGCCTCTACACCAGTGCACAAAGTACAGGTAATATACAAATAGAACTTGAGATTCCGTACAATGAGAAAAATAAATTCTCACAGATATAAAGAAACTTGGTAGGGTGGGACTCATGTCTGGGACACGGCAGTGAGAAAAGGTGCGGTACATTGTTCCAAATAAACAATTGGGATCTGATGTGCAGCTGGAAAGGAATTGGCAGTCATGTGATACACATCACATATATGTGGGAACATAAGCAGCTTCTTTGCTGTGATCTACAGAAAGTCAGCCCCTGCTCTTAGCATTTATAAAATTCAGAAAGGAAAAGAGGAAGAAAAAGTGTAGGGAATGGGAGAAGGAAAGAGACATAAGAAAGTAAGCGGAGGAATACAATAAAAAACAAAGAAAATGATAAAAGAGTAGCACTTTACATCATGAAGACAGTCTTATATGGGATTCTATATCCTTGAGAGTGGAAACAGGAAATGAATTATTTAGGTGAAGGTAAAGGAGAGGAAAAGAAGCAATATTATTGTAAAAATGTGCTAGATTCCACCAAAACAGATGGACTGGATTATAGATCCCAGGAACAAATTATGAAACTGGCACAAAGAAGTTCCAGAAGTGAGGGGAAGTTGATTTAATGTAATAGAATCCTTCAGAAGGAAGAAGATGGCAGAGGAAAGATGATTCCGGGTCAGATTCTGACCCACAAAGATGGAATTGATTGGTGAAATGAGGGTGAGGAAAATATTGAAAGTAACTATTGCATTTTGGTTCTTCCTGATAGCCAAGGAAGTAAGGTAAGGTAATCCAGGGCTACTGGAAGCCTGACTTCAAGTAACTAGAAGGTATGATTTTTATAGCCTGCAACTCTATAGGGGGAAAAGGCTCAAAGAAGATGGCGTTCTCTTAAGAATAAAATTTAGTCAGTACAATTGCTTTGGAGTCCAATGAAGAGGACTGGAATGAATGATCGCAGGGACCTTGCCAATGAACTCAGATTTAGAGATGTCAGGCAGAGAGTAGGCATAACTAAGAGAGTAGTCCATATATTTCAATACTTTCAAACGCACAAACTATAAGGCAAAAACTGGGGGATTTGATTACAAAATAAAGATTTATGTTCTACAAAGGCCAGCGTGGACAAAGCTAATAGGTAGATGGCAGAATAAGAAACTATTTGCTTTGTCTAAAACTGACAAGGATATAATAGCCTAGAATAGATATGGATCTCCTACAAATGAACAGCAACCAGATAGAAAAGAAAAAAGGTGCAAAAGATATCAATAGGCAATTTAAAAAATAGGAAAAAGCTAATATGCATATAGAAATTTGATCAAAACCATCAATAATCAAAAGCACATTGAACCAACAATAATATATTAGGTTATACCTATCACACCAGCAAAAATTAGAAATCTAGAGAGTTACAGATGTCAGGGATGTGGAAATCTGCTACAAGATTGGTTTCACCACTTCTGGAAAGCAAGCTGGCATTACTTGGACACATTAAATAGATTCATACCCTATAACCCTGTAATCTCTCTCTTAAGTAACATAAAACAAATTCTTTACAAGTTCAGAAGGGGGCTAATAAGAGGATGTTCATTGCAGAGTTATTTGTAGTGAAGTGGAGCTAGGGGCAGTGTGGGTGTTCATCACTGGAGTAGTGGAGAAGTACAACATGGCAAATGCACACCATGGCATCAGTGTGAAAGAACAGATTAAATGTTAGCATATGGCAAGATGGATGGAGATGAAAAACAGTGCTTAGTGAAAAACGTAAGACACAGAATGAGACCTATAACTCAGTAGCTTTGGAATACATTTAAAAATACATGCCTACCAAATAATAACTATTTTTTAAGAACACATTTAAACAGAAATATACACACTAAACACATCAGAAAATTGCCTATTGTTGGGGAAGAATGGGAGTGGAGATAGAATGTAAAGATGGAATAAAGAAATAAAGACATAAAACAAGAGGGTTTTTCCTTGCAGGCACAATGATGGTGCATCATGAACTGAGGAGTATGATGAACTCAATCCTTCAAGGAACAAAAACTTCAAAACAAAACACAGGAAAACACAAACACAAATTTATCAGCACTAAACCATGAACAGAATAGCACTTAGAGAAGAAAAAGCCGAAATGAGGAAAGACTTGTAAAAATACTGACAGCAAAATAGGCTTGTTATTTCAAAAAAGAAATACAAAGAATTGATACCTTTGATGCTCAGGACACATGGGGTGCTATATACCTTTTTGGAGGCACTGATTTTAGATGTTTGAAATACCTCATCTCATTTAATCCCCATAACCACATTAGGTAGATATCTTAGAACTTTTTTGGTTGCAAGAAATGTAAACCTATCTATAATAATTTTGAGGGAAAAAAGTTTATTATAAAGACGCCAGGTTATCTCCAAAACCCAAGAGCAAAAATGCAATTGGCCCTCCAAGGTTGACAAAACCAGGGCAACCATTATCTCAGGCTCTTTCTCTGAAGGTATGGTTTTCTATCTTTGCTTCTCTCTGTCCTCCGACTTCAATCTATTCTCCCTACCTGCCAATTTTCTTTACTTCTTCACATACATGGAAGAAGACAATGGCTCCATATCTGAGTATCTGCCTGTTCCAGCCCTGAAGTGGGTATATCTGCTGCATACCAATTCCAAATTCCTAGGAAAGAGGACTTAATCAATCTAGCTTTGCTGCACTGATTGTGGTGATAATGGGGTGTGGTGTTCCATAGTACTAACTTGACTGCCAGGGCTCACCCCAGTGGGAGAAGAAGAGGGTTCTTGGAGAATGGGCTGAGTGCCATAGCACCCTCTAAAGTATCTCCCATGGCCAATAGGACTGTGGAACATTTGCCAAACAAATGAATAATTGAATGACATGAAACTCAGCTTTCTCTAACTTCAAAGCCCATTCTCTTTGTACTACATCATACAGCCTCCAAAATGTTTCCATTTGAAAAAAACTGATTTCATTACCTCTGTAAAAGAGAATGGTCTTATATTAGGTATCTCCAGAAACCAGATGGCATATTCAAATTAGGATAGTTTGGGGAATTTCATAAAGGTTTATTTATAACGGTGTGGGTAGGTTGTAGGGAAGTTGCAAAGGAGCTACAGTACCCCAAATCTGGTATTAGAGGGGCTAAGCCTGAAGAGGTAATGGGAGATGCAGTTCCACCACTTAGAAATAGATAACTAGGTAGAGAAGGCTACAATGACAAGAGCTGAGATCTTACCTAAAGGGACTCAAGTGAGCTTGCCACAATGCCACAGGGAAAGAGACAGAGGATTAAATAGCCTAACCTCACATTCCTACTTCCCTCTAATCTTCTGCCTATACTACTCATTGGCTGAACCCAATAGAAAGCCAGGGGTCAGGGGATCTGTTGACCTGGTTCCATGCAGGTCAGCCTCCCAAGCCCAGAGCTGGGTAAAGACGGCCAGGAATTGATCTGCAGAGGCAAAGAGATATCTAGGCCTGTAGACTAGAAAATAAAAACAAACGTGCAATCAAATTGGAAGTCCAAAAAGATAAGACTTTAAGAGTTCCCTATAGAGGACCTAGACATGTTTAATTTTCATGTCCTGGGTAAGCCATATTTCTAGATATTAAAGTGAATATTTAGCTTAAGTCACTAATGATGAATGCCTCAGGGGCTTCCTTGGGGGGTTCAAGGCTCTGGACACTCCCTCTCCACTCCTACTAGAAGAGTTTTGCTATTTTGGTTTAAAACATCAGGATTCTGCTACGTTGAGAAAATAGCGCCACAACACCTCCAGGTACTATGCTAAGGACGCATAAATGAATCATATATCAGTGGGGAAGACAGAGAAGTAAAGAAGTAACAGTACAGTGTTAGGAAAATGCATTGGTTATGAAGGGAACCCAAATAAAGTCCAATGAATCCAGAAAGGGGAAGGAGTCAAGGAAGGCTTCCTGGAGTAACTGCAAAGGGAGGTAAAGAAGTTCCGAAGACACCGGCGTTGTCTAGAAGGGAGGAGGGGCCCAACAATTATTCACCATCACCTGAAAATATCGAAGCTACAGATCGGTGGACTAGGCTAGGAGGTAGGAGGACTCGACGTGATAGGCAAAGATCTATGCTCAGCCCAGCCTCCAGCCTTGTTCCGCCCCCATCCCATCCCATCCCAGCGCATCCCATCCTCCACCAAAGGGGAGCGGCATTTCAGCATTTCCACTCAGCTGGGAGGGTATTCCAAACCCCAGAGACGCAGCTACCGCGGGGCGCGGCTGCTGCCTAGTCGCCCAGAATAGCTCGTGTTCCCGGGAGGTCTTCAGGTTAGCGCAATCCCGCCCCAGCGCGGCCAAGAAGACGCTCATTGGCTGCCATAACGGTGATCCGAGAAGTTGGGGAAGGGTGATTGGCCGCAGGTTTGTTTTGTTTGTTTGTTTGTTTAGTGCTGACCACGCCCATCTTCTTTACCCTCCGCAATCGGGTCAGGGCCCAAAGCCTCATGGGTAGTTTGGGCATGCTAGATTGGGAAACATGGCGTCGGTTTTAGGAGGGATCCTGAAGGCTGGAAGAGCTGGAACCAGAGCTAGAATTCCTGGGTTCCCTCCCCACGTTTTCAGGGCCTGAGCTGAACTGTGGTAACCTTAGAGGCTTGTCGTGCATCCTCCCGCGACAAGTGGTTTTGCATACGGATAGTGAGGGGGCTGGGACGAGACGGTCATTTCGGAGTGATTTCTGGTTGTTGCATTTACGTGCGTTTTCGCAGTCGCTGGGGGCTTTTCGTGTGCCTCCGGGCTCAGGAACCGGGGCAGAGGCTGAAGCAGGAGACACCACCAAGGCGTCGGCTTCTCTGGCGTTGGAGCGCTGCCTCCGCGCCCCTGCCCCTGCAAGGTCCGTTGGTGCCCCAGCCTCCCAGAGCCCAGGTCCTTGAATGAGAAAGTGCTCGCCTTGAGAAGACAGTTTAGGTCGCTCATCCCGATTTTACAACATTCCTGGCCATACTCACCCTCCACCTTCCACGTTGAAAGCATTTCAACAAGGAATCAGGCAGTTCGTTATACCTGGAGTTACTCAACCCCAGCTTCTAGCCTCCCCACCCCACCCCACCCCACTTTACAATTCACTGCTTATTCTTTAAGGCTTAGTTCTAATACCATCTCCTCAGTATAAAGCCTGCTCCATTCTTTGGGACAGTTATTCAGTTACATCCTTGGGCTAAATGTGGGCTCTGGAACTGCTGCCCACTTAGAAATGCCATTTGAAATGTGTGATTTTGAACAAATTAACCTCTATGAGCCCCAGTTTTGCCTCTTAAAATGGAGGTAATGTACTTCCAGGGTATTGTGAAGATCAAATGTAGAGCTGTTAGAACATAAGTGCTTGATAAATGTGAGCTGCTGTTATTATCTGCCCTCCCAACATACTTTGTATAGGCCCCTTATAACGTTTGTTCTTTATATTACCATTAATATATTATATTATATTGCCCTATTAAACTTTGAGCTTAAAAGCCAGAACTGTGTCTTGTTACAATGTCAGCGTACAACAGTGTTGGGCAAATGTAAAGCCAAGAAATTTCTTGGAAACTTTGCAAAAAGCACCCTGTTCTTTTCCTTTCTTACTTTTTGTTTGTTTCTCTTAAAGCCTCTTTGAGACAGGAATTCTCAAACTTGGAGAAGAAGCTGAGATCCTAGGGGGAAGAATAAGCACTTCTTTTGTTCTCCATGGTGACCACTAAGGCCCTATCCTTTCCCTTTCTGCTTGACAATTTTAGACAGGTTTCATCTTAAGTATAGGCCCCTGGCCCCTTTTCTCAGAGCATTTATTTTAGAAAACTTGTAATTGCCAATCTTTTTGTGCCCCTTTTGAAATGTATATGAATCTCCTTTAAAGCCTTTTGCTAGTTTCCAGACCCAGGGAAGGTCTTTCTCAATGACCTGGGAGCCATCCCTTTTTAATTTTATTTTATTTTATTTTATTTTATTTTATTTTATTTTATTTTATTTTATTTTATTTTATTTTATTTTATTTTTTATTTTATTTTTATTTTTTTTATTATTTTTTTTTAAATTTTTTTTTCAACGTTTATTTATTTTGGGGACAGAGAAAGACAGAGCATGAACGGGGGAGGGGCAGAGAGAGAGGGAGACACAGAATCGGAAACAGGCTCCAGGCTCCGAGCCATCAGCCCAGAGCCTGACGCGGGGGCGAACTCACGGACCGCGAGATCGTGACCTGGCTGAAGTCGGACGCTTAACCGACTGCGCCACCCAGGTGCCCCTTTTATTTTTATTATTAATATAATTTATTGTCAAGCTAGCTAATATACAGTGTATACAGTGTGTTCATGGCTTCTGGAGTAGATTCCCGTGCTTCATCACTTACACGCTACACCCAGTGCTCATCCCAACGAGTGCCTTCCTCAATGCCATCACCCATTCCCTGCCCCATTAAGCCTCAGTTTGTTCTCTGTAGTTAAGAGTCTCTCATTGTTTGTGGGAGCCATTCCTTTAAAATGCAACCCTCAGGAAGATGGCATTCCTATTTCCTAGTCTCTATGGGAGGGTAGGAGCCCAACATCAATGGGCAGCTTGCTCCAAATTGCAAAACTACAACCTGTAAACTTACTTTTCCTATGAGTAAGACCAGTCACCACACACAGGTAGCCCTACTGCAGCTCTTAAGAACTCTCCAGCCACTTGTTTTAGTAGAGTTCAATCTCCTATTGCAATAGTCTTTTATTATTTTTTTATGTTTATTTATTTTTAAGAGAGAGTGAGAGCAGGGGGAAGGGGAGAGAGAGAAGGAGACAGAGGAACTAAAGCGGGCCTCTGCGCTCATAGCAGCGAGCCTGATGCGGGGCCTGAACCCACAAACTGAGATCATGACCCGAGCTGAAGTCAGACGCTCAACTAGCAGCCACCCAGCTTTCCCTCCTATTGCAGTAGTCTTAAATAAAGTCTTTCTTTCCTGTTTAACTTTGCCTGGTGTAATTTCTCTTCGATAATGGAAAATTTTTTGTTCTGTGTTTATTGTTTCTTCTCAATTATAGTGGTGTTTCATTTCTTCCTCCTTGCTGACTGAGAAGTGCTTCTCACATGTCCTCTGATATCTAGAGATTCACCAATTTGGACTCAAAAGATTAGAATTTTGTGGAGTGAAGCTACTGCTTTAAGTCATTGCAGAAGGTAGTGTGATTTGTATAATGTGGAAAGGGTAGTACATCTATTTGAGGGAATCCTAACTGAGGTGCATTCATCTTATGGAAGTGGCACCAGAAAATAACGGACCTGTTCCCTTTCCTATTATTAAGAAAGGGGCATGAGAAAGATGCAATTGAAAAAAAAAAGAGTGGTTAAGAATATAATGCTCTTTCAAGGGACGCTAAATTTGGTTAAGGAGAAAAGCTAGAAGAAGTGAGAGGGGTTAGGGTTGCAAATGGAAAGGCTTCTGCAGTGGTAGAGATAGTGTGGAGAGGTGTTACTTAAAGTACAGGGAATGAAATATGTCTATTTAAGCTGGGAAGTAAGGTGCAATGAAATGAAAGATGGTTGGGAAAAAGGAAGGCAGTAGGGAGAGGGGAGTTAATTTGGAGTATATACCAGGGAAGGAAACTAATAGTCTGAGAAGCTTGGAAGAGGCATTGACCACTTGGATCATAAGGGAAATATCAAACCGTCATGTTACTTAAGGAAACTAGAAGATTTAGAAGGGATTTGACATATTGGTCTATCTCACCTGCATTTCCTCAACAACACACAAGCATAAACATAAGTTGAATGCAGTGTTATGGTAGCCACTTAAAGCCATCATAAAAGTTCTCCCTTATGGGCTAATGGAAGCTAAGAAGATGGGGTTCAGGCTTATCATCCTTAGTTTTTCTTTTTCTTCTTTTCTCTGACTTTTCTTAATGTCAACACTGCTCCCTAATTCCCTTTTTCTTAACTTCTTCCCCTATTTTTTCTTATGTAGGAGTGGGGTGGATGAGGGTGGATTCAGGATATGAGAGTGGAATGTGAGAAAGAAAAGAACACTACAATGATAAGTTGAAAGAGAAAAGTTTGCTCCTAAATGTGTATGCAAAACTCAGGCTAGGAATAGTATGTAAAAGTACTGTACGAAAAAAATTAAATGGAGTTAAGTGCACTTATGCCTTTAAAAGATGTGACAACATAGAAGAAAAACATGAAAGTCTTAAATTATCCTCAGGAAGGCCTAAGAGAAAACAATGCTTGAAGTGAAATCAGACGGATGAGCATTAGACATCAATAGGATCTTCCAGGACTGATGCTAGTAGAATGAAAGCTATGAATGCTCTTTCCTGGAGGCTCTCAGCATTGGAGAGTTGCCCAATTGTCAAGACTTGGGTGGGCGGGGGGAGACCTCTCTTCCAGGAGTCTTCCCACTAGATAGATTCTGCCTGGGCCAGGCTGGTCCTCCCAAGGGCCCTCACCATGGCCCCCTTCATTTCCTTGTTTCGAAAACTATAGATGATGGGGTTGCACATGGGGGTGATGATGGTGTAGAGAAGGGAGAAAGGCTTGTCTTTGTCAGGGCCATGTGTGCTGCGAGGATTCATGTAAGAGAACATGGCTGAGGTATAGAGAAAGATGACCACAGTCAGATGGGAGGCACAAGTAGAGAAGGTCTTCCCCCGACCTGAGGAAGAGGTTCTGCCAAGGATGGAGGCCAGGATGCGGGCGTAGGAGATAACAATGAGCACCATGGGGCTGAGCAGCACCACGATGGCATCGGCAAAGATCATTTTCAGGCTAAACTGGGGGTCTCCACAAGAGAGGGCAATCACTATGGGGGCCTCACAGAAGAAGTTTTCTATGTGGTTGTCTCTGCAGAAGGGATTCCGGAATGACATATACTCAAGAAAGATGCCATTGATCAGCCCAAAGAACCAGGCAGTACTCACCAGCCTCACACAGACATGCTGGCTCATGATCTGGGCATAATTGAGTGGGTGGCAGATAGCAATGTAACGGTCATAGGCCATAAAAGCCAAGAGGACGCACTCGGCTACACCCACACAGAAGACCAGGTACATCTGGGTCAAGCAAGAGACAAAGGAGACAGTGTGGTTCTTGACCACCAGGTGGATTAGCATCTGTGGGATGGTGGTGGTGATGAAGCAGACATCCAGGAAGGACAGATGGCCAAGGAAGAAGTACATGGGGCTGTTGAGTCTGGGGTCTGTCCAGGTGATGAAGATGATGAGGCCATTCATGGCCATGGCAAGGCTGTAGAGGGCTAGGAAGAGGGCAAAGAGCAATGCCCGAGTGGAAGAGGAGCTCTGCTCGAAGCCCACGAGGATAAACTCTGTCACTGTGCTCCCATTCCTTAGGTCCACCATCTGCGGCCTGCTTAAGGAGGGAGGACAGGAAAAGCACAGGTGAGATAGTTGTAGGGGAATGCAAGGTACTCACTTGGGCCCAGAAACCCAGCTATAAAGGAATAACGAGCGGCAGTAAACATTTTAGAACTTTAGTAAAATATGTAAGTGGCCATGTTATGGGGCAGTGAAGATATCAAGGTCACTATAGGCTGCATACATGGAATTGTAATAAAAAAATTGAGGAAGTGATGGTTATACTTTACTCTGGTTTGGTCAGGCCTCAAGTGAAGTACTGCATCTTATACAGGGCTCCAAATGTTGGAGGATTAGCCACTAACAAAAATGTATTCAAAGGTGCAAAACTCAGATAGTAGGCTAACTGAGGAATGGTTTAAGAAATTGAGGAATGGAGTATTTGAAGGAAGACACGGTGGCTATTAGCTTATAGAAGATCATATTTAGGAAGCACTTGGGAAATGTTTAAAGACATATTTTTTCTAGAGGAAAAAAATGCTTAGTCTTAGTGTATATATTTAAAACGATAAATTATTGAAGTTTCAGAGAAAACAATAACATTCTAGACTTTGGCATTGTCCCTTAGCTGATAATAATTTGGATACTTCTGGAAACAGCCATGCTTACCAGTCATCCATCCTCTTTCCAGACTCCTTCTCCTAGTGGTTGCCACTATTGCATCAAACACCCATGCTGTGCGTGCTGGAGATGGGGCATACTTGTGAACTCTTTATTGCGTGCTTTCCTCATAGGAGACAGTTTCCCTACTGGGGTTGAAACTTAGGGCTCTGCACCATTGGGTGGAAAGTATGCAACCATCACCGTGAGACAAGGGAAGCTATGAGCAGGGCACAAATTCAGCCTTTTTGGAATGGACCTTCAGAAAATCTTGATCTGTCCCTTGGCTTCTGGGATAAGTCTTGTTCTTTTTCTATCATCAGAGAATGAGAATTCAGAAACTCATGTTCTTTTCTCATTATTGTAAATTTTAGGAAGTCATTATGTTCATATTAAATCTCTCTTGTACTTTTCATCTTGTCTTTGAGTTAGGATATCAGATCCCTTCCACTTTCAGATGCTTATAGTTGGTTAGTATATTCCTTTTTAACCTTAAGTTCTGCCGACTACTCTTCATTTTCTTTTCTCCCACTCCTTTTTCTATACACTCTCACTCTACCCCCTGTGTTAGTCTTTTGCTCTCCCTTTTCCACTTCTACTTCTCACTCTTTCTTCCCCCTCTCCCTTTCTCATATTTGGTGTGGGTGTTTGCCCTTTAGCTACCTCTGGGTGGACTCCCTTCTCTTCTCCATATCTTTATTTTTTTCTCCATGTCTTTAAATATCTCAAGTTGCCTATCTTAATTTTAGAAGAGATGTACCCAATTACTGCCACTCCTTTTAGCTTTGTATTCTCGGTAGGTGATTTCCTGATAGGTCAGGCAGTGGGCCATTCCCATCATCTGTACTTTGGAATGCCCCTCTAGAACTTGTACCTAGATATTCTCCTCTTCAGGCCCCAGAAAAGGCAGGGAGGGTCAGAGAGCAATGTTTAATCCAAGATATGGCTTGGAATCACGGACCCAGTGGACATATTGGGGCTGAGGTCAGAATCTGGGCAAGAGAAGTCAGTGAGCTATGCTCCAGACAAGCCTGGGACTTGTCCAAGAAGAAACTGAAGTTCAACCTAAGAAAGCACTAGGATCTATAGGAGTATAAATTCTTATTTGTGGTTCACAGTCCCAGAAAGAATACTCTGTGATACCTGGCATCTAGTGCCCTGTTAACAACCAGGGTTAACCAATCAAGCATTGGTATAAATAAACAGGATAATAATTTGAAAATCATATCCCACCTCATTCTGTTGCTTGGCTGGTGGTGAAGTTTGTCACTGAATCACTGCAGCAAATAATAGAGAAAATCTCATTGTATTTGAAGAACTGGTCCAGGGAGGATGGTCTGACCTGATGGGCCACTCTGGAAGAGAAGTTGTGGTAAAGACCTTGTTAGTTCTTTGATATTCACACCATAGGTGATGTTTACTTAAATAATAATATTAAGTTATGTGCGTACTGCACTTCAACTGTCACATATTCCATTTGTTAATAACCCTATTTGCTCCGATTTTTTCATAGTGTATGTTTTGACCTTCTCAGGATTTTTAAAAAAAATGTGTATTTATTTATGTTGAGAGAGGAAGAGGGGAAAGAGGCAGAGAGACGGAGAATCCTGAGCAGGCTCCTAGCTCAGTGCAGAGCCCAAAACAGGGTTTGATCTCATGAACCTGGGGTCATGACCTGAGCCGAAATCAAGAGTTGGATGCTTAACTAAGCCACCCAGACACCCTGCTTCTCAGGATTTTTAATTTTGTCTCAGTGCTAGCTGAATCTTTGCACTTTGACTTGAAAATCACATGCTCTCTTAATTGTTACTTAAAGAAATACCAGCAAGAAAATAAGAAAACATTCATTCTCCTTTAGCTGCTGATAATCTCATATTATTCTAAAACATGTCCTTGAAGTTATTTCTGACCAAAGAATTTTCTGAGACTGGATATAAGAAATTGTTGCTATGTGCTGTAAACCTAACCTTGAACTTCTAAAATATCATTTTTATTGGTGACCTTAATTATGGCCATGGTAATATTTAAACTGATAACTCTCTGTTTTCAGAAAGGCACATATACTTGTGAGATTGCTTTGTTAAACTAGAAGAGGATCATGGGATTTTCTTATGCCAAGTGTACAGATATAAGATAAATAACCACCGCTGATGCCTTGAATTTCTTGTTTAAAGAGTCAAGGGTCTGTAATCTCATTTAAATTAATAATAGTTTATAAAATAGTCCACACATGTCATGACATTTGAACCTCTGACTTAGTGTTATAGTTTAATGATATAATTTAATCTCATTGAAGACCCTCTGTTAAGTTATGATGGACAATGTGGATGAACATCATTTGGCAGGGAGAAAGGAATAGGGAATACATTATCAACTGTGGGTCTAGAGTGGCTTCAGAATTGATTAACTTACTGTTCTGATTCATTTTAGAACCCATCTGCAAGCAAAATAGATGCTTGAGGCTCTAACCCTCAAGCCTTCTCCAGGGTAGGCTCTAACCCTGTTTGGGGAGACTCTGTGGTTGTAGAGTCTTGCCAATACAGAGGAAATTTTATCTGTCTGACTCTGTGCTTCTGGATTAGGAAGTCCAAATGCTCAAATGTCTGCTTTGTTATTAATAAAAATGATGTTTTAGCTTCCATCTCAGACTTGTCTTATTTCTCAGATGATTCAGACTCAGTTGGGAAGAGCAGTGTTATTTAATGAACCCCTCAAAGTCCCTAATGATTATTGTTAGTAATATAATCACATATATGGAAATAAAATTTAAACCAGGAAATGTGATACAGCCTTGGTTATAACGAAAAGAAACAATGAGTCACGATGATGTCTGGGAAGATCCTGAGAGAGCAGAGTTGTGCTGATACACATATGTTGAATGCTCAAAGTATAGTGCTGGTGAGTTAAGGGAGAGAAGTCTACATTCCATGACCACAGGAGCACAATGAACAAAGTGTGCTATTGTAGACTAGACTGGTGGGAAAATGTCTCATTATAATGTAAGATTTTGATTCCTGTCATATTTACTGAAGAGAATCAGGACACTATTGAATACATTCAACAGTTAGCCACAATGCTCCTGTTGCTTTCCTAGCATGCTATGACCACAGGAAAGAAGATATAATACAATACAGCACTGTATTGTTTATTCTGTAGAGTATGTTTGTTTTAAGAATGAGATTAGTTCACTTAAGTTGTAAACAAATTCACCAGCCCTGCTTAAATCATGTAGATTCTCAGAAAGCCTCAGCCTCTGTGAGGCTTGGCTATTCTCTTTCAGGTCTGCTGTAAATAAAATGTGCCTCTAGTAATTTCAAATCTTAAATAGCTTGAAACCTGGTTTATCTTCTGCATACCCTGATCCCTTGCTTTTTGGATTAAATACATAATTTCATGACCAAGCAACAGAAACATTGTGGCTAACTGTTGAATGTATTCAATAGTGTCCTGATTCTCTTCAGTAAATATGACAGGAATCAAAATCTTACATTATAATGAGACATTTTCCCACCACTCTAGTCTACACCCAAAAAGCATTATTTTTCTGAGCAGAAAAATTTTATGATAGATATATTTATCAAGGAGTTCATGGAGCTCTGGGGAATCAGTAGGTATATTTCAGAGTGTCTGTGCATCTCTGAAATGTTGTAGGAAAACATGTGTGCACGAGATCATTTTTCTTGGAGAGTTCATAGCTTAATCAACTTGTCAAAGGCAACTGGAAACCACAAAGGGTAAAAAACTTGTCATTTAGAGATTTGAAGTCACTAAGTTCCCATAGACTTCTCTTCTTTAGACTGAAAATCAAAGTATTCTTTTATCTTGCTGAATTGTTTGTTTCCTCAAAAATATCTCTATGGAGTGTGATTGAGACATGGTTGAGCACCCAGCTCTACCACTGGGGTATGATCTTTAGATCATAGTTATTCCCAAGAGGTCTCAAAGAAGTCATCCAGGAAAACAGTTTATTACTAGCTTGGGCTTTGGCTCCCAATCCTTATGTTAGAGGGCTCCTAGCTCTCATGTTTGAGGAGGACCACATGGTAAGCTTTCTTTGCCTGGGCCACTTAGTGTCCTAAGGCCTACAGTGCTAAAAGTAGTGAGAAGTCTCCTGGTTTCTATCCTCCAGACCTATATTCCCATCTTACTATCATAATTAAAAGAAGAATAAACAGGCCTAAGAACAGGGCTGGGATGGGGAGGAGGGTACAATAAGATGAGTAATTAAATAGCAAATTTATGATATAAGTTCAGAAAATGAAATTCTAAATCACCATGGAGGCAATATTTCTGGCCATATGAACAACCAGGTCTTATCTAGAGACAGTATCAATGTTTGTTTTTTTGTTATTGTTGTTGTTTTGTTTGTTTGTATTTGGAGAAGTAGGAGGAGGTAGCAGAATTAAAAAAAAAAAAAGGAGCTTCAATGCCCTTGAGGAAGTTCATCCTGGGAAAAACCTCTATGATGACCAGTGGTTTTCCATTTCCTTCAAGGTTAGGACAAGCAGAAATGGTAGCTAGATGAACTTTCTGTCCCATAAGGGCTTTTAAACAATGATATTACTGGTTAAGGGGTATAGTTTCTTGCTCTGTAGGTTTTTTGAGAATATTTCACTGAAGTTCTAGTATGTCAAGTCTGTTTTAGACTGGTCCAGTACCAAGGCAAAGGACAGACACCAGCCTACATAATTATCAGTGCCCCCAGGAGGATCCATGGCTCCTCCTCCTATCCTTCCTCCTCAGTTAATTGTATTATTTGAACCCTAAGTAACCTAAATCAGAAACCACAAAGTCACCTTTCACTCTTGTCTTTCTAACCTCCATATTATATTAAGTGCCAATATTCTTTATCTTCTCCTACTCTCCTACAGACACCCTAAAGTCCAGCTACAACTCACATCCCCCACAATACCATAGGCCTCCAAGTCTCTGTGTATGCGATTCCCTCTTTCTGGAATTCATTCTTCAGACATTTTCTCTATTTGGCAAAATCTTGCTTTTATAAGACCAACATCAAGTCCTGCATCCATAGTGAAGCCTTCAATTACTCTTGCCCAGGTCAGCCCATCTGAAGTGGCACTCACTCCTACATCTGCTAGGGGAAACACTCATCACATGCTACAACATCTTCCATCTATTACAAGCTCCTTAATCATAGGGATTTTACATCTTTACCTCCTGGAAACTGCCTAGCACATAGCTATATTTGCTGAAAAATAGAATAAATGAACATCTGAGTTCCAACTTTTTGCATTATTTAATGTTGCCAGTGGCATCAACTTTATTTTTTTAAATTTTTTTAAAATTATTTTTTTTAACGTTTATTTATTTTTTGAGAGAGAGGGAGCTGTCAGCACAGAACCCGATGCAGGGTTCGAACCCACAAGCCATGAGATCATGACCTGAGCCGAAGTTGGACTGAGCCACCAGGCGCCCCCGGTGGCATCAAGTTGGGAAATAAATTCCTTTAAATCCATTTTTTTAAGTCTGTAAAATACATAATTGTATGGTTGTTCTGAAGATTAAGAGGAGATTTATTAATTCAATCAAAAATGTGTGTGTATGTATAAATATGTAAATCCCATAGAACAGTATTTGCAGTAGGGAAAGTGCTCCACAAAACTAATGTTTCCTTTTCTAGGTCACTGGATAACTAAAAAATATTGAGACATTTACATTTTTAAATGTCAGTAATCCTCAAAATGCCTTGAAGCCTCTTAAAAACTGAATCCACAAATTAAAAATGTATTTCTAAGCATTACGTTCTGGCAAAGCATGCAGTACAGTTGGGGGTAGAGATATTTTTACAAATGAACTATAATATGATATGGTTAAGAGCTCTAATAGGGCTTTAATAAAATATTGCAGAATCTCAGGGCACCTGGGTGGCTCAGTTGGTTAAGCATCCAACTTTGGCTCAGGTCATGGTCTTATGGTTTGTGGGTTTGAGCCCCATGTCAGGCCCTGTGCTGACAGCTCAGAGCCTGGAGCTTGCTTGGGATTCTGTGTCTCCCTGTCTCTCTGCCCCTCCCCTACTTGCACTCTGTCTCTGTCTCTCTCTCTCAAAAATAACATTTAAAAAAAATTTTAAAAATACTGCAGGATCTCAACAGTAGTAAAATAATGAAATGCTCAGGGGAAAAGTGTATAATAAGAAAAGTGTAATAAGAAAAGGCTCAGGAAAAAAATATCTGCTAATGATGGACAGATTCAGAGGCTGTTCTTGGAAAAGGGCATTTTTATAAAAGAAAAAATGGCCAATCTAGGTGGGAACATGGATTAAGTCCAGAAAATCTTCAGTTTAGATATAAATTGAAATTATACATAAACTTTGAGGAAGACTCTAAGAGGCAAAAAGTGGCCCTAAAAAAGATGTTCTTTTAGTAAATTGAATTATTAGTAGATATGTGATTATTGTGATATAAAGGATAGATCCAGTGATGAAAACCAGTTTCTCCTCAATATTTATTAAGGAAAATAGAAATTCCTGTACCCAGTTTGACAATGAATGGGCAGATTGGAGGCATCAACTTCCATAATGGCTGATACTCAATAATTTTGAAATTAAATATATAAAATAAAACATTTAACTAATTGGGGCTTATTTGAGAATTGAGTGGAGATATTCACTGCTTCTCAAGGCTAAGAACTGAGAGACAGGCTGAAAAACTCTCATAATTAAATAAGACTAGATAAACAGGCAGCCTTCAGGAAGAAGGTAAAGGCATCCACTCTCCTGATTCCAGCCCTGAGAATGTACAGTTCACCCTAAAGTGAATAATCAATTTCTCTTTGTTAACTAAGAATGAGATTTTAAAAAACAAAAGAAGGACCATTGATCATTTAAAAATACAGGCATGATGAAAACCTCTAGAAAGCTACAAGGGCCCTTGAATTAACTCTGCTAAAAGAGAAGGGCAACCAGTATCTACAGAGCTCCTTGTTAGTGAGAGTGGGGTCATCCATAACCAGCGATCAGGAAAAATGTACAAGTTGCAGACCTATCTGTGAAGGAAGAGAACCAAGTATTTTGTATCTAGCTGGATTGTATCTCACATCAGAATTATTAGAAAGACAGGGGTGCCTGGGTGGCTCAGTTGGTGAAGTGTCTGACTCTTGATTTCAGATTAGGTCATGATCCAAGGGTTGTGGGTTGTGGTTGTGGGATTGGGCCCCATGTCAGGCTCTGAGCTGAGTGTGGAGCCTGCTTAAGATTCTCTCTCTCTCTCTCTCTCTCTCTCTCTCTCTCTCTCTCTTTCTCTGTGTGTGTGTGTGTGTGTGTGTCTCTCTCTCCCTCTGCCCCTCTCCCTTGCTTTCTAAAATACAATACAATACAATACAATAAAATAAAATAAAAGATAAGATAAGATAAAATTTTAGAAAGATAGTAACCTACAGTGAGACTCTTCACCAGGAGCCAAAAAAAGTGAAACTAGAAAGACCTTGTAAGACAAAAGCTGTCACCCATCAGGCCTTATTCTGAGACCTATTGCAGTAGCCCCATCATTAGAAAGACAGTCCAGGCCTTTACCAAATCCTTACATTGTCAGAAAAAAATAATTGTTTTTCCTTCTGATTTTATGCATTATTCAGAATGCCCTGTAATTGTGGTATTTTTAAAGATTTAAAAAAGCTTTGGACCCTCATGAGTTTTGCTAACACATCCACATGAACTTTGAGGAATTTAAGAATAAATTGGAAGACGACAGGTTGTGCCATGTGGTACCTAACAAAGTTTTATAGACAAAAGCATATGGAACCATGGTTGAAAAGATATTTGGAGGACAGATGTAAATGATTTTTAAGGAAAGACGATCCATCTCAATGTCTTACTAAATCACTTCAGAAGTGTTTCTATAGATCTACCATTTCCCCTCTTGTCTATTTTAAGCTCATTCCCATCTCCATTTTCTTAAGTGAGATGGACACGGAGTAGTCTCTTTGCTCCTCCATGTGCATTTTCAATAATTGGCTTGCAAGAAAGATTTATCCAATTGAGTTAAATTGTAGAAATGTTCTAAAATCTCTCATTGTGTCTCTCTTAGTCTTCTGCCTTCTTTTTGCTTCAGCTACCTCTTTGCTCCTGGATTCACTTCAATCTCTCCATATCTCTCTGAAACTGAGGCCCCCAAAGTACCTGCAGTCCCCTGATGATGACCTGGCCAGGGCGAAATATTATAAATGTGCCAATGCTGGGCATGCCAGATGCCTATTATGGGCTAGATTCCTGTGATGTCCAAAAGGTAAATGTAGGTCACACACTCTCCCAGAAGACCTTATTGATCTGCACTAGTGGGAGATACCATAAATAATGGAAATACCAAAAATAACGTCAGGTTCATCATAGCTCAAGTTCTACCTCCGTATTTTGCTTCCCTCCTTCTCGTAAGACATGATCATCCATTGTGCTTATCCATTCTCTATCTGAGCCCTAATGTGAACTTCCTATTCCATTAGAAGCTATAATGAAACCAGACTAGACTTGTTGCTCCTCTCCCTTGTCAGTCACTTTCAGTGTGGAACGTTAAAGAGTAAAACAACCAAAAAAGCAAAGG
The DNA here is from genome assembly GCF_018350175.1 of Felis catus. NCBI lineage: Eukaryota > Metazoa > Chordata > Mammalia > Carnivora > Felidae > Felis > Felis catus. The sequence goes on from NC_058374.1 coordinate 75,007,742, forward strand.
GAAAAAGAGAGAAAATGATATGCAAAGGTATTCATAATGATATTCCTCTGAATGTTGATGGCCTGTGTATATGTCCAAAGAGGGATGAGTAAGAAATTGAAGAGGAGAACTTAGTAATCAAGAATTACTCAACATCAGCAGATTGGATAACTTCAGCTGTTCTGCGGCATTAGTTAATCTGAGCTATTTTACTATTTAAAATGCCTGAAGAAAACTGGAGTGACTCTAAATGGCTTAGAGAAGAAAGAGAGAAAAAAATTAGAGGTAATGAGAGATGGGGAGGGGGGTTGTGTACCAATAGAATAGAAGAATATAAAGCTGAAGCACAGAAAGATTCCTGGACTGAGAAATGGATGATTTTAAAAGGTGAATAGTTATATATTTAGAGATTCAAAAACTACATCTATAACCTGATCTTATCACTTTATAGGGAAGCAAAGAGGCTAATGGGGTAAAGTACAGGGACTTTGGAGGCAAGCATACCTGAAATTCAGCCTTGGCATTGTCACTTACTATAATGTGGAGTTGGCTAGCTGAGTCACAAGTTTTTTCTCCTATAAAATAAGGATTAACTAAAATAATGTACAGTTAATGGGTGGCACAGATTAGATAATAAATAAAAATTAGTTGTGATCTCTGTTTCCTCTTCATCTCCTTGTGGTTTCACTTCACATGTGGAAGGAATATTGTAAAGATCTGTCCAGTTTCCCACTTGCAGAAACTCAGAGAAAGGGAAGGATCTCATCCATCCTAATGGTTCCTACTTCTCCCTGTCAGGAGGGACTTTCCATCTAAGTTTTTTCCCCCTAATATATTTTAGTCCCATTTTCTCTTAATCTTCTCCCAGAAACATTGCAAAAAAATATCAGCCCCAAGCTCTGTATCACAATCTCTAGGAAAGGATCATCATTGAGTCACTTCTCAGCCTCTCTTTCTCCAGGTAACAATAAAGAAAAATGCCAGATAAATAGAAAACACTGACATGCACAAGCATAAAGAGGAAGACTGAAAAAGGAAAGGAGAAAAAGTAATCCTCTGGGAGGATACTAGGATATCCTAGGATATCTCTGGTATAGCAGAGAGATCTTACCCACACCAAACAAAAAAGGAGTAAAAATGTTAAAGCCAAAGAAAGAATTAGAGAGACTGAAATAGAGAAGAGTGAAATAGGAAAGAATGTGCACATGTGACAAGATGGTGTATGTGTGGAAAAGTGATGAATAGGTGGACATTTAGGGGAGTGATAAAGAAGCACATCAAGAGACAGAGAACTAAGAACCCAAATCTCAGCACACACACACACACACACACACACACAGAGAGAGAGAGAGAGAGAGAGAGAGAGAGAGAGAGAGAGAGAGTGAGAGGGCGAGAAAGCCAAAGCCAAAGGCAAATGTGGAAAAAGAGACTGAGAGACTGACCAGGCAAGCTAGGCATGGCTCCCTGGTCATGTGGAATCAGAACTAAATAGTCAGGTACTTGGATTCTGCTTCCTTAAGTTCTAGGAGTATAAGACTGACCTTCTGGATTGTCTTTCTCTCTGCAGCAATTAGAGACTGGTCTTTGCAAACTAGACTGGCCCCACCAGAAACATCCAAGCCATAAGCCCCTCAGTCAGAGCCATGAGGGCTGGTGGGCAGACTCTGAGAGCCTGGTGGGGACTCAGAGGGAGATCCCAAGAAAAGAGTAGCTGGAGAGAATTAGAAAAGTGGAGACAGAGCTAGGCATCTAGAAAGCGAGAAATAGACAAGGTGGAGGTTAATGGAGTGTCCTCTCCTTCATGGCCACTGTGTGAAGAGCCTGGTGTGATCTGAACACAGGTGGTCACTGAGGGAGTCAGGGGGTATTGATCTCTGATAGATGCCAACCAAGTCAGGCTCAACTTTCATTGCGGAAGTGAGTACATTTACTGACCTTCTCCACGGGCTTTGGTACATGAGGGTGATGACATTGGCTCTGCTGATCTCAGCCCCAGAAGAGGGATCCACAGGCATAGAGTGAGGGTACCGTAAATTTTGCTGCAAACCAGCTGCTTGTTTATAGGACAGGGAGTATGACATCCTTCTGTGAATGCACATGTGCAAGGTGTGCATGCATGCACATATGCACATAGATGTGAGCTTTTAACTGGTTACTGCTGGGAGCCAACTGTAATAAGGCCAACTATCTCTTCCTGAAGTGTTACCATTCTAACTGGATCCCCAGGGATAGTCTCAAACCAGTCCAATCCAAGACTCCCTCGTGAGGCTATGTCCATGGCAGGTGGCCTGGAAAGTCTAGACTAGTCTCAGGTTTTCCCAGAGAAGTTCTGGTCCATTTACCAGGTAACTTGATAGATAAGGGGCCTAGCAAATATCATTATCCCTGTGTTTTCAGCTTTAAATCTGGGAGCCCTTTAACTCTTGTCTACCAATTTTATTTTGCATTAATTTTCTAGTTAGGGTTTCTGATGACTTGTGCCCCCAATTAAATATTCACTTTCATACAATTACACTACATTCAACACAACAACAAACACTGGCTGAGTACCCACTCTGCTCCAGTTACCTTGTTAAATGCTGCCAATAGGGTGCTAAACAAACAGCCACAAGCTCTCCTTGATAACATGCCTCCCTTCTAACTGCCATCCTCTACCTCTTCATTATCACACTTCGATTCTTCAGATCTGGAATGACCTTCTTTTTAGCTTTTTTTTTTTTTTTTAATTTTAGAGAGAGAGAGAGAGAGTGCGCGCACACAAATTGGGGAGAGGGGCAGAGGGAGAGATAGAGAGTCTTAAGCAGGCTTCATGCTCAGTATGGAGCCCAACACAGGGCTTGATCCCATGACCCTGGAATCATGACTTGAGCCGAAATCAAGGGTTGGACGCTCAACAAACTGAGTCACCCAGGCGCCCCTGGAATAACTTCTTCCCCCTGATCCACCCACTGTTCTTCCCAAACCCTGCCTGCCTAGTACTGAATTAGATTCAGCATAACTCAAAGAACTTCAGTCATCCTCATATCCCCTCAATCCTCTAATGCTCTTCTTTCTACCCCTGGAGAGCCTGGAGTCCTATAAAGTTAAAGTTCATGATGCTTGCGTCCTGACTCATTCTAAATGTGTGGGATGGCTTTTTGTCTCCACTCACCACCAACCAAGTGGTCTCCAAGTCTAGGTCTTACAAGATCTAATATAATTGGGGCATTTGGGAAACATAATTCAGTTTGGAGGAAGACACGATTTTCAAGCATAAGTCACAAAAGCTAAGCTTCAGGATATTGACCTTTGCAGTACAAGATGTCTGACATTGTTCCGACACCAATTCAAAAACTCCTAAAAAAAAAAAAAAAAAAAAAAAGCCAACTTGTCAAGTTATTTTTTATTTATTTATTTATTTATTTAAAAAAATTTTTTTTTCAACGTTTATTTATTTTTGGGACAGAGAGAGACAGAGCATGAACAGGGGAGGGGCAGAGAGAGAGGGAGACACAGAATCGGAAGCAGGCTCCAGGCTCTGAGCCATCAGCCCAGAGCCCGACGCGGGGCGCGAACTCACAGACCGCGAGATCGTGACCTGGCTGAAGTCGGACGATTAACCGACTGCGCCACCCAAGCGCCCCAAACTTGTCAAGTTCTTTATAGCTATTTCTTTAAAAAAATTTTTTTTAATGTTTATTTATTATTGAAAGGCAGAGAGAGAGGGTGAGCAGGGGAGGGGCAGAGAGAGAGGGAGACACAGAATCTGAATCAGGCTCCAGGCTCTGAGCTGTCAGCACAGAGCCTGACGTGGGGCTTGAACCCACAAACCGCGAGATCATGACCTGAGCTGAAGGCGGACGCTTAACCGACTGAGCCACCCAGGCACCCCTACAGCTATTTCTATACCATTAATTGATATTGTAAAAAGGAACCTTATTGGTGTCCTCACTTCCCTATAACCTCTGGTTCACAACATTTTAAAGACAGAATTCCAACCCAAACATGATATGCAATTCAAATTTGGGTGAAAAAATAATTGTAGTTGACCCTGGAACAACATAGGGGTTAGGGGCACCACCCCATGTGTGGTCAAAAATCTGTATAGAACTTTAAAAACTTAACAACTAATAGCCTACTATTGACTGGAAGCCTTATGAATAACATCTACAACTGATTAAGACACATTTTGTATGTTATATGTATCATATGTTGTATTCACACAATAAAGTAAGCTAAAGAAAATGTAAAAATGAAAATCGTTTTAGGAAGAGGAAATACACTTACAGTAATGTACCATAAAAAATCCATGTGTAAGTGGACTTGCACAGTTCGGGCCCCTGGTGTTCAAGGGTCACTTGTAAATCAAAAAAAGAGATGTCCAGGGGCGCCTGGGTGGCGCAGTCGGTTAAGCGTCCGACTTCAGCCAGGTCGCGATCTCGCAGTCCGTGAGTTCGGGCCCCGCGTCAGGCTCTGGGCTGATGGCTCAGAGCCTGGAGCCTGTTTCGGATTCTGTGTCTCCCTCTCTCTCTGCCCCTCCCCCGTTCATGCTCTGTCTCTCTCTGTCCCAAAGGTAAATAAACGTTGAAAAAAAAAATTAAAAAAAAAAAAAAAAAAAAAAAAAAAAAAAAAAAGAGATGTCCAAAAGTGGTATAATTTCAAGAGCCATTAGGGCAAAGAGTTGTTAACTCTATTGACGCTATGTGAGGTAAGTCTGCATATATTTCCATTTATTTAGATTTTCTCTAATGACATTCCATAAATTTATATGCATCTTTCCATGATGGATTACCCTTTTTCATTAGAGTTATTCCTATATATTTTATATTTTGGATAGTTTTTAAAATCATATCTTAAAATTTTAATTTTCTAATTTGTTGGTATATAGAAATGCAATTCAGTTTTTGTACATTGATTTTGTATCCAGTAACTGTGTTAAATTATATCAATTTTAATATATTATTTATGCATTCTTTTAGTTTTTCTGTGAAGACAATCATATATCATTGTAAATGAAGGCAATTTTGCCTTTTCATTTCTAGTTCTTATATCAATTACCTATTTCCCTTGTTTTATTGTACTTTCTAGGATCTTCAATATAATCTTGAATAAAAGTAGGGATAATGGTTACCTAGGCCTCTTTATGATTTGAAGGTAATTTTAATGTTTCACTGTTAGAGGAGGATGTTTGCTGTTCAGTTTGGTGTATAATCACTTTAATAGCTTAAGGAAGTTCATTTCTATTCCTGGTCTGCTGAGAACTATTGTTTTTAAAGTTATAAACAGGTATAAATGCAAAATAGATGCATTTCCTGCATCTACTGAGATAATCATGAGGTATTCACTTGTCTGTTAACATAGTGATTTACATAATTCATTTTCTGATGTGAAATCAACTCTGAATTACTGGAATAAACCCAATTTTGTTCATTATATAAGGTATTATATTTTTAATACATTGTAGGAGACAGTTTTATTTGAGAATTTTGTCAACTATGTTTGAGAGTGAGATTAGCTTATTTTGTCTTCACCAAGTTTTGGTATCAAAGTTATCATTTAAAAAGTTGAGGTGCACGCCAGTCAGAGTGGCTAAAATGAAAACTCAGAGACTATAGATGCTGGCGAGGATGTGGAGAAACGGGAACCCTCTTGCACTGTTGGTGGGAATGCAAACTGGTGCAGCCGCTCTGGAAAACATTGTGGAGGTTCCTCAAAAAATTAAAAATAGACCTACCCTATGACCCAGCAGTAGCACTGCTAGGAATTTACCCAAGGGATACAGGAGTACTGATGCATAGGGGCACTTGTACCCCCACGTTTATAGCAGCACTTTCAACAAGACCCAAATTATGTAAAGAGCCTAAATGTCCATCAACTGATGAATGGATAAAGAAATTGTGGTTTATATACACAATGGAATAGTATGTGGCAATGAGAAAGAATACTATGTAGCAACATGGATGGAAATGGAGAGTGTTACGCTAAGTGAAATAAGTCATACAGAGAAAGACGGATACCATATGTTTTCACTCTTATGTGGATCCTGAGAAACTTAACAGAAGACCATGGGGGAGGGGAAAGAAAAAAAAAAGGTTAGAGAGGGAGGGAGCCAAAACATAAGAGACTCTTAAAAACTGAGAACAAACTGAGGGTTGATGGAGGGTGGGAAGGAGGGGAGGGTGGGTGATGGGCACTGAGGAGGGCACCTGTTGGGATGAGCACTGGGTGTTGTATGGAAACCAGTTTGACAATAAATTTCATATTAAAAAAAATAAAAAGTTGAGGTGTTTTCCTCTTTTTCCAGTTATATAAAATTAGATTAACTTTCCTTGATTGATAGTATTTGCTTTAAAATCCTATGTCTGGTTCTTTATTTATAGAAATATTATAGAAATACATTTTTTAATTTTAAATTCCAGGGTAGTTAACGTACAGTTTTATATTAGTTTCAGTTGTACCATATACTGATGGTACCATTATAGTACCATATAGTGATACATCACCCAGTGCTCGTTATGAGAAGTGCACTCCTTAATCCCCATTGCCTATTTTACCCATCCCTCCCCACCTCCCCTCTGGTAACCATTAGTTTGTTCTCTATAGCTAAGAGTCTGTTTCTTGATCTGCCTCTTTTTTTTTTTTTTTAAATCTTTGCTTATTTTTTGTTTCTTAAATTCCACCTATGGGTGAAATCGTATGGTATTTGTCTTTCTCTGACTGACTCACTTATTTCACTTAGCATTAACCTCTCTAGCTCCATCCATATTGTTCCAAGTGGCAAGGTTTCATTCTTTTATGGCAGAATAATATTCTACTGTGTACATATCACATCTTCTTTATCCATTCATCTATTGATGGACACTTGGGATGCTCCCATAATTTGGCTATTGTAAATAATGCTACTATAAACATGTATTATCCCTACATATATCCTCCCTACAATGCATTATCCCTATGAATTAGTGTTTTTGTACTTTTTTGAGTAAATACCCAGTAGTGTGATTACTGGATTGTAGGGTAGTTCTCTTTTTTAACTTTTTGGAGAAACTCCACACTGTTTTCCAGAATGGCTGCAGTTTGCATTCCCACCAACAGTGCAAGAGAGTTTCTTTTTCTCCACATCCTTGCCAATACCTGCAGTTTCTTGTGTTTTTTATGTTACCCATTCTGACAGGTGTGGGGTGGTATCTCATTGTAGTTTTGATTTGCATTTCCCTGATGATGAGTGATGTTGAACATCTTTTCATGTGTCTGTTGCCCATCTGGATGTCTTCCTTGGAAAAAATGTTTATTCATGTGTTCTGTCCATTTTTAATTGGATTATTCATTTTGGGGTTGTTGAGTTTTATAAGTTCTTTGTATATTTTGTTACTAACCCTTTATTGGTTATGTCATTTGCATATATCTGCTTCCATTCCGTAGAGTGCCTTTTAGTTTTGTCAATTGTTTCCTTCACTGTGCAGAAGCTTTTTATTTTGATGTAATCCAAATAGTTTATTTTTGCTTTTATTTCCCTTGCCTCAGAAAACATATCTGGAAAAATGTTTTTATAGCTGATGTCAGAGAAATGACTGTCTGTGCTCTCTTCATAATTTTTATGGTTTCAGGTCTCACATTTAGATCTTTAACCCATTTTGAATTTATTTTTGTGTATGGTGAGAAAAAGTGGCCCAGTTTCATTCTTTTGCATGTAGCTGTCCAGTTTTCCCAACACCATTTGTTGAAGAGATTTTTCCCCCATTGGATATTCATTCCTACTTTGTCAAAGATTAGTTGCCCATATAATTATGGGTTTATTTCTAGATTTTTTATCTGTTCTATTGATCTATGTCTCCAGTTTTGTGCCAGTTCCAGTGTTTTGATTATTACTGCTTTGTAGTATAACTTGAAGTCTAGAATTGTGATACCTCCAGATTTGCTTTTTTTTTCAAGATTGCTTTGGCTATTCAGGATCTCTTGTGGTTCCATATACATTTTATGATTTTTTGTTCTAGTTCTGTGACAAATGCTGTTGGTATTTTGATAGGGATTGCATTAAATGTGTAGATTGCTTTGGGTAGTATGAACATTTTAACAATATTTTTTCTTCCAATCCATGAGCATGGAAAGTCTTCCCATTTCTTTATGTCATCTTCAATTTTGTGGAAATAATCTTAAACTACTGATTTACTGTATGATTACAAATGTGTGCATGTTTTCTATTTCTTCCTTAGTCATTTCTGGAAAATAGTATCTTTTCTAGAACTTTTCTATTTATTGAAGCAGATTTAATGTCATAAATTTTTCCATAGTATTATAGAATTTTAAAAACTTGTGTTAGTTTTCAATTGCTATGTAGCATATTACCACAAATTCAAGGACTTAAGGTAACACAATTTTATTATCTTACAATTTCCTTGGGTCAGGAGTCTGGGTATGGTTAGCTGGGTATTCTGCTCAGGGTTGCACCAGGCTGAAATTAAGGAGCCACCAGGTTGTGATTTCATCTGAGGCTTAGGGTCCTCTCCCAAGCTCACTGTTTGTCGGCAAAATCCATTCCTTTGCAGTTGTACTACTGAGGTACCTATCTCCTTGCTGGTGTCAGCCAGACAGTGCTATAAACTCCTAGAGGCTGCCCATAGTTCCTTGCCACATGGCCACCACAGGCAGTTCACAATGTGGATGTATGTTCTTTTCCAGCTAGCTGGAGTGTTATCTTTCTTAGACTTCCAGCCCTTCTCTAGCCTGCCATAATGCAGTTTTATATAAAATAAATTTTATATTTTGACTTTCATTGTTAAGACGACATCTGTCAATCTAATTGTGGTTCTTTTGAAGGGAACCTGTCTTTTTATTCAGGTAGCTGTTAAGTTTTTCTCTTTGCCTCTCATTTTCAGAGGTTCTAATGGTGTGCTCATGTGTGTATTTCTTTTTATAAATAATGTATTTTTGATGTATTTAGGACCTCTTTAATCTGTAGATTGATGTCTTTTCCAGTTTTGGAAAAATTTCAGCTATTTTCTCTTCAAATATGTATTTGCTCTATCTATTCTTTCTTTCATCTTCTTTATGACATATCACTCACTTTACTAATCCTTTTATTGGTTGTTTCTAAACATGCTTAAATGCAGATTGAATGTTCCTGGATGTCAGCCTCCAAATTCTTCACTGCTTTTTTAGTGCTTTAGTGCCTTCAAGTGGATAGTTTAAAATATATGTCCAGCTTTTGCTGTTTTTAGTGAGACAGTTGGTCCAAATTACATGGTCCACCAATATCAGAAACAGAAGGCCTCTTATAATTCATTCTGCAAAGTCTGCAGTTATGTGCCCCTTTAATTCTTAGTATTGTTTAAGTCTGTTTATTTTTGATCAGTCATGCCACAGTTATGAAATTATTAATTTACTCAATCAATTTAATCAATCTTTAGATTTGTTTGAATTAATTATATGATACATTTTTATTCCTTCTATGTTCCTTGCATAATCTATTATTCTGTGATTAAGTTGGTAGCTTAATTTATTACTTTTTAACACTTATTTTTTTTCCTAATAGAAGGAAGTATTGCTCTAGGTACATCCCACAAAATTGTAAATAGTTTCATTACAAGTTTTGGATTTGTAAAATTGTCTAATTTTTATTATAATCAATTCTTTTGTTGAAAGCTGGACATGAGGTATTGGGTAAAAGGAACTGAGGTAAATAGGCCTTTAGTGGGAAGTTTTATGTTAGGCATTAGGCAGTGTTTAATGTTTGCTGTAGTTGTGGTGTCAGAGGTTAAAATTTCCTCTAGTGTCCTCGTTTTTGTCTCATTTGCTGTTTTTTTTTGTTTCCCCAGAGACTCCTTCATAAATAAGGTCTGAGGACTCAGCTCTTTCAGCTGTACTCCTTGAAATTCTCCAGCCTTATTGATGTGGTAGCAAGGTACAGGGGAGTGGAAGAATTCCATAGTCTTATGATTAGGTCTCAGTCTCCTAATGAGCCTTTGTCCCTGGGCTGTAACCTTCATAGGTCCCTCTCAGTTTTCCTTTTTTTTCTTGGATCCTCCCCCAGATTTGTTAGGTTCTCACAAAATAGTTTTCCTTGAGGGCAGACTGTTAGGGAGAACAGTGCTCTCTGGGTTTATTTCAAAATGCTAACTTTTCCCTTCCTCTTGCTGAAGCACAGGGGGTTTATTTTCTGATGTTCATCATGAGAAACCGATGGGGCTGCTGGAAGTAAAACTCATGAAACTATGAGAGCTCCTCTGAGGGCAGGACCTCAGTAGTTTTTATCTCTGAAGCTAGCCTATGCTCAGTCTCTAGTAATAGTTCATTTCCCTTTAATGTTCTGACCAGGCTCAAGATGCAGCTTCTACTCCCAGAAAGCTGTAATTTTCTGTGTTCCCTTGTCTCCTAGTCTTTGGGGTGGTGGTTTTTCCTGTGACTTCAATTCTCTGATAGATCTAAGAAGTCTTGCTGACTTTCAGTTTGTTTACCCTTTTTTATTGGTGAGTGTGGGAGCAGCAACTTCCAAGCTTTTTATTCTTTCCACGTTGGACTAGACTTATACCTTATTCTTTGGTATGTAGGCTAATTAGAGTTGTGTTTCTTAATTTCTAACCATATGGGCTTCCTTCTAGTTATCTTTTGGATACTGATTTCTAACTTAACTGTATCATGGTCAGAGAACTTGATCTGTATGATTCCATATCTAAAATGTTTTGAGATATGCTTTATTGACTAGTATATGGCCTATTTTGAAAAAATTTTCAATTCACGGTTGCTAATATGTGCCTGGTACTTGTTAGTCAGTGTTCTGGGAGGAAATGGTTGGCATACTTAAATAGGACTAATGAGGGGGCTTACCAGGATGTGAACAGGATTAGGGGAATCAGAAAGGGATGTTGAAGCATCCCAGGCTCTCAAGAGCAAAAAGCAGTTACCACCTTATGGGGACAGGAAAGGGAGATTTTGGAGAAGGACACCTGACAGTAATTCTGGGACATCAGGGAAGAAGCAGAAGAATAAAGAGCCTCACTCACTAATTCTCCTGCCTTCCTCTATCCTGCTAAGTAACTCTTATTAGTTGAGCCCAACAGGATGTAGAAGGCAACGAAACCCATTGAGGCAGCAAACACAGGTCTGTCTGCCAGGACACAGATCAGAGGGAGAAGGTATGTATTTAGTTCTATAGGGGAAAAGAAAATATCCATCATACATAAAAGGAAGAGTGGATCCTTTATATGAGAGGAGCATATGGGTGAGGGAAATATACACATTGATGAAAGAGGGAGATTGATAAGGTGAATGAGAAAAATGTTGACATTCTAGGAAGTATTCCTATTAGAGGGCACATGGTTTTCACGGGTTGCACTGAATGGCATTTGCAGGAATCATAATGCAAATGAGCAAAGGCAATGAATGATAGGATTGAGCTAGGCAAGAATGTGAGATTGGTGGGAACAAGAGAAAGATCACTGATGGATGGATGAAGTTTGAACGGAAGTAACAGAGGAAACGGGCAGAATTTAAGTAGGAGTCCATGCTAGTGGCAGGCAGAAGGATGTGATTGAGTAGGAAAAGTCTTATAATTTGAGATAAGTAGAGGAGTAAGGGTAGACTCAGATAGGGATAAACACAGAGGTTTTAGAGCAGGTTTTATCACATCTACTTATATAGATTGTTGCCGTGGCAGTGCCAGCAGAAATCCTGCCCATGGTAAACCAGAAGTGTCTTTGTAGACAAAATTCTGCGTCCTAAATTCTTGGTTTCCTCCTGCCTCTTTTTTTCCCATATCAATTCCTCTCATCATCTGCCTCATTCTGTCCTTTTAATACTTTATCTCCTGACCAGGGTTACTCAACCTCAGCATTATTGATTTCTTGGGTTGCATAATTCTTTACTATGGGGGTTGTTCTGTGTATTGTAGGATGTTCAGCAGCACCCCCAACCCCTACATACTAGGTGCCAGCTGCACACATCCTCTCCTGTTATGACAACCAAAAATATCTTCAGATATTGCCAAATACCTCCTGGGGGAGGTAATCATCCCTGCTGAGAACTCCTGCTCTAGACTTTAGGTAACTGAATAGGGGCAGGGAAGAAAGAGATAGAGGTGTGAGCAGAGTCTTGGAAATGTAGTGTATTATAAGTAAAACAAGAGAGAGGAAGAAATCTTCAAGAACAAAAGGGAAATATTTAAATTGCAAAACATGCGTCCAGGCAGGGCACAAAATTTTTCCAGCGAAAGTGAACAAATACACAAATAACTTAAAGTGCTCTTTTTATATTCTTATAAAATGCAGATGTCACTGGAAGCTTCCCTGACCCTACAAGATTTCATTCTATAGCTCCCACTCCCAGTTTACAATCTGGGGATGTGGATGCACCCCTCAGACTTCCTGTTCTTGCTTCTGCCCTCCCACCTCTCCATTAATAATTCACATGTATTTGGCATATAGCTCCTCCTCTTGTTTCCTTGGAGGAGTAATACAATCCTATTCCTCAGTTCTTACTTTTTCTGGGAACTTTCTTGGAGAATTTTGTAGCCACCATATAGGGATAATATTACATACCCCTTAACACATTTCTTCCATCCATTGCTTTTTCCCAAACTTATATACAACCCTTTGTTTCCCTCATGGCTCTCAGTCTGTTCTTTTCCCAAAGCTGGGGCTCCTGCTAATTGCCTTTGCCCTAGAAAGAAATGCTCCAAAGAATGGAATGGTCATCCTCTTACTGTCTTTCTCTTGAAGAGCTTACTACCTTTTCCCCAAATTTGGAATAAACTTTTCCATTTCATTTTACTCGCCCCTCCAATCATGAGCATGTATCAGTAAGAGAAATTTGGAAAGATCAATCTATACTGGAAGTGAAATCAGACAGATGAGCATTAGACATCAACAGGATCTTCCAGGACTGATGCTAATAGAAAGAAAGCTATGAATGCTCTTTCCTGGAGGCTCTCAGCATTGGAGAGTTGCCCAATTGTCAAGACTTGGGTGGGCGGGGGGGGAGACCTCTCTTCCAGGAGTCTTCCCACTAGATAGATTCTGCCTGGGCCAGGCTGGTCCTCCCAAGGGCCCTCACCATGGCCCCCTTCATTTCCTTGTTTCGGAAACTATAGATGATGGGGTTGCACATGGGGGTGATGATGGTGTAGAGAAGGGAGAAAGGCTTGTCTTTGTCAGGGCCATGTGTGCTGCGAGGATTCATGTAAGAGAACATGGCTGAGGTATAGAAAAAGATGACCACAGTCAGATGGGAGGCACAAGTAGAGAAGGTCTTCCCCCGACCTGAGGAGGAGGTTCTGCCAAGGATGGAGGCCAGGATGCGGGCGTAGGAGATAACAATGAGCACCATGGGGCTGAGCAGCACCACGATGGCATCGGCAAAGATCATTTTCAGGCTAAACTGGGGGTCTCCACAAGAGAGGGCAATCACTATGGGGGCCTCACAGAAGAAGTTTTCTATGTGGTTGTCTCTGCAGAATGGACCACGAAATGTCATATAATCAAGCAGAATGCCATTGATCAGCCCAAAGAACCAGGCAGTACTCACCAGCTTTACACAGACCTGCCGGCTCATGATCTGTGCATAGCTGAGTGGGTGGCAGATAGCAACGTAACGGTCATAGGCCATAAAAGCCAAGAGGATGCACTCGGCCACACCTACACCAAAAACCAGATACATCTGGGTCAAGCAGGAGGCAAAGGAGACAGTGTGGTTCTTGACCACCAGGTGGATTAGCATCTGTGGGATGGTGGTGGTGATGAAGCAGACATCCAGGAAGGACAGATGGCCAAGGAAGAAGTACATGGGGCTGTTGAGTCTGGGGTCTGTCCAGGTGATGAAGATGATGAGGCCATTCATGGCCATGGCAAGGCTGTAGAGGGCTAGGAAGAGGGCAAAGAGCAATGCCCGAGTGGAAGAGGAGCTCTGCTCGAAGCCCACGAGGATAAACTCTGTCACTGTGCTCCCATTCCTTAGGTCCACCATCTGCGGCCTGCTTGAGGAGGGAAGACAGGAAAAGCACAGGTGAGACAGCTATGTGTGGATGCTACCTAGTTGTATAAAAACAGACAAAGGGGACAAAGGAATGAAAAAGACGGAAATTTTAGTACATTCTATGTGAGTCAATATTGTCATGGGCACTGAAAATGCTAGTGCTATTGTAGGCTGTAATAGTGGAACCATATTATGAACCAAGGGAGATTCTGTTGTACCTTGTGTGAATCAGGCTGCATCTGAAAATATCGTATCCAGTTCTTGGACCTCTATTTTAAATGGTTATCCACTGGGACTACCCATATCCATGGGGCTATGTTCATGAGACAAACAAGATGGTGAAAGATCTGGGAACCACGTGACAAAGCTTTGAAGGAAACTTTAAAGAAGACTCAAGAAATCTGAGACGTCCATTTAAATATTAATGGGATCTCCATCTAGAGGAGTGAATTTTCTATTTCTGTATGCTGTCAATAAGTAGAACTTGAACCAGAGAGTAGAAATGTCAGAGAAAAAAAATGAGTGATATTTCTAATCGCACATTTTCTTTCTGCTCTTAACTACAAAAGCAATGCCTGTTCATTATAGAACATCTAGAAAATACCAAAAAAAAAGCAAAATTAAGTAAATAAAAACAACCACCTAGAGAGAAACCACATCAATATTTTAGTTTATGCCTTTTCAATCATTTTGTTTTGTGTGTTTATATTTTAAAAGCTTTTAAGACCAACATAAGGTCTGAGTAGAACCTGCCTTCAAAACTTAAGTTGGAGAGAAGTATAGCTTCAGGAAGAAATGCAGCACTGATTCCAGGTTGGAGGATTCAAATAGGGAGAAAGTATAAAGGATAAACATTCATCTTTTGTTTGAATGGGCAGTTGGGAACAATTGCATTCCAACCCGTTTTGCAGCCCCAAATAATTTATTCATTTAATAAGTGAATGTCTACTATGTTTCACATATTGTGCTAAGTGCCAGGGATATAAAATCATTAATGAGACCTTTCTCCCTGACCTAATGGGTATTATACTATATCCTAAGTCATTAGATCCAGGGGATAAGTAAGAATATAGAGAATCCATATAATATATGCACAATATTAACAAAAAAGCATACATTTATAAGCAAATATATTTCAAACTCTCTTGCCTCCATACAGGGAACGTATCTTTTTGAAAGGTCATGGAACATTTGTAAAATACTGTTGTTATATTAGAGTACAAAGAAACCTTAAATGAATTCCAAAGATCCCAAAGAGTGCAGACTATGTTCA
The DNA here is from genome assembly GCF_018350175.1 of Felis catus. Classification (NCBI taxonomy): domain Eukaryota; kingdom Metazoa; phylum Chordata; class Mammalia; order Carnivora; family Felidae; genus Felis; species Felis catus. Next base: position 75,022,938 of record NC_058374.1, read on the forward strand.
CTATGCTAACACTGGGCATTAATATTCTCAAATTTCTGTATAGAGAAGATTTCTTAAAATTGTGTTTATTTTCTTCTCTTGAGGGAGAAAAAGAGCACAGTGGCTGGTCAGCTTGTTTATGGGATTTTGCTTACCAATATTGTGTATCATCCCATTGTATACTTTAAATATCTTATAATTTTGTCAATTAGACCTCATTAAAGCTGAAAAAAGTCTGTCAAATCCAAGTGGGTAAAAGAGAATATTGTTTGCTGAGGTTTTTGTTTTTGTTTTACTTCAAGAAAATTAGTAAACTCTTACTGGAAATTTTACATTTCAAATGTGTTTCTTTGATAAATTAATTGCAAATAACACTCTTCTGATTAGCAAGGCTGCAGGAGCATTGTCCCATTTGTGCACTGCACAAAGGCTCCTGAAGGGAAGAGTGAATGCTGAAATCCAGCCTATGTAATCTAGCCTGTGCTCAATTTATCAAGCTGTGCACCCTGGTGAGGTGTGAGTTCAAGAGAAGTGGTGCCTTTTCCTCTAGTTCTTGCCTGACAGAGAGTGACTTTTTAAAATTTTTTTTTTCAACCTTTTTAATTTATTTTTGGGACAGAGAGAGACAGAGCATGAACGGGGGAGGGGCAGAGAGAGAGGGAGACACAGAATCGGAAGCAGGCTCCAGGCTCCGAGCCATCAGCTCAGAGCCTGATGCGGGGCTCGAACTCACGGACCGCGAGATCGTGACCTGGCTGAAGTCGGACGCTTAACCGACTGCGCCACCCAGGCGCCCCGAGAGTGACTTTTTATAATTAGCGCAAAGGTACCGTATGTGCTAGGGAAGCATTGCTGATCAGGAAGATCTGGCCTTGAGAATATTTTAATTGTAGCACTTAAATTTTTTGTCTTAGAACATTGGTGAAATTTTTGAATAAATAATAATAAATAGGCCTATGTTCCTCTGAGTGGATTTTAGGAATAAAAAGGCAACAGGCATTTCTTATAATGCAGTGGTACTCAAAGTGTGCTCCAAAGGCCATCACCCCCAGCAGTGTTAACTGAGAACTTGATAGAAATGCAAACAGTTGGGCCTTACCTCAGCCACTGAATCAAACTCAGGGATGGGGTCCAGAAGCCAGTATTTTAACAAGACCTCCATGTGATTCTGATGCACATTAAACATTGAAAACTACCAGTTTAATGTAGGGCAGGACAAATTATGGCCCCCAAACTAAATATAGGCCACTGCCTATTTTTATAAACAAAGTTTAATTGGAACATAGCCACTCCCATTTACTTATGCATTGTTTATAATTGTTTTCACACTACAATGGCAGGGCTGAGTAGTTGCCAGAGACCAAATAGCCTGTAAATACGGTTGTTGGATTTAGCAAATAAAAATGTAAAATGATTCATTAAATGTGTTCTTCAGACAAACAATGAATACTTTTTATTATAAATATGTTTCATGCAATATTAGTAACCCGACACACAAAGCCTAGAATATTTCACTATTTGGCCCTTTACAGAAAATGTTTGCTGATCCTGCTTAATGTAATGACTTTAGAGTAGACTTGCTTCTGATAAACAAGGGTGTGTAAGGGAAGCAATGAAGAAGGCCTCAGTCCTGAGTACACATCTGGGATTCTGGTGCATCAAGTCTCAAGGACTTCCTTCCCAAGAAGGCCAAAACTAGGAGACCAATTTGCCTCGATGGAAGGGCAGCTGGTGCCACTTCTTTTTCTTTTTATTAAACTCATTTAATCAGTTGCTTTTCCTTTTTTAAGTGCCTGGCATTACACGTGTTCAATTAATATAAAGCAGATGAACTTCAATAATGAAAAATTTTAAAAATATCAAGCAGATGTTTTAGAAGCATTGGCCAAGTAATTCAGAAGTGGTTCTGTGACAATAATAAAACTAGACATGATTATGAAAATAACCCCAGCTACTTGAAAATGGAGGGAAAAAAAGCCCTTTGAAAACAATCCTTAGATCATGGGGCGCCTGGGTGGCGCAGTCGGTTAAGCATCCGACTTCAGCCAGGTCACGATCTCGCGGTCTGTGAGTTTGAGCCCCGCGTCAGGCTCTGGGCTGATGGCTCAGAGCCTGGAGCCTGTTTCCGGTTCTGTGTCTCCCTCTCTCTCTGCCCCTCCCCCGTTCATGCTCTGTCTCCCTCTCTCTCTGCCCCTCCCCCGTTCATGCTCTGTCTCTCTCTGTCCCAAAAAAATAAATAAACGTTGAAAAAAAAAAAAAAACAATCCTTAGATCAAAAAAGGAAATCAAACAGTAATTACAGATTATCTAAAAAGTACTGATAATAAAAGTAGCATATATTAATAAGTACTATACACAGATTTTTGTTACAGAAAGTTAATAGCCTGAAATAGTTTCATTATTTAACAAAAAGGAATAAACATAAATGAAATAAGAAAAGATAAAATTGATGTAGAGGTTAGAAGCAGATAAACAAAATTAACTTAAGGAAGACCAGAGGGGGAAATATGTACTGGAGGAAAAGATAATTTTCTAGGTACATATAAATCACTAAAACTCATTAAAGAAAAGATAGAAATCAAGATAAGCTAATATTCTGAGTGAAAGGAATGAAATGCAGTTGTTCTAAACCTTAGCTTCACATTATAGTCACTTGAGTTTTTATAAGATGTTTGTGGGGTTTTTTGGTTTTGTTTTGTTTTTTAGTTTATTTATTCATTTTTTGAGAGAGAGAGTGCACAGGGCAGGGCAGAGAGAGAGAATCCCAAGCAGGCTCTACACTGTCAGCTCAGAGCCTGATGCAGGGCTCAAACTCACGAACTGTGAGATCATGACCTGAGCTGAAATCAAGAGTTGGACGATTAACTGACGGAGCCACCCAGGTGCCCCAACTTGAAGAGTTTTTAAATGTTCCCATGGCAAAAGACATGAACAGACATTTCTCCAAAGAAGACATACAGATGGCCAACAGACACATGAAAAGATGCTCAACATCATTCATCATCAAGGAAATGCAATTCAAAATCACACTGAGGATCACCTCACACCTGTCAGAATGGCTAAAATCAAAAACACAAGAAGTAACAAGTGTTGACAAGGTTGTGGAGAAAAAGGATCCCTCTTGCACTATTGGTGGGAATGCAAACTGGTGCAACCACTCTGGAAATAGTATGGAGGCTCTTCAAAAAATTAAAAATAGTATTGTCTTATGACCTAGCAATTGCACTACTAGGTATTTACCTAAAGGATACAAAAATCCAGATTCAAAGGGGCACATGCACCCCTATGTTTACAGCAGCATTATCAACACTAGTCAAATTATGGAAAGAGACCAAATCGCCATCAACTGATGAATGGATAAAGAAGATGTGGGGCTACCTGGGTGGCTCAGGTGGTTGAGCATCCAACTCTTGATTTTGGCTCAAGTCATGATCTCATGGTTTGTGAGTTCAAGCCCCACATTGGGCTCTGAACTGACAGTGCAAAGCCTGCTTGGATTCTCTCTCTCCCTCTATCTCTGCCCCTACCCCACTCATGCTCTCTTTGTCTCTCAAATAAATAAACTTTAAAAATAATTTAAAAAATGAAGATGTGGGATACACACACACACACACACACACAGAGGCATATTTACTCAGCAATCAAAAAGAATGAAATCTTGCCATTTGCAACAATGTGGAGGGAGCTAGAATGTATTATGCTAAGTGAAATAAGTCACAGAAAGACAAATATCAATGATTTCACTCATATGTGGAATTTAAAAACAAAACAAATGAACAAAGGGAAAGAGAGAGAGAGAGAGAGAGAGAGAGAGAGAGAGAGAAGGAAGACAGGAAACAGACTCTTAACTATAGAGAATGAACTGATGGTTACCAGATGGGAGGTGGGTGGAGGGATGGGTGGATTAGGTGATGAGGATTAAAGAGCACACTTATCATGATGAGCACCAAGTAGTGTATAGAGTTGTTGAATCACTATATTGTACACATAAGACTAATATAACACTATATGTTAACTATACTGGAATTAAAATTAAACTTTAAAAAAATATGTGGTATAGATGTGTATATATGTGGCATATATGTACAATTAATATTATTCAGCCATATAAAGAATGAAATATTGCCATTTGCAACAACATAGATGGATCTAGAGGGTATAATGCTAAGTGAAATAAGTCAGTCAGACAAAGACAAATACCTATGGTTTCACTCATATGTGGAATTGAAGAAACAAAACAAAGAAAAAAGAGACAAACAAAAAAGCAGACTCTTAAATATAGAGAACAAAGTGATGGTTACCAGAGAGGAGGTAGATGGGTGAATGAGTAAATTAGGTGAAGGAGATTAAGAATACACTATCATGATGAGAACTGAGTAATGTATAGAATTTTTGAATCACTATATTATACACCTTAAACTAATGTAATGCTGTATGTTAATGATGCTGGAATTAAAATAAATAAATAAAATAAAATGTCCCCATGCCCTAGCTGCATATCAGACCAATTAAAACAGAATGTATTGAGAGGGCTCAGTCATCAATATTTTTAAAAGTTCCCCAGTAAGTCCAATGTGCAGCCAAATTTGAGAATTATTAAAATAGAGAAGACAAAGAGCTATGACAAAATAGTGCCAGGCTCTGATAGTTCCTTAGGTGAGTTCTTTCTAATATTGCAGCAATCAGATATTTTTGAAGGCTACCAAATCTGTTTACAAGAACAGAAAAAATAAAAGCTTCCTGATTACTTTTAGAAAGTCATAAAACCACTGATACCAAAACCTAAAAAGTACACAAAAGAAAATTTTGACCAAGATAATTTATATTAATAAGGAAATAGGCAAAGCAAATTATTAGCAAATGGAATTCACTAGTGTGTTCAAAGAATAGTGCACCATGACTAACTGAAATTCATTCCAGGGATTTAAGGTTTTTCTTATATGAAGAATTCTACTAATAAAACTCACCATATTAATATGTCAAAGATCAAAAGTGTCTAGTCAATGAGATGTAAAAACATTTGATAAAATTCAGCAGTGATACCTGATTTTAAAAATCCTTAGTAAAATAGGACTAGAAAGAGGCTTCATGGCATAATTTAAAAAGGGCACTTGTGATGAGCACTTGGGTGTTATATGTAAGTGATGAAATACTAAATTCTACATCTGAAACCAATTTTACCATATATGTTAACTAACTAGAATTTAAATAAAAACTTGAAATAAAAAATTTATCTGAATTAAAATAATTATGTATATTATGTGTTAGGTATTGTTTGTTCTACATGCGTTTTAGGTAATAAGTGCTCTAACTTCAAAATCATGCATGGGGTAGGTAATCTTTCTTCTAACTTCACAGAAAGGATCAGTAATTTGCCCAACATCACACAGTAAATAGTGAAGCATGGATTCAAATCTGGGAGGTCTGATTCCAAAGCTTCACTGTCAACTACCCCCTTTGAATGCCCTACAAGTACCAGCCAAAGCATATGACAAATGAATTAAAGGAGTGGGGTGTTGGTAAGTGTTTAACAGATGGCTCTGGGAGGGGCTCTGATCTATAGCATTTGCCAATTTCCAAAGTGTAAATCCTCCCACCATGACCTATTTCAAGCTAGAAATGATTGAAACCACTAAACATGTTTTAGGAATGGATACACCTTAGGTTATTGTCATATAATTTTTACAACCATATAGATACAATAGATGTAAATAACCTTGAGAACATAGATATTAGTAAAATATAAATGAAAAAACTTAGGAAGTGATGAATTTTAGTATTACCTTTGTTTTTTAATATAATTTATTTGGTTTTAAGTTTATATAATTTGTTTATAATAGCTCTGTTTAACAAGTTCTTAAAATTCCTGAAAATTTAATAATTGACCCTTGAGAGCTGGTACTAACGGGCTCTAGTACACCACTGGAATGAAAAAAGGAAAGGGCAAAATTATCATTATTTGTAGAAGATATTTCTAGGATTGGGGTGAATTTCTCCTCTCTATGTTTCTGCCTCAACTTATAGGGAGGCCAGAATTTCTACCTAAATTTCTCTCATCAGGAGGGAATAATGTTACAGGAAACACTTTGACCCCACTGTTCATCTTCACTCTACAAAGAAATATCCCTCAGGCACTGGTTACATATATTATCATACATACATAAAATGGGACAATCTTTTGGAAATTGTGTCTTACCTCACTCTATGAGGCGGAAATGGCCTTTTTGTCACCAAATCACCGCAACAGGTAAAAAAAACAGTCTCGTGGACTCCGAGGATGAGCTAGCCCAGGAAGAACATCTGATGTTGGAATCCTCTCTGGAAAAGATGGTGCCCCTAAAAGTTTACATAATCCCTCATATATAACCTCTCAAATCATTCCAAATGAATGTTTATTCAGATAAAACTTCTTTACTCGTTATAGTAATTTATAGTTTACAAAAGCACATTCACATATATTATCCCATTTAACTCTTACAAAAATCCTGTGAAGTAGATGCTACCTCCATTTTACAGATCAGGAAACTGAGGCTCAGAGACCTAAAGTAATTTGCTCAAGATTATATAGCTATTAAATGAAAGCAATGGGAAACTACAGCTTTAAAGTCCTTAGAATACCTTTTCCACCACACCAAGGTGCCTCAGGCAGAGGTGTTACTACCTCTTTCAGGTTATACCATTAATGAATGCCTCATTTATTCAGGAATACACACACACACATATGTTATAACCCTCCTTTCCTTGTAGTTACATTCCTCATTCTTTGAATTTAATCATGGTAAAGAACAACTTATTGTGAGTGGGGGGAAAGTCCCTTTGAAGTTTGAATACATTCATTAACCTTTTCCGTCAAGCTGAATATTCATGAGACCTTTTACCATGCCATGCTATCCTTATTTCTTTATTACCTTTAAAGTTTCTAGAAATAAGAAAAGAAACAACTAAAGAAAAAATTGATTGGAGACACGGAGGAAAGTATAATAAGAACTAAATAAGCACATTTTGCATTTTTAAAAAATTCAATGTGTATAATGCCTTTGGCTGATGGGCTGATCAGATCATCCCTGAAACAAACAATTACATGCTAAGGAGGGGACTGAATCAGAAGAACACTGGAAAGAGACATTTAAGATGTTAAGAAAGAACAAGCTGGGAAATATCCCTATTCAAATATGCAACCAAATGTTCTCCACCTCTCACAAGACAGAGCTATAGGAATGAAGGTAAGTGCAACAAGAGTATTAAATTAGAGAAAAGGAATACTTTACTGATTTTAATGAGGGATTTGAAAGCATCATAGTGACTAAGGAGTGATAAAAAGTCTTTTTGGTGGTCTTTGGAAATAGGACAGATTCCAGTGCATCGGGTCTTGTTTCAGCTCAAAATGGTCCAAAAGCAAAGAGTGGACTGGAGCCTTCACTTCCTTCTGTTTGCTTTCTTGTTTAACAGCATCAAGACACATCCACTCATTTAAGTAGGAGACTGGGTGACCTCTTCTGCTTCTTCCTCACTCATCTCCATATCCAATTAGCCTTTCATTCTCTCATTTTAACCTCCTCCACTCCCTTTATGCACCCTACACTCCAGTTACTATTTACCGTACACAAACCCACCCATCTGTTCATTCACTCATCACTTGGTGCCTACTATGTACACACTCCACTCCTACTTGCCTCCATGCTTTCACACATGCTGGTTGTTTGGTGTGTAATGCCCTTTACCTCTATTGGCACCTGGTGAATTCTTTCTTATTTTTTTGTGACGCAGATCATATGCCACCTCCTCAATAAAGCCTTCCCCAATAGCCTATCATTCCCCCCAGCTTTCTTTTACTGAAAATAGCTTAATTTTTTTAGAAGTAGCTTTTTAAAATTCCATTATTTGCTCTTTTTCTTTTTGAGTATAGTTGACACACGATGTTACGTTAGTTTCAGGTATACAACATAGTGATTCAACACCTCTACATGCTGTGCTATGTTTATCACAGGTGTAGCTACCATCTGTCATGACGCAACACTATTTGCTCTTTGAGCCACAAGTGCTGTATAAAGTTTAAACCAGGCCCCCAAAATAATCAGAAGAATTAAATTAAATTAGATCAATTCTCAGGAAGAGACCAATACTGAAATATTTAACAACTATATAATGGATTAGCTAAGAAATAAATACTAAATATAATTGATAGAAATAATCCATACAAAAATAAAACTGAACACAGGTAAAACTGGATATGCTAAGATTTAGATCTACAAATTTTGACCTGGGAAAATGGAACTGGAAAAAATATGTCCGCAAAAGAAAACCCACGGTAGCAGAAGCTATTATGTAAACTTGATTTGTACAAAGGCTGATAACAAAACTGTGTTGGTATATTAAACATAAAGGAATTAGTTTGGGTGAAAATGATTTAGTATTGACAGAAATTGGAAATATCTTAAGTACTATACTAGAAAGTTGGTTAAGGAATTAATTTGGGTTAATAGAATTATTAAGAGTAATTTCATATCAAGAATTTATATGGATTCGGTGTTGGTATAATTCCAATTTAAATGTTTGTATTCATTAACATAGAATCAACTTCAGGGCCAAAATAGTGAGGGAAAACATAACTACAAGGTGATAGTTGTAGAACAAAAGTATCTACCTGTTCTCCAACATAGAGTAAACTTTTGATTAATGATTTTTGAACAAGGAAATGAATATTTAAACAGTGTAATTTTGTTGATCACTTTCTAATTATGTAACCCACTAACTGAAATCTGTTTTAAATTCATATTTACCAAATTTGCAATATTTAATATATGATATTATTATTGTAATCCTCTTTGAAAATGTTGCATTACTTTGTGTGCTTCTCCCTTTCTATTTAGCTTTCTTTTGAACATTTCAAGGAGTTTTAAATTCTAATTTATATATGGACCCTTCTGCCTTAATTTCCAACGAACATATTATATTCTATTAGTCAGGAAATGAGAGTATTCAATATAAGTCCATCATACAGAAAAAAGTAACAATTATTCTTTTACAGTTAGAGAAATCACCATCATAACATTTAATATTTCTTCTGCTTTCCAAAAGAGAAACTTGAGGACAAGAGAAAAGAAATATAAATTGATGCTTTAGTTTAAGAAAGCAACTAGACACTTCACACCACAACCTAATTACAACTGTATAAAATTTTGCATATATTTCAAAAACTCACAGAAAAACTGGAAGAAAATAGTATTGAATTTTGAATGAAGGAGAACTTCTGAACCAGAGGTGATAAATCATCACCCCTCTGGCCTACAGAGATGTGTTTTATTAAACTACAGTCTTCTGTAAAGGATACCTCACATAAAAATCTAGATTCTGCTTCCCAGGGAAGAACAATCAGAAGGTCTTGCTGCACTGTGCCTGTTCTCATCATCAACTCATTGGAGTTTAGTGCTGGTCTCTGTTCCAGGCTAGTGGGACTGGAAGGTCAGTCCCAAGACACGCCATTGTCATGCCATTGCACTGTCTATTTGACCACTTAAGGAATTTGTGCTTTGAAGTCTTTCTCTCAGTCATACAAGAAATCATGAAGAGAAAGATTTGATAGATTTTTACATCAAATGGGAAACTTTGGTACAACAACAACAACAAAAAACTACCTTATGTATTTTTAACAAATAACTGATTCAAAAAGAACGCAAATACAAGGGGGCAACAATATATTAAATTTATTATGTAAAAAGCCCATCCAAAACCCTAATGTCAAGAGATAAAAAGAATAAAGCATCATGGTAAGTCTAGAGAAAGAGAAAAAAAGAGAGAAAAATAAAAGAATAAGAACTCGTAACTCAGAAGTGGAAAAACCATCCAAAAGCATTCAAACTTATCAGTAATCAAACAACAGTTTTAAAACAATCAGATACCATTTCTGATCCATAAATTAAAAAATTTTAATTATAACATCAGTGCTGGTGAAATTGTACTCCATTCTTGGTTGGAAAGCAGTTTGGCAATAAGTACCAAAAACTTTAAGAATGTTAATTCTCTTTAATGTAAGGTCCCTTTAAAAATACAGACCTTGGAGTCCAAACATCTGGATTTAAATCCTGGCTTCTCCACTTACCAACTGTGTAAACTGAGGCGACTTAAATTAACATGCCTCAGTTTCTTCCTTTCTAAGATGAGAATAATACTGATAGTACCTACTTTATTGGATTATGAGGATTAAATGAATCAATACTTGTGAATTTTTTGGAATAGTGCCTGGCACATTGTGCTATATAAGTTTGCTAAATGTGAATAGATTCAACTATTTTAAAAACTGACTCCAAGAAATTAATTACCAGTTGAGAAAAAGCTTTATATACAAAATTATAAATTATCACTATTTATAATAGCAAAAAAAAGCTATAGTAGAGGAATGGTTATATCATTGAAAATTAAAGAAATATGCAGTCGTTAAAATTATGTTTATGAACTCTGTGTAATAATGTTGAAATACTTACATTATAAATTTAAGCAAAACAAAAAGCAAGATAGAAGTCAGTATATTTGGTATTCTCACTACATTAATTAAAAAGAAATTTGCTTTGTATTGATAAAAGATTGGAAGGAAGTTCACCAAAATGTTGAATGGCTGCTTATAGATAATAGAACTATAAAATATTTATTGTTTAACGCTTTTCTCTACTTTCCACTTATTTAAAACTCAGCATTCCTTTACTTTTATGTATTTATTTACACACATTTTCAAGGTAGAAAGTGATGTTATTATTCTATGATTTAGCTGTTATAAAGTACACCAAAGATAACACACTTCTCATTTACCCATTACATCCTCTTACTCTTAGTGTTTAAATACTCCTCTTAAACTGAACATTGTGTAGTACTAGTTTGATAAATAGTTACATATGTATGCAATTAAAGTTTATTGAAAATATTAAAAAGGGATAATTCAACTTAATACTTAATTTATTCATTCACTCAACCAATATTTATTAAGAGCCTCTTATGGGCCAGGCCCTGTTTTAGACACTTGAAAAAATGATCAAAATCATTGTCCTCATGATGCTTCCATTCCACTGGAATTATGAAAATAAAGTGGGAATGGCTTTGGCTGAAAGAATCTTGAGATGTCTACAAATATACTTCTCAAAGGATTTAGAAGGGTTAGATTCATGGTATAATTAACCAAAGTCCAACAAATTTAATTCTTAGGCATATTGACCTCAGATGACCATACTCTGAGATGATTTCCTTAGATGTTAAAATTAAGAAAAATAAAGACAGACCCCTAAACAAATGCAAAAATAGAAAATACCTGAAGTCATTTAATTACATATAAGATGTTACAAATTTAATAAATATTAACCTATCATTGTGAAAATTAACCATTAGGCTCACAGGAGAATTGGTTTTAGGATACTTAGTTTTCTCTCTTTGGGCTATGGTAGAATTAATAACTAAATAGCTTTTGGGACTTTTTTAGTGGTAATTAAAAGGGGTACTGCTATCAAATGCCTGGATATGTCTAACCTACATCTATTATGGAACAATTTATGTTATCCTAGCCTCAGAAAAAATTAAGATTTATGTTGAAACTTTTCTTATGTGATAGACAACCTTAACAAATATGTTAAATTACAATAATATTTTCTATAATGTTATCTAGACATTTTCCAAGGTAAATGTAGTTTCTTTCCCTTTCTCCGCCCTCTAATACTTGGATCCACTGCAAAGTCTCCATATTTCTGAAATTGAGAGACTCTGAACTACACTTCACATCTAATGATGGACTGACTGACAGTGAGAGGGCCCTTGCTTAGCATAACAGATCTTTACAACTATGCACAAGACAGAAGAACAAGCTCTATTTACAATGAAATTTCTCTGGCATTCACATGAGTGAGAGACAGCACAGATAACCTTATTTGAGACCTTTATTTCAATTGATTTTCTTAATTCTCGATGGATCTCAAATCCACTTATCCTTTCTGCTAAAATACTTAATAGTTGTTCAGAGTTTCCCCTCCAGAATAACAATCTAAGCTATATACAAAGCAAAAATCAAATAAAGCCAAGAATACATTCCTCCTCCTGCCATTTTCCTCCTCTTAGAAGGGGATTTAAATAATTTGTGGAAATAAGTCCCTAAATAACCCCCAAAACCTCCTCCTGACTCCAAATACCCTAAAACGTAGAGGGAAAACACAGTGAAAAGGTGACAAATTAATCCATACATAGCATGATTAATCCTTAAATATTAAGAGTTTGGCTATTTGTACAAGATGGATTTGTAGGAAATTATACCGAAGGACTTTGTGATTGATGAAGGCAAAACTGAGCATTAGACTGGCTCTTTTCAGCAGTATTAGCAGTCATGGTTAATGTGGACTGTGTGTCATTTATGTTGTCTTGAAAAATTGTACTGATTGTAAAAATAACCAGAAACACAAAGATAGGGACATGAGATAGTCACATATGAAAAAGTCTTGGAAAGAACTAGAGTTAGTTGGTCAATTATATAGATGGTATTAAGAAGTGAAATAATCACTTTTTGAGATCCAACATCTACATGTGAAACTCACATATATATGGTAGATGTGTAGAAAAAGCTTAGGGTTTGGAATTAGATAAATCAGCACTTACATCTCAGCTTTAATCACTTACTGATAGTATTTTGGGATATCATCTCTGGCTTGTCAAACAGTGTAAAGATTAATTGATAATGGAAATAATACACTTAAAGTGACCTACAAACAGTAATTGCTTAGTACATGTTCATTACCTTCTCCTTTACTTTTCTCCCACCTTTTCTTATTTGCACCTATATGTCGGAAGAGATCTTGTAAGGTCTTGAACCAATGTTCCACTGCCATGGAAAATTTCTAGGTAGAAACTATGGTTTAAAAAAAATCACTTTTCCAGATCAGGAAATTCTTTTGGATAGCAGATTAAACTCCTGTCCCATCTCTGGCTCCTTGGCTTACTTCCTTGTAATTTTATTTATTCTGTAGATCTTAGAGGAAATGAGAAAAACTGAATCTTCATGTTATTTACCTTATTTTGTAATATATTTGCAAACCTCTTTAAGAATCCTAACCCATCTTTTCTCAAAGGTACAGGAAAGAAAAATGCACAGATATACAGGAAAACTATGCAGGCAAATGGATTGGGAGAAGAACACAAATGAGAAGGGAGGAAGAAAAATAAATCATGAGGCAGATAGAAGAAAATAACGTAGATGAGCAGAAAACAATGTAAAGTCAAATAAGGAAATAAAGTGAAAGTTACAAATAAAAGGAAACAAGAATAGATTGTGAAAAATGTAATTGCAACAATCCCTCCCATTTCTATGATTCTCCATCGTTTAGATTCTCTCATTTGCTCCTCACAACAACCAGTGAGGAATTTTGTGCTCTTAAAAAGTGCCACTAACAGGACTTTAAGATGGGGAAATAGAGTTTCAGGAAAGAATAAACAAGCTGACTTATCAAGTAGCTAGATGGGGATAGAGGCAAGACTAATTATGTGGTCTTTTAGGGGCGCCTGGGTGGCTCAGTCAGTTAAGCATCTACTTTGGCTCAGGTCATGCATGATCTCATGGTGTGTGAGTTTGAGCCCCGCATTGGGCTCTGTGCTGTCAGCTTGGAACCTGGAGCCTGCTTCAGATTCTGTGTCTCCCTCTCTCTCTGCCCTTCCCCTGCGCTCGCTCTCTCTCTCTCTCTCTCTCTCTCTCTCAAAAATAAATAAAAAACATTAATTTTTTTTTAATTATGTGGTCTTTTACTGTCCTCACACCTCTGTGGATCAAGGTCACTTATAAATAAAGTATTAAAACCAAAATAAATTTTCTGGCTTCTGGGATGGTGCCTTTCTTCAATTCATGCTGAAAGAGGATGGAAAAATGGTGAAAGGGGGAATCTAGAGAAAAGGAGGGGAAGGACATAGTGAAGAAAGAGCTAGAAAATGAGAGAAAAAAAAATCCCCAGAAAGATGAAAAGCCAAAGAGGAAACAGACTGAAAGGCTCACATAAGCATAATGGCATATGTCCGTGGATGATGTGGAACCAATCCCCCAATCTAGGGGTTTAGAATCCTCTCACTTCAACCAGGTGACTCTGAGAATAATTAGTCTGGGCTCTGGGTTCTATCTGCCTTGTATACAGGTCACCTCAAAACCAGACCAAACTGCTCATCCAAGTCATCTGCCCCTCAGCCAGAGCCAGAAGGGCAGGTGGGAAGACTCAGAGCCTGATAGAAACATGGAGGACACAGAGAAAGAAGCAACTAACTGGAGAGAGTTAGGCAAGCAGAGATACAGCTAGACATCTAAAGAAGAAACAGAGCAAGGCAGAGGTAAATTGAGTCAAGATCTGTAATGTCATCAATGGTCATTGTGTGTAGAGCCCTGGTGTGATCTGATCTGAACACAGGTGATTGCTGAGGGAGCCAGTGAGTGTTCATCTCTGATGATACCAAGAGAGGATGTCAACTTTCAGCATGGGAGAACTGAACATATTCACTGACCTTCTCCATGGGCTTCAGCATCTGCAGGCGAGGACATTGGCTGTACTGATGTCAGGCCCAGAGTGAGGATGCAGTGAATTCAGTTGTAAGCCAGCTGCTCATTTATAGTGTGAGTTCCTGATTCTCTACTCCCTCTGACTCTATAGTACTCTCCATGATGTCTCTCTCACCCCACCCCCTCACAGGTTTACCAGGATATCCAATAGGCTCTCAACATTAGGTAGAGGCTACTTCTTACTGGTCACTGACAGGAAACTAACAGATGAACAATCTATTCTTTCAATCTGCCTTAGTCTGAGCAGGTCTAAGGAGTTTAAGCAGATTAGACCAGTCCTAGGATCCTCAGGGAGACCTGTCCATTGGCAAAGGGCCCTGGAATTTTTGAGTTAGCTTCATTTTTTTCTAGGAAGAATCTTTTCCCCACCCAAGATTGCTATTTGGAAGAACTAAGGGTCAGGTTATCTTCATGGTTCCTGCTCCCTTATGCCAGACAAAGAACCCTCATCCCCAAAGGTAGAACCTACCTACCTACCACTCTGACACTCCAACCCAAGAGATTCAGGAAGATGTAATCCAACATAGGACCCCAGGAAATGAAATGGATAGTAAGTTTTCTTTGGAAAAATGTTTATTCAGGATATCCAGTCATCTTCAAAATTTCCTGTTTGTCTCATAGGCTTTTTTCTTACAGTTGCTTTCTTAAAATGAGAATTCAAACAAGACCCAAAATTTACAAGCAGCACAGGAAAGAGTGGGTCCATATCAACAAGACTAATTCTGCATACCTCTCCTAGTGGAGGAGAGGTTATAATTTCCTCCCTTGCCTTGTTCAGTTGGGCTTAGCAATTGCACAGGGCCGAAGCTATAAGAGCAACATTTCAATCTCTGCTGTGAGCTCAGCCAGAGACTACAGGGCTGATAATGAGAAAATAAATATGTAATTCTATCTGGCTTGAAATACTCCCTTCCTGGAGTACCAGATACTGAAGCTAAGAGATTCCACATGATACCACCTTCCAGGAAGCAGCCATTACAGGCATTTTAAAGAGGATGGGGTCTCCCAACTACATTTTCTAGAACCCCAGAACTCCTTTTCAGTCTTTTCTAATGTTGGGTAGACTTTCTTTTTGTGGAAGTGATTTTAGGTAAATCTTAGGCACTTTACTCATTCCCCTCTTCTTTCTTCCATCCTTTTTTCCTGAATGGCCCTTACTCTCTAAAGCTTACCAAGAGAGTATGAAGAGTAGATCTGTTTGGATTTGGTGTATGCTTTTCTACTTATACTGGTTTGAAGTTTGTAGCACCCTCTGTCTTCTAATTGTGGTGAGGCATGTCTTTTGTTGAAGTTTATTTCTTCTTTTTGGCCTATATTGCTTTTGAAGTATTTGTGGAGAGATTCAGTTTTAGGTAGCTATCATTATCCTTGACTAGCCAGATTCCAGCCACTTTGGTTTCTATTTTTGCAATTAAAGTCTTCCTTTGGCCTAATATCTCTTCTTTGTCAATAGTATCTTTTCCCTCTGGCTATTCTTAAGACTTTTTCTTTGTATTTGGTATTTTGAAATTTCACTTTTTTTACTATTATTATTTTGAAAGAGGGAGAGAGAGTATGTAACAGGGGAGGGTCAGAGGGAGAAGGAGAGAGAGAATTTTAAGCAGGCTTCATACTCAGTGCTCAGAGCAAACGATGTGAGATCATGACTTGAGCCAAAATCTAGAGTCAGATGCTTAACCGACTGAGCCACCAAGATGCCCTTACCTTTTTTATCTATCCTATTTGAGATTTGTTGTCCTTCCAAAATTTTGTTTAATATTTATTTATTTTGAGAGAGAGAGTGGGAGAGGAGCAGAGAGAGAGGGAGAGAGAATCCCAAGCAGGCTCCATGCTGTCAGCAAAGAGCCAGACACAGGGCTCAATCCCACAAACTATGAGATCATGGCCTGAGCTGAAATCAAGAGTTGGTTGCTTAACCGACTAAGCCACCCAGCCACCCCCTGGGTAATTCTTCAGTTCCATAGCTAAAAAGTTTTCTAATTATTTCTTCTATTATGTGTAAGGTACTATTTAAATGTCTAAGTTTTTTATTTCAAAAAATGTTTTGACTTATATATCTTATTTGTTTCTTCCAATATATCTGCCTTCACTGATAGTATCTTGTTCCTTTCTCATGTTTCCAACCTCAGATTTTATTTCTTTGAACATCTTAAGCATACTTACATTGTATTATTAAGCCAAAAATTCCATTATCTGAAAATAATGAGGTGTCCAGTGTGATATTTTTTGTTTCTGTTAACTGTTGCTCAGAGTAGTTGCTTTGTAATTTTGGATCATAAGTTCGTGTTTAGCTGGATTTCACATATGGAAATCCTGTGCAGTCTATTTTATGAGAGGATTTATGTTTGCTTCTGTCAAGTGCTCCAGAAAGATACTAACTCAGAACCATCTTATAATTATTTGGCTTAGAATTATTATTCTGTGTTCCACCATGCACAAAGTGTAAATTAGCAAAGGTTTGTGGTCAAATTTTCAAGGGAGATTCCCCACCCCCCAGAACTAATATAGACAGATATCCATGTTGCTTTCCTCTGCCAACGGGGAGATTATTTTCTTGAGCATTCTTTTACTAAGTGTGTAGGCTTTGAGGAGACAGCTTGAGACATGATTTCATTTCCAACTTCCTACATTATGTAGAGCCAAGGGTTTGTCTCTTGTTCCAGTATAGTCTTCTGAAGCCTCTTATGTATTGAGATCTTCAAATATTCCCCCCAAAACATGGTGTTACTGTCATTCTGATTTTCAGTTTTTTCTGTTTTTGCCCACTGAGTGATTTCCTTATTTTCTTGAAGGCTCAGCAATTTGATAGGATTTAAAACATATTTTATATATCATTGTTAGGATTTTATAGTTGTGTATGTGGGAAGGGATGGAAAGGTGGTTGAGAAATGGAAATCCTTCTCCAAATCTTCTTATATATTGATATATAGTTTATATTCAGTAAAATTTACCCTTTTTGGTACAGTTATATTTGATATATATATATATATATATATATATATATATATATAGTCATATAGTCATATAGTCATATAGTCATGTAATCATCACTGCACTCAGGACACATGTCCCCAGATTCATCATCTATCATTTCAAAAAACTCCCTCATGGCCCTATGTAGTTAATTTAGTCAACTCTTCCATCAACCCCCAACAGTCACTGAACTGTTTTCTGTACCTATAGTTTTGTCCTCTCCAGAATGTAATTAAAATTGAATTATATAGTATGTAGTCTTTTGAGTCTGCCTTCCTGTATTTAGCATGTATTTGAGATTCATCCATGTTGTGTATATCAATAGTTTGCTCCTTTTTATTTCTGAGTATTTCACTGTACAGATGTAGCACAGTTTGTTTACCCATTTACCATTTGAAGGTATTCATTACCACTCAGAATGTCAGTTTTTGTGATTATAAATAAAGCTCCTATAAATATCTGTTTTTGTGTCTATGTTAAGTTTTCAATGCCCCTGAGTAGAAACCTAGGAGTGAGATTTCTAGGTGGTATATTAAGTGTTTCAGTTTATGAGACACTGAAAAATTGTTTTACAAGAGGTTGTACCATTTTACATTCCCACCAGAAATATATGAGAAATATATGAGAGTTCCACTTGCATTATTTGTCAGCACTAGGTATTTTCAGATTTTATTTTATTCTATAATTCTAATAAATGTGTAGTGTGATCAAATTGTGATTTTTATTTGCATTTCCATAGTGACTAATAATGATGAGCATTTTTCTTGTGCTTATTTTCCACCCATATATTTTCTCTGGTTAAATATCTATCAATTATTTTGCACATTTAAAAAGTTGGGTTGTTTTCTTATTATTTAGTTTTGAGCATTATTGATGTATTTTGGATACAGATAGTATCTCAGATAAATGCTTTGTAAATGTTTTCTCCAAGTCTGTGCTTGTTTTTTTTTTTTTCATTCTCTTAATAGTAACTTTCAAAGTGCAAAAGTTTTAAATTTTGATGAAGTCTAATTTGACAATTTTTTTCTTTTATGGTTTATGCTTTTAGTTTCATAGTTAAGGAAATTTGCCAAAGTCAAGGTCATTAGGATTTTTGTCTATGTTTTCCTCTTGAAGTTTGATTATTTTACATGATACATTTAGGTCTATGACCCATTTTGAGTTAATTTTTTCATGAAGTACATGTTATGGGTTGAAGTTTGTTTTGCATATGTGTATTCAATTTTCTCAGTGCCATTTCTTAAAAATATCATCGTTTCTTTATTGAATTAACTTTGCACCTTGTTGAAAATAATTTGGCCATGTATACAAGGATCTATTTCAAAAATCGATTCCATTCCACAGATTTATAGGTCTATCCTTTTTCCAACACCACATAGTCTTTGTTATTGCAGCTTTATAGTAAATCCTGAAATCAGGTTTGTGAGTCCTCCAACTTTGTTGTTGTTGTTCTTTTAAATTAATTGACTCTATTGTTTGTTTGTTTGTTTGTTTGTTTATGTATTTATTTATTTAGAGAGTCCGCACATGCATGAGCATAGGAGGGGCAAAGGGAGAGGGAGAGAGAATCTTAAGCAGGCTCTGAGCCTGACACAAGGCCCAAATCAGAGCCTGATCTCACAACTGTGAGATCATGACTTGAGTCAAAATATAGGGTCAGACACTCAACCAACTGAGCCACCAAGGGGCCCCAAATAGATTCTTTTTTTTTTTTTTAATTTTTATTAAAATTCTTTTAAAGGTTTATTTATTTTTGAAAGAGAGAGAGAGAGAGCAAGCATGAGTGCAGGAGGGACAGAGACAGAGGAAGGCAGAAGATCCAAAGCAGGCTCTGCACTGACAGCAGTAAGTCTGATGCGGGGCTCAGACTCACAAACCATGAGATCATGACCTGAGCTAAAGTTGGTCGCTCAACCAGCTGAGCCACTGAGGTGCCCCTAGACTCTGCTTTCAAGAGCAGCTTTAGGAAGAGCCTGGGTGGCCATTCGGTTAAGTGTCCGGCTTCGGCTCAGGTCATGATTTCACAGTTCGTGAGCTTCAGCCCCATGTCAGGCTCTGGGCTGACAGCTCAGAGCCTGGAACCTGCTTCAGATTCTGTGTCTCCCTCTCTCTCTGCCCCTCCCCCACTTGTGCTTGTCCCCCTCTCTCTCTCTCAAGGATGAATAAACATTAAAAAAATTTTAAAAAAAAGAGCAGCTTTAGGTTTACAGAAAAATCAACATAAAATACAAATAATTCCTATATACACTCCAACATCTTACCCCACCCACCCAACTTCCTCTGTTATGAACATTTTGCACTAGTGTGGTCCATTTTGTTACTACTGATAAGCCAATATTCATACGTTAACTAAAACCCATTGCTTATATTATAATTCACTCTGTGTGTGTACATTCTATGGGTTTTAAAAAATGTATAATGGCATGTATTTACCATCACAGTGTCATACAGTATAGCTTCACTATCCTGTGAAACACCTGTGTTCCACCTATTCATGCCTCCCTCTTTCCCCCTGGACTCTTGGCAAAACAAACAAAAACTGATTTTTTAAAAAATTGTCTCCATAGTTTTGCTTTTTCCAGAATATCATATAGTTGGAATCATACAGTACGTACCCCTTTCAGATTGCCTTATTTCACTTACTAATATGCATTTAAGAATCTTCCATGTCTTTTTGTGGCTTGATAGTTCATTTATTTTTATCATTGAGTAATATTCCATTGTATGGATGTACCACAGTTTGTTAACATAGTCACCTGTTGAAGGACATCTTGCTTCTAAGTTTCAGCAATTTTGAATAAAGCTGCTATAAACATTTGTCTACGGTTTACCTCTCATTTGGGTAAGTACCAAGGAGTGCAATTGCTGGATCATATGGAAAGAGTATGTTTATGAGTGATGTTGAGGATTTTTTCATGTGGCTGTTAGCCATTTGTATGCCTTCTTTGGAGAAGTGTCTTCTGCCCATTTCTTAACTGGATTATTTGTTTTTGGGGGTTGAATTAGGTAAGTTCTTTATAGATTTTGGATATGAGCCATTTATCCGATATGTAATCTGCAAATATCTTCTCTCATTCTGTAGGTTGCCTTTTAGTTTTGTTGATTGTTTCCTTCACTGTGCAGAAGCTTTTTATCTTGATAAAGTCCCAATAGTTCATTTTTGCTTTTGTTTCCCCTACCCCTGGAGACATATCTAGTACGAAATTGCTACAGCTGAGGTCAAAGAGGTTGCTGCCTGTGTTCTCTCCAGAATTTTAATGGTTTCTTGTCTCACATTTAGATCTTTCATCCAGGGACGCCTGGGTGGCGCAGTCGGTTAAGCATCCGACTTCAGCCAGGTCACGATCTCGCGGTCCGGGAGTTCGAGCCCCGCGTCCGGCTCTGGGCTGATGGCTCAGAGCCTGGAGCCTGTTTCCGATTCTGTGTCT
This sequence comes from Felis catus, assembly GCF_018350175.1. Taxonomy (NCBI): domain Eukaryota; kingdom Metazoa; phylum Chordata; class Mammalia; order Carnivora; family Felidae; genus Felis; species Felis catus. The sequence continues at coordinate 75,043,878 of NC_058374.1, forward strand.
CCCTCTCTCTCTGCCCCTCCCCCGTTCATGCTCTGTCTCTCTCTGTCCCCAAAATAAATAAACGTTGAAAAAAAAATTTTAAGAAAAAAAAATAGATCTTTCATCCATTTTGATTTTTTGTGTGTGTATGGTGTAAGAAAGTGGTCTGGTTTCATTCTTCTGCATGTCACTGTCCAGTTTTCCCAACACCATTTGTTGGTGGAACAATAACAAATGTTGTTTTTCCATTGGATAAATGGATTTTTTTCCATTGGATATTTTTACCTGCTTTGTCAAAGATGAGTTGACCAAACAGTTGTGGGTCCATTTCTGGATTTTCTATTCTGTTCCATTGATCTCTGTGTCTGTTTCTGTGCCAGTACCATACTGTCTTAATGATTACAGCTCTGCTATATAGCTGGAAGTCTGGAATTGTGATGCCTCCCGTTTTGCTTTGCTTTTTCAACATTACCTTGGCTATTTGGGGTCTTTTCTGGCTCCATACCAATTTTAGAATTGTTTGTTCTAGCTCTGTGAAAAATGCCGGTGTTATTTTGATAGGGATTGCATTGAATATGTAGATTGGTTTAGGCAATATAGACATTTTAACAATATTTGTTCTTCCAATCCATGACCATGGAATGTTTTCCATTTCTTCGTGTCTTCTTCAATTTCTTTCATGAATGTTCTTTTTTTTTTTTTTTTAATTTTTTTTTTCAACGTTTATTCATTTTGGGACAGAGAGAGACAGAGCATGAACGGGGGAGGGGCAGAGAGAGAGGGAGACACAGAATCGGAAACAGGCTCCAGGCTCTGAGCCATCAGCCCAGAGCCTGACGTGGGGCTCGAACTCCCGGACCGCGAGATCGTGACCTGGCTGAAGTCGGACGCTTAACCGACTGCGCCACCCAGGCGCCCCTCTTTCATGAATGTTCTATAGTATTCAGAGTACAGATCTTTTACCTCTTTTGTTAGGTTTAATCTTAGGTATCATGCTTTTTGGTGCAATTGAAAATGGGATCAATTCCTTGGTTTCTCTTTCTGCTGCTTCATTATTGGTGTACAGAATGCAGCAAATTTCTTCACATTGACTTTATATCCTGTGACTGCTGAATTCACACATTAATTCTAGTAATTTTTTGGTGGAGTCTTTCAGTTTTCCATGTAGAGTATCATGTCATCTGTGAAGTGAAACTTTGACTTCTTCCTTTTCAATTTGCATGCCTTTTATTTCTTTTTGTTGTCTGATTGCTGAGGCTAGGACTTCCAGTACTATGTTGAACAACAGTGGTGAGAGTTGGACATCCCTGTCATGTTCCTGACCTTAGGGGAAAAGCTCTCAGTTTGTCCCCACTGAGGATGATATTAGCTCTGGGTCTTATATCAGGGAAATACATTTCAAAACCATAATGAGATGCCACCTCACACCTGTCAGAATGGCTAAAATTAACAGCACAGGACACAACAGATGTTGGCAAGGATGCAGAGACAGGGGAACTGTCTCACACTGTTGGTGGGAATGCAAACTGGTGCGGCTACTCTGCAAAATAGTGTGTAGGTTCCTCAGAAAGTTAAAGATAGAACTACCCTAGGATCCAGCAATTTCACTACTAGGTATTTATCCAAAGGATACAAAAATACTGATTCAAAGGGGCACATGCACCCCAATATTTATAGCAGCACTATCAACAATAGGCAAATTATGGTAAAAGCCCAAATGTCCATTGACTGATGAATCATAAAGAAGATGAGGTATATATATATATACAAAGGAATGCTACTCAACTATTTAAAAAATGAAATTTTGCCATTTGCAATGATGTAGATAGAAGTAGAGTGTATTATACTAAGTGAAATAAGTCAGTCAGAGAAAGACAAATACTTTATGATTTCACTCATATATGGAATCTAAGAAACAAAACAGGTGAACATAGGGGAAGGAAAGGAAAAATAAAATAAGATAAAAACAGAGGGAGGCAAACCATAAGAAACTCTTAACTACAGGGAACAAACTGAGAATTGCTGGAAGGGAGGTGAGTGAAGGGATGGGGTAAATGGGTGATGGACATTAAGGAGGGCACTTGTGATGAGCACTGGGTGTTATATGTAAGTAAAATCACTAAGTCCTACTCCTGAAACCAATACTACACTGTATGTTAACTAACCTGAATTTAAATAAAATCTTGGAAATAAAATAAAGAGTATGTTTAGTTTTGTTAGAAATTGCCATACTGTCTTTCAAAGTGACTATATCATTTTGCATTCCCACTAGCAATGAATTTAGAGTTCCTGTTGCTCGATATCTTCCCAACGTTTAGTGTTATTAGTGTTCTGGATTTTAGCTGTTTTAATGGGTGTGTAGTGGTATCTCATTGTTTTAATTTGTAGTGCCCTAATGACATATGATATTGAGCATCTTTCATTTGCTTACTTCTTGTCATCTGTATCTCTTCTCTGATGAAGTATCTCCTCAGATCTTTTGCCTATATTTTAAAATCAGGTTATTTTTTTACAGTTGAGGTTTAAGAGTTCTTTGTATATTTTAGATACCAGTCTTTATCAGACATGTGTTTTGCTAACATTTTCTCCCTGTGTGTGGCTTGTTTCATTCTCTGGCTATTGCATTTTGCATAGCAAAAATTTTTAATTTTAATGAAATCCAATTTATCATTTTTAATTTCATTCATTATAATGTTGGTGTTGTATCTAAAAAATCATTGTCAAGCCCAAGTTCACATAGATTTTCTCCTCTGTTATTTTCTAGGAGTTTAATTGTTTGGCATTTTTCATTCAGGTCATGATCCATTTTGAATTAATTTTTGTGAAAGATGTAAGATATGTATGTGTAGATGTAAGATATGTATGTCTTTTTTTTTTTTTGGCATGTGTATGTCCAGTTTTTTCACTACCATTTTTTTGAAAAGACCATCCTTTCTCAATTGAGTTGCTTTTGCACCTTTCACTATCAATTGACTATATTTCTGTGGATCTCTATCTAGGCTATTATGTTCCATTGATCTATTTGTCTTTTGCCAATAGTACACTGTCTTGATTAATATAGATGTATATTAAGTCTTAAAGTTGGGTTTTGTCAGTCCTCCAACTTTGTTCTTCTCATCCAAATTGTGTTGGCTGTTCTGTGTTTTTTGTCTTTCCATGTAAACTTTAGAATCAGTTTTCTGTACTCACAAAATAACTTGCTGGGTTCTTTTCAAAGTTGTTTTGGATACTTTAGTTCCTTTGCATTTCCATGTACATTTTAGAAACAGATTTCCGATTTCTACAAAAATTCTTCTAGTTTTTTGAGATTATATTAAATCTATAGATCAATCTTGCGAGAAATGGCATCATAACAATGTTTAGTTTCTAATTCTGAACACAATATATATTTTTTAAAAAAAGTTTTTAATGTTTTTTTATTTTTTATTTTTGAGAGAGACAGTGAGATAGAGAGCACAAGCCGGGGAGGGGCAGAGAGAGAGGGACACACAGAATCCAAAGCAGGCTCCAGGCTCTGAGCTGTCAGCACAGACCCCGATGCAGGACTTGAACCCACAAACCATGGAGATGATGACCTGAGCCGAAGTCAGACATTTAACTGACTGAGCCACCCAAGCACCCCTGAACACAATATATCTTTCCATTTTTGTTTTCTTTTACTTCTTTCCTCAGCATTTTATAGTTTTTATCATAAAGGTCCTATATATAATTTAGTATTTCATGTCTTTTGGTGCTATTGTAGAAGGAACTTTTTAAGTTTCAATCTTAGTTATTCATAGCTAGTATATAGAGATACAATTGATTTTGTATCGATCTTACTAAACTCACTTATTTTGCAGATTCTTTGAGATTTCCTGTCAACAACCATGTCATTTGTGAATACACAGTTTACATTGATTGCATTCTAATCTGTAGAGCTAACAAAATCTGTACCCTCCCTCCTCTATATTTTTTCTTTTTATGCCTTTTTTCTTTAGCATTATTTCACTTTCTAGAACTTTCTGTATGATGTTGAATAAGAGTGGTAATAGCAGTTATTTATGCCTTTTCTTACTCTTAGTGTGAAAAGAATTAGTCTTTCACCATTATGGGTTAAAAATTTTTATTTTCAGATGTTCTTTATCAGTTTGGAAAAGTTCCCTTCTACTCATAGTTGCTAAGAGGTTTTATAGTGAATAGGTGTTGAATTTTGTCAAATGCCTTTTCTCATCTGTTATAACCATATAGTTTTATTTCTAAAATCCATTACATGGTGAATTTCATTAATTTTTTGATTGATGGGTGTTGAACCAATCTGTACTCCTGGGATAACTTTAGTTGTGATGTACTGTCTTTATTATATAATGCTGGATTCTATTTGCTAATATTTTTTCTTAAAGATTTTTCCATTTATGTTAACAAGGGGTATTGGTCTGTAGTTTTCTTTTTTTGTAAAGTCTTTGTCTCATTTTGATATTCTGGTCTCAAAAAAGTTGAAAATAATTCCTTTATTTTCAATTTTCTGGAAGAGTTTGTGAAGAATTGGCATTATTTTTCCCCTCAAATATTTGGTAGAATTCATCAGTAACCACCTCTAGGCCCCATGTTTTTTTGGTGGAATATTTTCAGCTATGAATTAATGTAATATATACAACTTCATGTTATTGATTTCTTTTTCAGTAATATTAGGTAGTTTGTGTTTCCCAAGGGATTTGTCTATTTCATTTAAGTTGAATTTGTGAGCGTAAAATTGTAATATTTCCTTATTATCCTTTTTTTAAATTTAAATTTAAATTTTTAAGTTTTTATTTAAATTAGCTAGTTAACATATAGTGTAATATTAGTTTCAGGTATACAATATAGTGATTCAGCACTTCCATACAACACCTGGTGTTTGTCACAAGTGCATTCCTTAATCCCCATCACCTATTTAACTCATACTCTCACCCACCTTTCTTCTGGTAACCATGTTTGTTCTCTATAGCTAGGAGTCTGTTTCTTGGTTTCTTTTTCCTGCCTTTGCTCATTTGTTTTGTTTCTTAAATTCCACATATGAGTGAAATCATATGGTATTTGTCTTTCTCTTACTGACTTATTTCACTTAGCATTATCTGTCTAGCTTCATCCATGTCATTGCAAATGCCAAGACTTCCTTATTTTTTTATGGCTGAGTAATATTCCATTGTGCGTGTGTGTATGTATATATATACATGCGTATGTATATATATATACCTATATATGTATATAATCACCTCTTCTTTATCCATTCATCAGTCGATGGATGCTTGGGCTGTTTCCATATTTTCACTATTGTAAACATTGGAGTGCATGTATCCCTTTAAATTAGCATTTTTGTTTTCTTTGGGTGAATACATAGTAGTGCTTTTGCTGGATCATACAGCAGTTCTATTTTCAATTTGTGAGAAAATTCCAAAATGTTTTTTAGAGTGGCTGCACCAATCTGCATTCTTGCCAACAGTGCAAGAGGGTTCCCCCTTCTCCACATCCTTGCCAACACCTGTTGTTTCTTGTGTTCTTGATGTTAGCTATTCTGACAGGTGTGAGGTGATATCTCAGTGTGATTTGATTTGCATTCCCCTGATGATGAGTGATGTTGAGCACCTTTTCATGTGTCTGTTAGCCATCTGTATGTCTTCTTTGGAAAAATGTCTATTTATGTCTTCTGCTTATTTTTTAATTCATTTTTTGAGTGTTGACTTTTTAAAGTTCTTTATATATTTTGGATACTAATCCTTCATCAGATATGTCATTTGCAAATATCTTCTCCAATCCTGATACATTGTCTTGTAGTTTTGTCAACTGTTTTCCTTCAATGTCCAGAAGCTTTTTTTTTTTCAGAAGCTTTTTTTAAAAAAAAAATTTGATGTTTATTTTTGAGAGAGAGAGAGAGACAGAGAGAGGCAGGGGCAAAGAGAGAGAGAGAGAGAGAGAGAGAGAGAGAGAGAGAGAGAGAATCTGAAGCAGGCTCCAGGCTGTCAACACAGAGCCCAAAGCAGGGCTCGAACTCACAAACCATGAGACCTTGACCTGAGCCAAATTCAGACACTTAACTGACTGAGCAACCCAGGTGCCCCCAGAAGCTTTTTATTTTGATCAAGTCCCAATAGTTTATTTTTTTATGTTTTTTTCCCCTTGTCTCAGGAGACATATCTGGAAATAAATGCTATGGTCAATGTCAAAGTTACTGCTTGTGTTCTCTTCTAGAATTTTTATGGTTTCAGATTTCACATTTAGATATTTCATCCATTTTGAATTTATTTTTGTGTATGGCATAAGAAAGTGGTCAGTTTCATTCTTTTGCTTGTTGCTATCCAGTTTTCCCAACACCATTTGTTGAAAAGACTGTTTTTATCTCCCATTGGATAATCTTTCCTGCTTTGTCAAAGATTAATTGACATTTCTGGGTTTTCTATTCTGTTCCATGGATCTATGTGTCTATTTTTGTACCAGTACCATACTGTTTTGATTACTACAGCTTTGTAATATAACTTGAAGTCTGGAATTTTGATACTGCCAGCTTTGCTTTTCTTTTTCAAGGTGGCTTTGGCTATTCATGGTCTTGTGGTTTCATAAAAATTTTAGAATATTTGTCCTAGCTCTGTGAAAAGTGATGTTGGCATTTTGACAGAGATTGTATTAAATGTGTAGATTGCTTTGGGTAGTGTGGGAGAGAAAGACAGTGGCAGAGTAGGAGGACCCTAGACTTGCCTGGCCCCACAAACAGAACTAGATAACTATCAAATTATCCTCAATACCACAGAAATCAACCCTTTTACTGTCCTTTTAATTTTTGTAGCTTATTTTTCAGGAAATATTGTAGCATCCATAGTCAAATTTCCTATTTCATTCCTGATATTGGAAATTTGTGTCTTCTTTGTTTTTCTTTGTCTGACTAGAGACTTATTAATTTTGTTGATATTTTGAAAGAACCAGGTTTTTATTTCATTGATTTTATTCTGTCTTTATTTTCAATTTCATTAGATTATTCCTTCATCATCCTTATTTTTCTTTCTTCTGCTTGCTTTGAATTTAATTTTCTCTTCTTTTCCAGTTTCTTTTGAGTTAATTTTTTTTAATGTTTATTATTTTTGAGAGAGAGACAGAGAGCAAGGAGGGGAGGGGCAGAGAGAGAGGGAGACACAGAATCTGAAGCAGGCTCCAGGCTCTGAGCTGTCAGCACAGAGCCCTCCCTACGCCAGGCTTGAACTCACAGGCCATGAGATCATGACCTGAGCTGAAGTTGGACACTTAGCCGACTAAGCCACCTAGGCACCCCATCTTTTCCAGTTTCTTAAGATGAAAGTTTGGAGCACTAAGTTAGACCTTTCTTCTTTTCTAATATAAACATTTATTGTTATAACTTTACCTAAAAGCATTGCTTGACTCACATTAAGCACTGCTTATATCTCACAAATTTTGATATGTTGATTTTAAATTTTTGTTCAATTTAAAAGTCTCTGTCTGGTGATCTCTTCTACAACTCAGGGATTATCTAGAATTGTGTTTAAAAATGTTTAGATATTTGGGGATTTTCTGGATATATTTCTGCTCTTTTTTTTTTCTTTTTAGAGAGAGAGTGAGCATGTGTGAGCAGGGGAGAGGTGCAGAGACAGAGACAATCTTAAGCGGGCTCCATGCTCAGCACAGAGCCAGATGCGGGACTCAATCCCACAACCCTGGGATCATGACCTGAGCCAAAATCAAGAGTCAGACACTCAACTGACTGAGCCACTCAGGCACCCCTGTTATTGATTTATAATATAATTTTGTTATGATCAGATAACATAACTTGAATAATTTCAATTCTTTAAAATTCCTTATTTATTGCCCAGAGTCTACATATAGATCTTACATCTTTAAAAAAATAATTCAAAATGGATCTCCTCTTAGAACAGTTTTGCTGCATCCCAAAGATTTTGGACCACTGTGTTTTCATTTTCATTCGCCTCCATGTATCTTTTTATTTCCTCTTTGATTTCTTGCCTGACACATTCAATGTTCAGCAGCATGTTATTTAACCTGCATGTATTTTTTTCTCAAAATTTTTCTTGTGGTTGATTTCTAGTTTCATATTATTGTGGTCAGAAAAGATGCATGACATGATCTCAATCTTCTTTTTTTTTTAATTTTTTTTAGTTTTTTTTTTTTTTTAATATTTATTCTTGAGAGAGAGAGAGAGAGATAGAATGAGAATGAGCGGGGGAGGGGCCGAGCAAGAGAGGGACACAGAATCCAAAGTAGGCTCCAGGCTCTGAGCTGTTGGCACACACAGCTGTGTGTGCTATAACTCACAAGCTGTGAGATCATGAACGGAGCTGAAGTTGGATGCTTAATCGACTGAGCCACCCAGGCATCAAATTCAATCTTTTTGAATTTGTTGAGACTTGTTTTGTGGCCTAACACATGGTCTATTTTGGACAATATTCTGTGTGCACTCGAAAGAATGTGTATTCTGTTTTTATTTTTTATTTTTTTTATTTATTTTTTTTTTTATTTTTATATGAAATTTATTGACAAATTAGTTTCCATACAACACCCAGTGCTCATCCCAAAAGGTGCCCTCCTCAATACCCATCACCCACCCTCTCCTCCCTCCCACCCCCCATCAACCCTCAGTTTGTTCTCAGTTTTTAAGAGTCTCTTATGCTTTGGCTCTCTCCCACTCTAACCTGTTTTTTTTTTTTCCTTCCCCTCCCCCATGGGTTCCTGTTAATTTCTCAGGGTCCACATAACAGTGAAACCATATGGTATCTGTCTTTCTCTGTATGGCTTATTTCACTTAGCATCACACTCTCCAGTTCCATCCACGTTGCTACAAAAGGCCATATTTCATTTTTTCTCATTGCCACGTAATATTCCATTGTGTATATAAACCACAATTTCTTTATCCATTCATCAGTTGATGGACATTTAGGCTCTTTCCATAATTTGGCTATTATTGAGAGTGCTGCTATGAACATTGGGGTACAAGTGCCCCTATGCATCAGTACTCCTGTATCCCTTGGATAAATTCCTAGCAGTGCTATTGCTGGGTCATAGGGTAGGTCTATTTTTAATTTTCTGAGGAACCTCCACACTGTTTTCCAGAGCGGCTGCACCAATTTGCATTCCCACCAACAGTGCAAGAGGGTTCCCGTTTCTCCACATCCTCTCCAGCATCTAGAGTCTCCTGATTTGTTCATTTTGGCCACTCTGACTGGCGTGAGGTGATACCTGAGTGTGGTTTTGATTTGTATTTCCCTGATAAGGAGCGACGCTGAACATCTTTTCATGTGCCTGTTGGCCATCCGGATGTCTTCTTTAGAGAAGTGTCTATTCATGTTTTCTGCCCATTTCTTCACTGGGTTATTTGTTTTTCGGGTGTGGAGTTTGGTGAGCTCTTTATAGATTTTGGATACTAGCCCTTTGTCCGATAGGTCATTTGCGAATATCTTTTCCCATTCCGTTGGTTGCCTTTTAGTTTTGTTGGTTGTTTCCTTTGCTGTGCAGAAGCTTTTTATCTTCATAAGGTCCCAGTAATTCACTTTTGCTTTTAATTCCCTTGCCTTTGGGGATGTGTCGAGTAAGAGATTGCTACGGCTGAGGTCAGAGAGGTCTTTTCCTGCTTTCTCCTCTAAGGTTTTGATGGTTTCCTGTCTCACATTTAGGTCCTTTATCCATTTGGAGTTTATTTTTGTGAATGGTGTGAGAAAGTGGTCTAGTTTCAACCTTCTGCATGTAGCTGTCCAGTTCTCCCAGCACCATTTGTTAAAGAGGCTGTCTTTTTTCCATTGGATGTTCTTTCCTGCTTTGTCAAAGATGAGTTGGCCATACGTTTGTGGGTCTAGTTCTGGGGTTTCTATTCTATTCCATTGGTCTATGTGTCTGTTTCTGTGCCAATACCATGCTGTCTTGATGATGACAGCTTTGTAGTAGAGGCTAAAGTCTGGGATTGTGATGCCTCCTGCTTTGGTCTTCTTCTTCAAAATTCCTTTGGCTATTCGGGGCCTTTTGTGGTTCCATATGAATTTTAGGATTGCTTGTTCTAGTTTCGAGAAGAATGCTGGTGCAATTTTGATTGGGATTGCATTGAATGTGTAGATAGCTTTGGGTAGTATTGACATTTTGACAATATTTATTTTTCCAATCCATGAGCAGGGAATGTCTTTCCATTTCTTTAAATCTTCTTCAATTTCCTTCATAAGCTTTCTATAGTTTTCAGCATACAGATCCTTTACATCTTTGGTTAGATTTATTCCTAGGTATTTTATGCTTCTTGGTGCAATTGTGAATGGGATCAGTTTCTTTATTTGTCTTTCTGTTGCTTCATTGTTAGTGTATAAGAATGCAACTGATTTCTGTACATTGATTTTGTATCCTGCAACTTTGCTGAATTCATGTATCAGTTCTAGTAGACTTTTGGTGGAGTCTATCGGATTTTCCATGTATAATATCATGTCATCTGCAAAAAGCGAAAGCTTGACTTCGTCTTTGCCAATTTTGACGCCTTTGATTTCCTTTTGTTGTCTGATTGCTGATGCTAGAACTTCCAGCACTATGTTAAACAGCAGCGGTGAGAGTGGGCATCCTTGTCGTGTTCCTGATCTCAGGGAAAAAGCTCTCAGTTTTTCCCCATTGAGGATGATGTTAGCTGTGGGCTTTTCATAAATGGCTTTTATGATCTTTAAGTATGTTCCTTCTATCCCGACTTTCTCAAGGGTTTTTATTAAGAAAGGGTGCTGGATTTTGTCAAAGGCCTTTTCTGCATCGATTGACAGGATCATATGGTTCTTCTCTTTTTTTTTGTTAATGTGATGTATCACATTGATTGATTTGCGAATGTTGAACCAGCCCTGCATCCCAGGAATGAATCCCACTTGATCATGGTGAATAATTCTTTTTATATGCCGTTGAATTCGATTTGCTAGTATCTTATTGAGAATTTTTGCATCCATATTCATCAGGGATATTGGCCTGTAGTTCTCTTTTTTTACTGGGTCTCTGTCTGGTTTAGGAATCAAAGTAATACTGGCTTCATAGAATGAGTCTGGAAGTTTTCCTTCCCTTTCTATTTCTTGGAATAGCTTGAGAAGGATAGGTATTATCTCTGCTTTGAACGTCTGGTAGAACTCCCCTGGGAAGCCATCTGGTCCTGGACTCTTATTTGTTGGGAGATTTTTGATAACCGATTCAATTTCTTCGCTGGTTATGGGTCTGTTCAAGCTTTCTATTTCCTCCTGATTGAGTTTTGGAAGAGTGTGGGCGTTCAGGAATTTGTCCATTTCTTCCAGGTTGTCCAATTTGTTGGCATATAATTTTTCATAGTATTCCCTGATAATTGTTTGTATCTCTGAGGGATTGGTTGTAATAATTCCATTTTCATTCATGATTTTATCTATTTGGGTCATTTCCCTTTTCTTTTTGAGAAGCCTGGCTAGAGGCTTGTCAATTTTGTTTATTTTTTCAAAAAACCAACTCTTGGTTTCGTTGATCTGCTCTACAGTTTTTTTAGATTCTATATTGTTTATTTCTGCTCTGATCTTTATTATTTCTCTTCTTCTGCTGGGTTTAGGCTGCCTTTGCTGTTCTGCTTCTAGTTCCTTTAGGTGTGCTGTTAGATTTTGTATTTGGGATTTTTCTTGTTTCTTGAGATAGGCCTGGATTGCAATGTATTTTCCTCTCAGGACTGCCTTCGCTGCGTCCCAAAGCGTTTGGATTGCTGTATTTTCATTTTCGTTTGTTTCCATATATTTTTTAATTTCTTCTCTAATTGCCTGGTTGACCCACTCATTCGTTAGTAGGGTGTTCTTTAACCTCCATGCCTTTGGAGGTTTTCCAGACTTTTTCCTGTGGTTGATTTCAAGCTTCATAGCATTGTGGTCTGAAAGTATGCATGGTATAATTTCAATTCTTGTAAACTTATGAAGGGCTGTTTTGTGACCCAGTATATGATCTATCTTGGAGAATGTTCCATGTGCACTCGAGAAGAAAGTATACTCTGTTGCTTTGGGATGCAGCGTTCTAAATATATCTGTCAAGTCCATCTGATCCAATGTCTCCTTCAGGGCCCTTGTTTCTTTATTGACCGTGTGTCTAGATGATCTGTCCATTTCTGTAAGTGGGGTGTTAAAGTCCCCTGCGATTACCACATTCTTATCAATAAGGTTGCTTATGTTTATGAGTAATTGTTTTATATATTTGGGGGCTCCGGTATTCGGCGCATAGACATTTATAATTGTTAGCTCTTCCTGATGGATAGACCCTGTAACTATTATATAATGTCCTTCTTCATCTCTTGTTACAGCCTTTAATTTAAAGTCTAGTTTGTCTGATATAAGTATGGCTACTCCAGCTTTCTTTTGGCTTCCAGTCGCATGATAAATAGTTCTCCATCCCCTCACTCTCAATCTAAAGGTGTCCTCAGGTCTAAAATGAGTCTCTTGTAGACAGCAAATAGATGGGTCTTGTTTTTTTATCCATTCTGATACCCTATGTCTTTTGGTTGGTGCATTTAATCCATTTACATTCAGTGTTATTATAGAAAGATACGGGTTGAGAGTCATTGTGATGTCTGTATGTTTTATGCTTGTAGTGATGTCTCTGGGACTTTGTCTCACAGGGTCCCCCTTAGGATCTCTTGTAGGGCTGGTTTAGTGGTGACAAATTCCTTCAGTTTTTGTTTGTTTGGGAAAACCTTTATCTCTCCTTCTATTCTAAATGACAGACTTGCTGGGTAAAGGATTCTCGGCTGCATATTTTTTCTGTCTAGCACCCTGAAAATCTCGTGCCAATTCTTTCTGGCCTGCCAAGTTTCAAAAGAGAGATCAGTCACGAGTCTTATAGGTCTCCCTTTATATGTGAGGGCACGTTTACCCCTTGCTGCTTTCAGAATTTTCTCTTTATCCTTGTATTTTGCCAGTTTCACTATGATATGTCGTGCAGAAGATCGATTCAAGTTACGTCTGAAGGGAGTTCTCTGTGCCTCTTGGATTTCAATGCCTTTTTCCTTCCCCAGTTCAGGGAAGTTCTCAGCTATTATTTCTTCAAGTACCCCTTCAGCACCTTTCCCTCTCTCTTCCTCCTCTGGGATACCAATTATGCGTATATTATTTCTTTTTAGTGTATCACTTAGTTCTCTAATTTTCCCCTCATACTCCTGGATTTTTTTATCTCTCTTTTTCTCAGCTTCCTCTTTTTCCATAACTTTATCCTCTAGTTCACCTATTCTCTCCTCTGCCTCTTCAAGCCGAGCTGTGGTGGTTTCCATTTTGTTATGCATTTCGTTTAAAGCATTTTTCAGCTCCTCGTGACTGTTCCTTAGTCCCTTGATCTCTGTAGCAAGAGATTCTCTGCTGTCCTGTATACTGTTTTCAAGCCCAGCGATTAATTTTATGACTATTATTCTAAATTCACTTTCTGTTATATTATTTAAATCTTTTTTGATCAGCTGTATTCTGTTTTTAGATGGAATATTCTGAATATATCTGTCAGATCCATCTGGTCCAATGCATCATTCAAAGCCACTGTAACTTTGTTGATTTTCTGTCTGAAAGATCTATCTATTGAAGTGGGGTGCTAAAGCCCCCACTATGATTGTATCACTATTGATTTCTCCCTTTATGTTTGTTAGTAGTTGCTTTATGTATTTGGGTACTTTCATGTTGGGTGCATATATATTTACAATTGTTATCCTTGTTGGATTGTGCCATTTATGATTATATAGTATCCTTCTTTGTTTCTCGTTATAGACTGCTTTAAAGCCTATTTTGTCCAATATAAGTATTGCTACCTCAGCTTTTTGCTTCCATTTGCATAATAAATGTTTTCTATCCCTTTACTTTCAATTTGCATGTGTCTTTACATCTGAAATGAGTCTCTTGTAGGCAGAATATAGAAGGGTCTTGCTTTTTTATTCATTTAGTCACCATATGTCTTTTGATTGGAGCATTCATTCCATTTACGTTCAAAGTAATTATTGATAGGTATGTACTTATTGCCATTTTGTTACTTGCTTTACAGTTGTTTTTGTAGTTCTCTGTTCCTTTCTTCTCTTGTTCTCTTCCCTTACGGTTTGATGGCTTTCTTTAGTGATATGCTTGGATTTCTTACTCTTTATTTTTTGCATATATATTACAGTTTTTGATTTGTGGTTACCATTAGGTTTATATATAACATCCTATGCATATAGCAGTCTGTATTAGGTTGATATTTGCTTAAGTAGGTATCCACTCTAAAAGCACTAAATTTTACCCTCCTTACGTTTAATGTATATTTTGCATACTTTACATCCTTTTATTTTGTGAAAACCTCGGCTGATATTTATAGATATAATGATTTTACCGCTTTTGTTCTTTAACCTCTGTACTGTTTTTTTTTAATTTTTAATGTTTATTTATTTTTGAGAGAGAGCGAGACAGAGTGTGAGCAGGGGAGGGGCAGAGAGAAAGGGAGACACAGAATCGAAGCAGGCTCCAGGCTCTGAGCTGTCAGCACAGAGCCCGACACAGGGCTCGAACTCACAAACTGAGATCATGACCTGAGCTGACGTCAGACACTCAACCAACTGAGCCACCCAGGAGCCCCGACCTCTGTACTGGTTTTATAAGGGATTAATCTACTACGTTTTTATGCTTGTATGTGTCTGAAATTTTTTCCTTTCCTAATTTTCCTACTCCTAATTGTGGTCTTTTCTGTCCAAAGAATTGCCTTTAATGTTTCTTGTAAGGCTGGTTCAGTGGTGTTTAATTCCTTTAACTTTTATTTATGTGGAAACTCTTGATTTCTCATTCTGTTCTGAATGATATCCTTCCTGGATAGAGTATTCTTGGTTGCAGGTTTTTTCCTATCAGAACTTTGAGTATTTCATGCCACTCCCTTTTGACATGCAAAGTTTCTGCTGAAAAATCAGCAGCAGATACTCTTAACTATTTTCTCTGGCTGTTTTTAAAACTTTCTCCTCATTTCTGTTTCCTGCCATTTTAATTATTATGTGTTTTGGTGTGGACCTCCTTTGGTTCACTTTATTAGGGCTCCTCTGTGCCTCCTAGATCTGTATGTTTATTTCCTTCCCCAGATACAGGAAGTTTTCAGCTATTATTTCTTCAAATAAATTCTCTTCCCCCTTTCTCTTCTTCTTCTGGGATCCATATGATGCAAATGCTATTACGTTTGATGATGTCACTGAGTTCCCTTAACCTATTCTCATTTTTATTGTTTTTCCTTTTTCCTGTTCAGCTTGGTTGCTTTCCATTACTTTGTCTTCCAGCTTGCATATCTATTCTTCTGCTTCCTCTAATCAACTATTTATTCCCTTAGTGTATTTGTAACTTCAGTTATTGAGTTCTTCACCTCTAATTGGTTCTTTTTATATTTTCTATCTTTTTGTTGAAGGTTTCATTGAGATCTTCCACCATTTTCTCAAGTCCAGTATCTTTATGACTATTATTTTGAATTCTCTCCAGCATATTGCTTATGTCTGTTTCATCTAGCTCTTTTGCTGTGACTTTGTTCTCTACTTTCATTTGGTACATATTCCTCTGTCTTCTCATTTTTTCTAACTCTCTGTGTTTGTTTCTATTAGGAAAGTCAGCTATGTCTTCTGATCTTGAAGGTGGAGGCCTTTTGAAGAAGAGGTCCTGTAGTACCCTGTAGCAAAATTTCCCTGTTCACCAGAACCTGGCAGTTCAGGAGTGTCTCCTATGTGTGTTGCATGCACCCTACTGTTATGGTTGAGCCAAGTTCGCCTTCAGAGTTGTAATGGCCATCTTTGCCTGTTGTGGGCAGTGTTTGGTCCCTACACTATTAAGGGGACAATCTGGGGCCACCCAAAGCTTGTAGTTGGGTCAAACCAGAAGCCTACCCTCAGCCCATTTACCAGAATTGCCTCCCCACTGAACTGCAGGGTGCTCTACTTGCACTGTCCTTTGAGAGACTTTGATTGGTGGCCTGGACCTGCAGCTAGACCAGATGTCTGGCCTCAGTCTGTCTATTGGTTTTTGCAGTAACCCTGAGCCATAGGGCTCTCTATTTGTGCTGTCTCCTATGAGGTTTTTGTTGGTGGGCAGGGCTGGAAGTCAGATCAGATGTTTGCCCCTAGCCCACTGCTGGGGCTGCATTTGAACCAGTGTATGTGGTTATCTTCCCCTCTCCACAGTGCAAGAGTCACTTTGGAGTGGTTCTGGTCACTGTGGGGGCTGCTTGCAGAATAGATATATCAAGCATCACTTTGGAGGGACTCCTATCATGTGGGGTGGGTTGAGTGGGACAAATCCACAGGAGAACTTGGGAATGGGGTATGAGGTGTTCATGCTGGTTCCCACAGGTGACTGGGTATCTAGACTATGAGATGGGGGAAAGAAATGATGCCTGCCAGCTCTTTTGTTCTTGGAGAAGTCTCCTAAATATCACTGCCCCTTTAGTGAATGTTTTGAAAAAAATAAGTAAATGTCTTTGCTGTATACCCCAGATGCTTTTCAAAATGTTGCTTCTATGCTGTATCTCAGTGGGGTAGTTTGTTTTGGCATCTCATTAAGTGTGGGGGCTGTTTCTTATTGCCTTCCAGCTCTCTCAGAGCCAAGTCTCCTGATTTTTATAATTTCTTCTTTTTTTTCTTTTTCTTTCTTTCTTTCTTTCTTTCTTTCTTTCTTTCTTTCTTTCT
Organism: Felis catus; assembly: GCF_018350175.1. NCBI lineage: Eukaryota > Metazoa > Chordata > Mammalia > Carnivora > Felidae > Felis > Felis catus. The sequence continues at coordinate 75,060,493 of NC_058374.1, forward strand.
TTCTTTCTTTCTTTCTTTCTTTCTTTCTTTCAGAGAGAGTGTGATAGCAAGTGAGCAGGGGAGAGGGGCAGAGGTAAAGAGAGGAGAAAGAGAGAGAGAGAGGGAGAGAATCTCAAGCAGGATCCCATGCTCAGCATGAAGCCTGATATGGGGCTTGATTCCATGACCCTGGAATCATGACTGGAGCCAAATTCAATGGTTGGACTCTCAACTGACTGAGCTACACAGGTGCCCCCAAGTCTACTGATTTTTAAAGTTCCCAGTGTTAAGTCCCACTGAAGGTAAAAATTCATGAAGTTAAGTCCATCTGCTTTTCAAAATCAAATGTTATGGGGACTTGTCATCCCAGTGCAGGCCCCCATGTCTGGGGTGTCTAGTGTAGGGTTTGTTCTTCTCGTTTCTCCATTCTTGTGGTGTCCTTCCCATTTGTGGGTAGTCTCATTTAATTTGGTTCCTGATTGACTAGGGCTATCCTTTCTTACAGTTTTTTCTGTGGTCTCCTCACTACAATTAATTGTGGAAAGTATGTTATGCCAGTCTTTGGTCCATTTTCTGGATTATTTACACTGATGTGGCTATTATCTAGGTGTGTCCATGGGATGAGATGAGTTTAGGATCCTACTCTGCCATCTTCCCAGGCTTCACTCTCAGGTCTGTTATGTTTTGTGGTATCTACTTGTTGAATTGATTACTGAGATCTCTCCAATTCTAGCTCTTTGTCCTTTTCTCCTTCTAGTTTTATCATTTTTGCCTTATGTATTCTGAAACCTACTTCTTAGGTACATACACATTTAGGATTATTATGTCCTTTTAGTGAATTGTCCTTTTTTTGATCTTTATTTGATTATAATATTATTCCATCTGTCTTTGATTAATGTTTGTATGATATATCCTTTTATATCCAACAATCTGTCTTTCTACAGGTATATTTGGGCCATTTTCACCTAATTAATGATATGATTGAATCAAAATCTACCTACCATATCACTAATTACCTTTACATTTTTACCTTTTTTTCTGTTCATTATAGATTAATTGAATATTTTTTATAATTCTATATCTTCACCATTGGCTTATCATTTAGAAAAAAATTTTTTTTAGTGATTGTCTTATAATTTTTATTTTAGTTTACTTTTTGAGAGAGAGATAGAGAGTGCATGAGTTGGGGAGAGGGGCAGAAAGAGAGACAGAGACAGAGAATCTTAAGCAGGCTCAGTGTGGAGCCTGAGGTGGGGCTCAATTCCATGACACTGGGATTATGACCTGAGCTGACCTCAAGAGGCTTGTACTCAACCAACTGAGTCACCCAGATGCCCCACATTTTGATTTTTAATAGGAACATTCAGTTATTTACAGTCCACCTTCAAATAGTATTATGCCACTTCATGCATGCTTTATAACAATCTACTCCTAATTCCAATTTCCTATTCTGTGTACTATTGTCCTGCATTTTAACTTTACATATGTTCTAAACCCATAGTACATTGCTACTATTTTTGCTTTAGACAGTAAATTATTTTATAAAATAATTAAAAACTAGAAAAAGTGTATATTTACTTTTCTCTTCATAATTTCCAAACATATTTTTGTGGATCCAAGTATCTTTCCAGAATTATACCCCTGCCTCTTAAAGAACTTCTTTTAACAATTCTTGTTCCACAGGTCAGCTGGCAATTTCTGTTTTAGTTTTTTGTGAAAAATATATTTACAGGTGGTCCCTGACTTAAATGGTTCAACTTAGGATTTTTTGACTTAAGAATGGTGTGAAGGGGCACCTGGGTGGCTCAGTTGGTTAAGAATCTGACTTGGGCTCACATAATAATCTTGTGGTTCATGAGTTCGAGCCCGTGGGTTCTTTGCTGACAGCTTGGAGCCTGGAGCCTGCTTTGGATTCCATGCCTCTCTGTCTCTGCCCCTCCCATGCTCATGCTCTCTGTCTCTCTCTCTCTCTCTCTCAAAAATAAATAAACATTAAAAAAATGGTGTGAAAAGGATATGCATTCAGTAGAAATCATACTTTGAATTTTGATCCTTTCCCAGGCTAGCAATATGTAGTAAGATACACTCTTGTGTGACAGTGAACTGCAGCTCCTAGTCAGCCTCCTAATCATGAGGGTAAACAACTAATATACTTACAACCATTCTATACCCAGACAACCATTATTTTTCACTTTCAGTGTAGTATGCAATAAATTACACGATATATTCAACACTTTATTATAAAATTGGCTTTGTGTTCGATGATTTTGTCCAATGAGAGGGGAGGGGCCAAGATGGTGGAGCAGCATGGAAGTTGTTTTTGCCTCTATTGTCCCTGAAATGCAGCTAGATCAACACCAAACCATCTTGTACATCTTGATTTGAGGATTAACACAACAATCTGCACAACTTGAACCACAGAACTTGGCAGGTACCCAGTGTGGAGGGGTTAACTGGGAGAGACAGAAGCTGCAGAGGGTAGGGAGCTGTTTTTACTTGCAGAGAGAGGAAAGAGACAGTGGGGGGAGAGTACAGGAAAAGCACTCCCCCACCAAAAGCAGCTGGACAGAAAGAGAAAGAGTGAAAACAGCCACAAAGGATTGAACAAAAAAGAGAGAAAGGAAAAAGTAGGGGGTTTAAATTCCATTAAGACTTTATAAACAGGGGAGTGCAGGGTCTGAAACTCTACAGCTCAATAACTGGCAGAGCTCTGGTGGGAAGGACAAATCCCCAGGAGCAGACAGTGAAGTCTGAGGGGCCCTCAGGCCACACAGGAAGAGGTGGTTCCCCTGCAGGGAGGACATTTGGTAGAGGCTGTGTGGCCTCCCCACAGGCAAAGGTCCCAGTGGACACTGGAGAACAGCCACATTCACTGGTGTTGGAATAAGGATGTTAAGGGTGAAGCCTGGCGCCAGACATGTGTTGTGATTTACCATAACCCCTGGAACACTGCTGCTACATGATTGCATGAACTTTTTCTGTGGCAGGTTGGCACCAGGCTGCAGTCTCTGGGCATCTGCAGTAGCACAGTTGCACGAATGTTCCTGGGTTGCTCAGCAAGACCCTCCCCCAGAGGGTCTGAGCAGGTCAAAACCACAGGGCCCTCAGAAGTGAGGGGTTTGCAAACAACTCCATCTGAGATAAAACTCAGCCTGGCAGGCTGACGACTTGGTCAAAGACAGTTTAGAATCAGGGAGTGATGGAAGCCAGGGACAAAGGAGGGGTTCTTGATTGCCAGATTGCAAAAGCACAGTTCTGATACTAGAGACTGGGTAGCTGGGTAAAGCCATTTTCACCCCTCCTGTGCATGCTCATAGGCGCCTACATGTGCCACAATGATCTACCCCAGTAAACTAAGCAGCGTCATCTAGTGGAGAACAGAGCTGTTACACTGAACCCCGCCCAACTGGGCCAACCACCCTCTGGAGGAACACCACAAGTCTCTCCGTCTGCTTACTTTATGGACTATAAAGTGTTTCACAGTTTGACTTATAGCGGAAACTGGATGTAATTTCAATTGTATTTCATTCTGTTCCATTTTTATTTTCCATTTTTATAAAAAAGATTTTTCTTTAATTTTTCTACTATATATTTTATTTTTTTGTAAATTAAAAAAAATTAATGTTTATTTTTGAGAGAGAGAGAGAGACAGAGTGTGAGTGGGGGAGGGGTAGAAAGAGAGGGAGACACAGAATCCGAAGCAGGTTCCAGGCTCTGAGCTGTCAGCATACAGCCAGATGTGGAGCTTGAACGCACAGACTGTGAGATCATGACCTGAGCCCAAGGTGGATGCTTAACTGACTGAGGCACCCAGGCGCCCCTACTTTTTTGTAAATTTTTAAAATTCTATTTTACTTTCATCATTTAATTTTATTCTATTTTATTGTATTTATTTTTTAAAATTTTCAAATGTTTTCCTTTTATTTACCTTTTATCTCTATTCTATGAAGCTTCTTTCAACAACCAGACCAAAAAACACCTAGGATCTAGCATCCTTTATTTGATTTTTTGTGTGTTGTTTTAAATTTTTACTTTTTAAATTTTATTAATACTTTTTCTTCCTTCAAATGACAAAATGAAGGAATTCACCCCAAAAGAAAGAACAGGAAGAAATGACAGCTAGGGACTTAATAAAGATATACAAGCAAAATGTCTGAACCAGAATTTAGAATCACAATAAAAAAAATACTAGCTGGTGTTGAAAAAAGCATATAATCCCTTTCTGAGGAGATAAAAGAAGTAAAATCTAGTCAAGATGAAGTTAAAAATGCTATAACTGAGATGAAATCTCAAATAGATGCCACGGCAGCAAGTATGGATGAAACAGAGCAGTGAATCAGTGATACAGAGGACAAACTTCTGGAGAAAAACGAAACAGAAAAAAGGAGGGAAACTAAGGCAAAGAGCATGATATAAGAATTAGAGAACTCAGTGACTCATTAAAAAGGAATAACATCCAAATCATAGGGGCCCCAGAAGATGAAGAGAGAGAAAAAGGGGTAGAAGGGTATGTGAGCAAATCATAGCAGAAAACTTTCATAACCTGGGGAAAGACACAGACACCAAAATCCAGGAAGCACAGAGAACTCCTTTTAGATTCAACAAAAACCGAACATCAACAAGGCATATCATAGTCAAATTCACAAAATACTCAGGCAAGGAAAGAATGATATAAGCAGCAAGGGGAAAAAAAGTCCTTAACCTACAAGGGAAGACAGATCAGGATCACAGCAGACCTATCTATAGAAACGTGGCAGGCCAGAAAGGAGTGGCAGGTTATACTCAATCTGCTAAATCAGAAAAATATGCAGCCAAGAATTCTTTATCCAGTAAGGCTGTCATTCAAACTACAAGGAGAGACAAAAAGTTTCCCAAACAAAAACTAAAGGAGTACGTGTCCACTAAACCAGCCCTGCAAGAAATTTTAAGGGAGACTGTATGAGAGGAGAAAAGATGAAAAAAAAAAAAAAAAGACCAAAAGCAACAAAGACTAGAAAGGACCAGAGAACAACACCAGAAATTTCAATTCTACAGGCAACACAATGGCAATAAATTCATATCTTTCAGTGCTCATTCTAAATTTCTAAATGTCAATGGACTAAACACTCCAATCAAAAGACACAGGGTAACAGAATGGATAAGAAAACAAGATTCATCTATTCTGTTTACAAGAGACCCATTTGAGACCTAAAGACACCTTCAGACCGAAAGTAAGGGGAACAATCAATCATGCTAACGGTTGCCAAAAGAAAGCCAGAGTAGTCATATTTGTATCAGACAATCTAGATTTTAAGATAAAGACTAACAAGAGATGAAGAAGGGCATTATATCATAATTAAGGGGTCTATTCATCAAGAATATCTAACAATTGTAAACATTTATGCTCCAAGTGTGATAGCACCCAAATATATAAATCAATTAATCACAAACATACAGAAATTCATTGATAATAATACCTTAATAGTAGGGGACTTCAACACCCACTTACAACAATGGGCAGATCATCTAAACAGAAAATCAGTAAGGAAACAATGGATTTGAAACACACTAGACCAGATGGACTTAACAGATATATTCAGAACATTTCATCCTAAAGCAGCAGAATATACATTCTTCTCAAGTGCACATGGAACATTCTCCAGAATAGACCACATACTGGGACACAAATCAGCCCTCAAAAGTACAAAAAGATTGAGATCATACCGTGAATATTTTCAGACCACAACACTATGAAACTCAAAATCAACCACAAGAAAAAATTTGGAAAGACAACAAATACTTGGAGACTAAAGAACATCCTAGGTGACTAAAGAATGAATGGGCTAACCAAGAAGTTAAAGAGGAACTTAAAAAGTATATGGAAGTCAATGAAAATGATAACACCACAGCCCAAAACCTCTGGGATATAGCAAAGATGGTCAAAAGAAGGAAGTATATAGCAATCCAGGCCTTCCTAAAGAAGGAAGAAAGATCTCAGATACACAACCCAACCTTACACCTTAAAGAGCTGGAAAAAAACCAGCAAATAAAACCCAAAGATAGCAGAAGATGGGAAATAAAGATTAGAGCAGAAATCAATGCTATTGAAACCAAAAACAAACAAGCCAAAATAAAACAACACACACACACACACACACACACACAACACACACACACACACCCAGTAGAACAGATCAATGAAACCAGAAGCTGGTTCTTTGAAAGAATTAACAAAATTGATAAACCTTGGCCAGTTTGATCAAAAAGAAAAAGGAAAGGACCAAAATTAATAAAATCAAGAATGAAAGAGGAGAGATCACAACCAACACTGCAGAAATACAAACACTAATAAGAGAATACTATGAACAATTATACACCAATAAATTGGGCAATCTGGAAGAAATGGACAAATTCCTAGAAACATATAAACTAACAAAAATGAAACAAGAAGAAATAGAAAATTTGAACACACCCATAACCACTAAAGAAATTGAATTAGTAATAAAAAAAAAATCTCCCAAAAACCAAGAGTCCAGGGCTGGATGGCTTTCCAGGGGAATTCTATGAAACATTTAAAGAAGAGTTAACACCTATTCTTTTGAAGCTGTTCCAAAAAATAGAAATGGAAGGAAAACTTCCAAACTCATTCTATGAAGTCAGCATTACCTTGATTCCAAAACCAAAGACCCCACTAAAAAGGAGAAACACAGAGCAATTTCCCTGATGAACATGGATGCAAAAATCCTCAACAAGATACTAGCCAACCAGATCCAACAATGCATTAGAAGAACTATTCACCACAACCAAGTGGGATTTATACCTAGGATGCAGGGTTGGTTCAATATCTGCAAAAAAATCAATGTGATACATCACATCAAAAGAAAGGACAAGAACCACATGATCCTCTCAATAGATGCAGAGAAAGCATTTGACAAAATATAGCATCCTTTCTTGATGAAAACCCTCAAGAAAGTAGGGATAGAAGGATCATACCTCAAGATCATAAAAGCCAAATATGAAAGACCCACCGGTAATATCATCCTCAATGGGGAAAAACTGAGAACTTTCCCCTGAAGGTAAGGAACACGACAGGGATGTCCACTCTTGCCACTGTTATTTAACATAGTATTGGAAGTTCTAGCCTCAGTAAGCAGACAACACAAAGGAATAAAAGGCATCCAAATCAACAAGGAGGAAGTAAAACTTTCACTCTTCACAGACGACATGATATTCTATATGGAAAACCAAAAAAAAAAAAAAAAAAACCTGCTAAAACTGATCCATGAACTCAGCAAAGTCGCAGGATATAAAATCAATGCACAGAAATTTGTTGCATTTCTAGACACCAATAATGAAGCATCAGAAAGAGAAATCAAGGAATCGATCCCATTTACAATTGCACCAAAACCCATAAAATACCTAGAAATGAACCTAACCAAAGAGGTGAAAAATCTACACACTGAAAACTATAGAAAACTTATGAAAGAAATTGAAGAAGACACAAAAAAATTGAAAAATATCCCATGCTCCTGGATTGGAAGAACAATATTGTTAAAATGTTGACACTACCCAAAGCAATCTACATATTCAATGCAATCCCTATCAAAATAACACCAGCATTCTTCACAGAGCTAGAGCAAACAATCCTAAAATTTGTATGGAACAGATTGGCTGAGTAGCCAAAGTAATCCTAAAAAAGAAAACCAAAGCTGGAGGCATCACAATCCCAGATTTCAAGATGTATTACAAAGCTTTAATCATCAAGATGGTACGGTACTGGCACAAAAATAGACACTCAGATCACTGGAACAGAATAGAGAACTCAGAAATGGACCCACAACTATATGGTCAACTCATCTTTGACAAAGCAGGAAAGAATACCCAATCGAACAGTCTTTTCAGCAAACGGGGATGGGAAAACTGGACAGCAACATGCAGAAAAATGAACCTGGACCACTTTCTTACACCATACACAAAAATTAACTCAAAATGGATGAAAGACCTAAGCATAAGACAGGGCACCATCAAAATCCTCGAGGATAAAGCAGGCAAAAACCTCTTTGACCTTGGCTGCAGCAACTTCTTACTCAACATGTTTCTGGAGGCAAGGAAACAAAAGCAAAAATGAACTATTGGGACCTCATCAAAATAAAAACCTCCTGCACAACGAAGGAAACAATCAGCAAAATTAAAAGGCAACCAACGGAATGGGAGAAGATATTTGCAAACGACATATCAGATAAAGAGTTACTATCCAAAAGCTATAAAGACCTTATCCAACTCAACACCCAAAAAACAAATAATCCATTGAAGAAATGGGCAAAAGACATGAATAGACATATCTCCAAAGAAGACATCCAGATGGCCAACTGACACATGAAAAAATGCTCTACATCACTCATCATCAGGGAAATACAAATTAAAACCACAATGAGGTACTACCTCACACCAGTCAGAATGGCTAAAATTAAAAACTCAGGCAACAAGAGATGTTGGTGAAGATGTGGAGAAAGAGGATCCCTTTTGACTGTTGTTGGGAATGCAAGCTGGAGCAGCCACTCTGGAAAACAGTATGGAGGTTCCTCAAAAAATTAAAAATAGAACTACCCTATGACCCAGCAATTGCACTACTAGGTATTTATCCAAAGGATACAGGTGTGCTGTTTCAAAGGGGCACATGCACCCCAATGTTTATAGCAGCGCTATAGACAATAGCCAAAGTATGGAGAGAGCCCAAATGTCCATCAACAGATGAATGGATAAAGAAGATGTGAGATACACACACACACACACACACACACACACACACACACACACACACACACAAAATGAAGTATTACCCGGCAATCAAAAAGAATGAAATCTTGCCATTTGCAACTATGTGGATGGAACTAGAAGGTGTTATGCTAAGTGAAATTAGTCAGAGAAAGACAAATATCATATGACTTCATTCATATGAAGAATTTAAGATACAAAATACATTAACAGAAGGGAAGGGAAGCAAAAATAATATAAAACAAGGAGGGGAACAAAACATAAGAGACTCTTAAATACAGACTACAAACTGAGGATTGATGGAGGGCTTGAGGGTGGGGGATGGGCTAAATGGATAAGCGGCATTAAGGAAGACACTTGTGGGGATGAGCACTGGGTGTTATACACAGGGGATGAATCACTGGAATCTACTCCTGGAATCATTATTGCACTATATGCTAACTTGGATGGAAATTAAAAAATGAATAAATAAAAATATAAAAAATATAAATAAATAAATAAAAAGATTTTGCCCAATGATAGGCTAATGTAAGTGTTCTGAACATCTTTAAGGTAGGCTAGGCTAAAATATGATGTTTGGCGGATTAGATGTATTAAATGGGTTTTCAACTTATGATATATTCAACTTACAATAGGTTTATTGGGAAGTAACCCCATCCTACACTAAGAAAGATTTGTATTTCTAATTTGTTTTGAAGGATATTTTCACTTGATATAGAATTCTGTATTAACAGTTTTTTTTCTTTCAGCACTTTAAGTATGTTACTCTGTTGTCTTAGTTTCTGATGAGAAGTATGCTGTGATTTTAATCTTTTGTTCCTCTGCATAAAATATGTCTTTTTCTTTTTCTCTAGCTGCCTTCAAGATAATCTATCTTTTATTTTCACATTTAAATATGATGTGTCTAATTGTGTGTGGGTGGGGGTGTTGGAATTTATTCTGCTGTGATTCTCTGAGCATTTTGGATCTGTGATTTGACATCTTTCATTATTTCTTTGAAAGTTCTCACCTATTGTTTGTTCACATTTTTACTACCTTGCTCTCTCCTCTTCTAAATTTCTATTTACATGTATGTTAGGCTGTTTGAAATTTTCACATATCTCTTGACTATTTGGAGTTTTTTCATTCTTATTAGTTTTTGTGTTATAGTTGTGTAATTTCTATTGACCTATCTTCCAGTTCACTGATTTCCTCCCCTTGGCTATGTGGAATCTACTTATGAGCCTATTGGAGGCATTCTTCATTACTGTTACCATAAGTTGTTTTTATTTCTAGTATTTCATTTGTCTTTTTCCTATAGTTCCCATTGCTGCCAACTGAAATTACCCAACTTTTGAGGTATATTAGCCATATTTTCTATCATAGCCTTTCACATATTAATCAGAATTATTTTAAATTCCCTTTTTGATAAGGTAAACATCTGGTTAACTTTTTTTGTTTTTGTCTTTTTTCTTTGATTTTTTTAAATGACTCCCAATTTTTCGTTGAACGTTAGACATTGTGGATAGGACACAAGAAACTGAAGAATATAGTATTATGCCTAGAAATGGCCATGATCTAGTATCTATAATTTTGGAAAAGTTCTCAATTGACCTCACTTTCCTTCCAGTTATTACTACCTCAATTTCCTCCAGTGATTCCTTTCAGTTTGCAAAGGAATTTCCCTTATAAGAAAAGTTGTCTGTATAAGTTGTCTCTACTTGCCTGTTTCTTTCTTTAGTCCATTGCAATCTGGCTTCTATCTCAATTCCTCTGAAAATGTTCTCATGAAAGCCTCCAACAATGCAGATGGTCTCTTATTTATCCTAATTTTTATTCAGTCTCTCAGCTCTGTTGGGGGAGGTCATCAAGAGGACATAACGTCTAGCTGACCCATGAGCTAGACTCTGGTAATCAGAAGCTCCTTACCCCCTCCTCTCGTCTTAGAGTGTGTATTTTGCTTGCCTTCCCTGATCCCAGAAGCTGCTTCAAGGACATAGCCTCGAGATAGTGATGTGGTGTTGAGGCCATTTGGATGATAAATGTGATTGAACCCAGTTAAGGCTTCTATATAAACTTTTAAGATTTGGCAGGTGTTAATGGAGATCTACTCATCTTGTGGCCACCCAAGACAAGCCTCATGTGTAAATTGCTTTGCTTTTTTAAGCCTGCCACCTAACAATCTTGAGTGGCCTGCCTCTTTTTCAGTTTCCCCTTGTCCTCGGCTTAGGAGCTGGTCTCAGATTACATCCAGGAAGCTCTCAAGGAGGTTGCAACCAACAAGCTGCTTATTCTTTCTCATGATCTTCTTGTGACAGAGCCAGACACCTACCCATATTCATTCTCACCCTTATTATTATGTTTTATTTTTTTTAATGTTTATTTATTTTTGTGTGTGTGAGAGAGAGTGTGAGCAGGGGTGGGGCAGAGAGATAGGGAGATACAGAATTTGAAGCAGGCTCCAGGCTCTGAGCTGTCAGCACAGAGCACGACGCTGGGTTTGAACTCATGAACTGAGAGATCATGACCTGAGCCAAAGTTGGACACTTAACTGACTGAGCCACCCAGGAGCCCCTCACCCTTATTATTTTTAAGAAAATCCTAGTTTCATTTAGTGTAGCAATTTACTCAGCTGAAAAAAACCCAAATTTTTTTAAGGCTTCCCTGCATATAGATGGTCATTTGACTAAGTCCTGGCCTGTGAGATAAATATAAGCAGATGTTTCTGGGTGGAACTTCCTTTAAAAGGGGTAGGGACTAACTCTGCTGCATTTTTCCCCTTGTTTTCTCTCCTCTCCCCTACTTTTGGCTTAGAATGAAGACACTGTCATTGGGAGCCAGAAGCTCTTTTGCAAGTATGAGATGATCCTGAGGGTAACTAGAATACTATCACTTCTGCCTAAATTATTTTTTTTTAATGTTTTTATTTATTTTTGAAACAGAGAGACAGAGCATGAGCAGGGGAGGGGCAGAGAGAGAGGGAGACACAGAATCTGAAGCAGGTTCCAGGTTCCAAGCTATCAGCACAGAGCCTGACGTGGGGCTCGAACTCACAGACTGTGAGATCATGATCTGAGCTGAAGTTGGACACTTAACTGACTGAGCCACCCAGGTGCCCCACTTCTGCCTAAATTCTATTGGTCAAAGAAAGTCACACGATCAAGTCCAGATTCAATGGGTAGAACTGTATAGTCATATGAACAATGGATAGGAATTATTATCCTATTTCAAGGAGAGAGTAATAAGTCTATTAAACTAGTATATGCGAGAGGTTTGCAAGATGGCGGCTTAGGAGGACGCTGGGCTCACCGCGCGTCCTGCTGATCACTTAGATTCCACCTACACCTGCCTAAATAACCCAGAAAACCGCTAGAGGATTAGTAGAAGGGAGTCTCCGGAGCCAAGCGCAGACGAGAGGCCCACGGAAGAGGGTAGGAAGGGCAGCGAGGCGGTGCGCGCTCCACGGACTGGCGGGAGGGAGCCGGGGCGGAGGGGCGGCTCGCCGGCCAAGCAGAGCCCCCGAGTCTGGCTGGCAAAAGCGGAGGGGCCTGACGGACTGTGTTCCGACAACAAGCGCGACTTAGTGTCTGGGAGGTCATAAGTGAACAGCTCTGCTCGGAAAGCGGGAAGGCTGGAGGACAAAGGGAGGGAGAGCTGCTGAGCCCCCTGACGACAGAGCTCAGTTTGGTGGGGAACAAAGGCGCTCGCCAGCGCTATCTCCCCTGCCCATCCCCCAGCCAAAATCCCAAAGAGAACCAGTTCCTGCCAGGGAACTTGCTCGCTCAGCGCAAACACCCACCTCTGCGCTTCTGCGGAGCCAAACCTCCGGCAGCGGATCTGACTCCCTCCCGCTGCCACAGGGCCCCTCCTGAAGTGGATCACCTAAGGAGAAGCGATCTAAGCCTGCCCCTCCTGCCCCCATGCACCTTGCCTACCCACCCCAGCTAATACGCCAGATCCCCAGCATCACAAGCCTGGCAGTGTGCAAGTAGCCCAGATGGGCCACACCACCCCACAGTGAATCCCGCCCCTAGGAGAGGGGAAGAGAAGGCACACACCAGTCTGACTGTGGCCCCAGCGGTGGGCTGGGGGCAGACATCAGGTCTGACTGCGGCCCCGCCCACCAACTCCAGTTATACACCACAACACAGGGGAAGTGCCCTGCAGGTCCTCACCACGCCAGGGACTATCCAAAATGACCAAGCGGAAGAATTCCCCTCAGAAGAATCTCCAGGAAATAACAACAGCTAATGAGCTGATCAAAAAGGATTTAAATAACAGAAAGTGAATTTAGAATAATAGTCATAAAATTAATTGCTGGGCTTGAAACAGTATACAGGACAGCAGAGAATCTCTTGCTACAGAGATCAAGGGACTAAGGAACAGTCACGAGGAGCTGAAAAACGCTTTAAACGAAAAGCATAACAAAATGGAAACCACCACAGCTCGGCTTGAAGAGGCAGAGGAGAGAATAGGTGAACTAGAAGATAAAGTTATGGAAAAAGAGGAAGGTGAGAAAAAGAGAGATAAAAAAATCCAGGAGTATGAGGGGAAAATTAGAGAACTAAGTGATACACTAAAAAGAAATAATATACGCATAATTGGTATCCCAGAGGAGGAAGAGAGAGGGAAAGGTGCTGAAGGGGTACTTGAAGAAATCATAGCTGAGAACTTCCCTGAACTAGTGAAGGAAAAAGGCATTGAAATCCAAGAGGCACAGAGAACTCCCTTCAGACGTAACTTGAATCGATCTTCTGCACGACATATCATAGTGAAACTGGCAAAATACAAGGATAAAGAGAAAATTCTGAAAGCAGCTAGGGATAAACGTGCCCTCACATATAAAGGGAGACCTATAAGACTCGTGGCTGATCTCTCTTTTGAAACTTGGCAGGCCAGAAAGAATTGGCACGAGATTTTCAGGGTGCTAGACAGAAAAAATATGCAGCCAAGAATCCTTTATCCAGCAAGTCTGTCATTTAGAATAGAAGGAGAGATAAAGGTCTTCCCAAACAAACAAAAACTGAAGGAATTTGTCACCACTAAACCAGCCCTACAAGAGATCCTAAGGGGGACCCTGTGAGACAAAGTCCCAGAGACATCACTACAAGCATAAAACATACAGACATCACAATGACTCTAAACCCGTATCTTTCTATAATAACACTGAATGTAAATGGATTAAATGCGCCAACCAAAAGACATAGGGTATCAGAATGGATAAAAAAACAAGACCCATCTATTTGCTGTCTACAAGAGACTCATTTTAGACCTGAGGACACCTTTAGATTGAGAGTGAGGGGATGGAGAACTATTTATCATGCGACTGGAAGCCAAAAGAAAGCTGGAGTAGCCATACTTATATCAGACAAACTAGACTTTAAAGTAAAGGCTGTAACAAGAGATGAAGAAGGACATTATATAATAGTTACAGGGTCTATCCATCAGGAAGAACTAACAATTATAAATGTCTATGCACCGAATACCGGAGCCCCCAAATATATAAAACAATTACTCATAAACATAAGCAACCTTATTGATAAGAATGTGGTAATTGCAGGGGACTTTAACACCCCACTTACAGAAATGGACAGATCATCTAGACACACGGTCAATAAAGAAACAAGGGCCCTGAATGAGACATTGGATCAGATGGACTTGACAGATATATTTAGAACTCTACATCCCAAAGCAACAGAATATACTTTCTTCTCGAGTGCACACGGAACATTCTCCAAGATAGATCATATACTGGGTCACAAAACAGCCCTTCATAAGTTTACAAGAATTGAAATTATACCATGCATACTTTCAGACCACAATGCTATGAAGCTTGAAATCAACCACAGAAAAAAGTCTGGAAAACCTCCAAAAGCATGGAGGTTAAAGAACACCCTACTAACGAATGAGTGGGTCAACCAGGCAATTAGAGAAGAAATTAAAAAATATATGGAAACAAACGAAAATGAAAATACAACAATCCAAACGCTTTGGGACGCAGCGAAGGCAGTCCTGAGAGGAAAATACATTGCAATCCAGGCCTATCTCAAGAAACAAGAAAAATCCCAAATACAAAATCTAACAGCACACCTAAAGGAACTAGAAGCAGAACAGCAAAGGCAGCCTAAACCCAGCAGAAGAAGAGAAATAATAAAGATCAGAGCAGAAATAAACAATATAGAATCTAAAGAAACTGTAGAGCAGATCAACAAAACCAAGAGTTGGTTTTTTGAAAAAATAAACAAAATTGACAAACCTCTAGCCAGGCTTCTCAAAAAGAAAAGGAGATGACCCAAATAGATAAAATCATGAATGAAAATGGAATTATTACAACCAATCCCTCAGAGATACAAACAATTATCAGGGAATACTATGAAAAATTATATGCCAACAAATTGGACAACCTGGAAGAAATGGACAAATTCCTGAACACCCACACTCTTCCAAAACTCAATCAGGAGGAAATAGAAAGCTTGAACAGACCCATAACAAGCGCAGAAATTGAATCGGTTATCAAAAATCTCCCAACAAATAAGAGTCCAAGACCAGATGGCTTCCCAGGGGAGTTCTACCAGACGTTTAAAGCAGAGATAATACCTATCCTTCTCAAGCTATTCCAAGAAATAGAAAGGGAAGGAAAACTTCCAGACTCATTCTATGAAGCCAGTATTACTTTGATTCCTAAACCAGACAGAGACCCAGTAAAAAAAGAGAACTACAGGCCAATATCCCTGATGAATATGGATGCAAAAATTCTCAATAAGATACTAGCAAATCGAATTCAACGGCATATAAAAAGAATTATTCACCATGATCAAGTGGGATTCATTCCTGGGATGCAGGGCTGGTTCAACATTCACAAATCAATCAACGTGATACATCACATTAATAAAAGAAAAGATAAGAACCATATGATCCTGTCAATCGATACAGAAAAGGCCTTTGACAAAATCCAGCACCCTTTCTTAATAAAAACCCTTGAGAAAGTCGGGATAGAAGGAACATACTTAAAGATCATAAAAGCCATTTATGAAAAGCCCACAGCTAACATCATCCTCAACGGGGAAAAACTGAGAGCTTTTTCCCTGAGATCAGGAACATGACAAGGATGCCCACTCTCACCGCTGCTGTTTAACATAGTGCTGGAAGTTCTAGCATCAGCAATCAGACAACAAAAGGAAATCAAAGGCATCAAAATTGGCAAAGATGAAGTCAAGCTTTCGCTTTTTGCAGATGACATGATATTATACACGGAAAATCCGATAGACTCCACCAAAAGTCTGCTAGAACTGATACAGGAATTCAGCAAAGTTGCAGGATACAAAATCAATGTACAGAAATCCATTGCATTCTTATACACTAACAATGAAGCAACAGAAAGACAAATAAAGAAACTGATCCCATTCACAACTGCACCAAGAAGCATAAAATACCTAGGAATAAATCTAACCAAAGATGTAAAGGATCTGTATGCTGAAAACTATAGAAAGCTTATGAAGGAAATTGAAGAAGATTTAAAGAAATGGAAAGACATTCCCTGCTCATGGACTGGAAAAATAAATATTGTCAAAATGTCAATACTACCCAAAGCTATCTACACATTCAATGCAATCCCAATCAAAATTGCACCAGCATTCTTCTCGAAACTAGAACAAGCAATCCTAAAATTCATATGGAACCAAAAAAGGCCCCGAATAGCCAAAGGAATTTTGAAGAAGAAGACCAAAGCAGGAGGCATCACAATCCCAGACTTTAGCCTCTACTACAAAGCTGTCATCACCAAGACAGCATGGTATTGGCACAAAAACAGACACATAGACCAATGGAATAGAATAGAAACCCCAGAACTAGACCCACAAACGTATGGCCAACTCATCTTTGACAAAGCAGGAAAGAACATCCAATGGAAAAAAGACCGCCTCTTTAACAAATGGTGCTGGGAGAACTGGACAGCAACATGCAGAAGGTTGAAACTAGACCACTTTCTCACACCATTCACAAAAATAAACTCAAAATGGATAAAGGACCTGAATTGAATGTGAGACAGGAAACCATCAAAACCCTAGAGGAGAAAGCAGGAAAAGACCTCTGACCTCAGGCGTAGCAATTTCCTACTTGGCACATCCCCAAAGGCAAGGGAATTAAAAGCAAAAGTGAATTACTGGGACCTTATGAAGATAAAAAGCTTCTGCACAGCAAAGGAAACAACCAACAAAACTAAAAGGCAACCAACGGAATGGGAAAAGATATTTGCAAATGACATATCGGACAAAGGGCTAGTATCCAAAATCTATAAAGAGCTCACCAAACTCCACACCCGAAAAACAAATAACCCAGTGAAGAAATGGGCAGAAAACATGAATAGACACTTCTCTAAAGAAGACATCCGGATGGCCAACAGGCACATGAAAAGATGTTCAACATCGCTCCTCATCAGGGAAATACAAATCAAAAACCACACTCAGGTATCACCTCACGCCAGTCAGAGTGGCCAAAATGAACAAATCAGGAGACTCTAGATGCTGGAGAGGATGTGGAGAAACAGGAACCCTCTTGCACTGTTGGTGGGAATGCAAATTGGTGCAGCCGCTCTGGAAAGCAGTGTGGAGGTTCCTCAGAAAATTAAAAATAGACCTACCCTATGACCCAGCAATAGCACTGCTAGGAATTTATCCAAGGGATACAGGAGTACTGATGCATAGGGCCACTTGTACCCCAATGTTCATAGCAGCACTCTCAACAATAGCCAAATTATGGAAAGAGCCTAAATGTCCATCAACTGATGAATGGATAAAGAAATTGTGGTTTATATACACAATGGAATATTACGTGGCAATGAGAAAAAATGAAATATGGCCCTTTGTAGCAACGTGGATGGAACTGGAGAGTGTGATGCTAAGTGAAATAAGCCATACAGAGAAAGACAGATACCATATGGTTTCACTCTTATGTGGATCCTGAGAAACTTAACAGGAACCCATGGGGGAGGGGAAGGAAAAAAAAAAAAAAAGAGGTTAGAGTGGGAGAGAGCCAAAGCATAAGAGACTGTTAAAAACTGAGAACAAACTGAGGGTTGATGGGGGGTGGGAGGGAGGAGAGGGTGGGTGATGGGTATTGAGGAGGGCACCTTTTGGGATGAGCACTGGGTGTTGTATGGAAACCAATTTGTCAATAAATTTCATATATAAAAAAATAAATTAATTAAAAAATAAATAAATAAATAAATAAATAAATAAATAAATAAATAAATAAATAAAAAATAAACTAGTATATGCAATTGCTCATTCTAGAAACCTAGGAGTCATCTGTGATGCCTCCATTTTCCTCACTCTCAACATCTAATCCATTGGGAAATCCTATTGAATCTGTTGTCAAAGTACATACAGAATTCATACATTTTCTCTCTGCCACCTTGTCCAAGATACCATCACTTCTTGCCCAGGCTCCAGGAGTCTCTTAATTGGTCTTCTTCCTTTTACTCTTATCTTCCTATCAGTTTTCTTCACTGCAGCAAGAGCCATCTTATAATATAAATCAGTTTGCATTGGCCATTCACTTAAATGACTTTATATCGCATTTAGAATAAAATTTGAATTCCTAATAATACCATTCAAGACTACGTATTACCCTCCCTCTGCCCTCTGATCTCTCCAATCTCATTTCACTCTGGTTTCTTCTTCTTTCACTATATTCCAGCCACATGAGTCTTATTTCAGAAACTTAAACTTTCCAAGCTCTTCCCTATTTCATGCCTCTCCATATGTTATTACATCTCTAGAATGCTCTTGCCTTAATTTCTTCCATGACTAGCTCATTCCCATCCCTTATGTCTTTGTTTATGTATCATTTTCTCAGATTAGCCTTCTCTGACCCTCCTCTTTAAAGCTGGTCCCCTTGCTATTCCCTAACTAGCCCTTTGTTGAATTCTGTCATAATTCTTATTTGTCTGTTTACTCATCTCCTCAAGTAGAGTGTAAGCTCCATGAAGGCAGGAGCCATTTCTGTTGTTCACTGTTGTATCCCAATACCCGGCCTTAACCCTGGTACTTTGTAGATTTTAAACAAAAATGTTGAATGAGTGAGTGAATGGATAAATAAATGATATAATAAAGGTCTGAGCCAGGACAGTTGCCATGGGTAGAGAAAGGATAGAATATTTGAAAAATTTAAGTTTCAAGTTAAATGCCCAGTCCTCTCTGAAGCCTCTCCTTATTTCTCTAGTCAGAAATTGAGTATAATGTCTCATGGCTGAACATCTTCTAATTTCTGTTTGTGCCTCACTTGTGGTACTTAATATGTGGTACTCTTATAGTGATTGTTTTTAATGACTTCTCTTTCCTGCCAGATTTTTACCTATCTTAATGCAAAACTGTATTTTATTCATCTGTCTCCCATAATGCACAGCACTGGCACACAGTAGACTGAATATATGTTTTGAATGAAAGAATGAGGGAATGATCTGAACATTTTCTAGTTCTAGGGTAAGAAGAAGGGGTTTCCATAGATTGGGTACCTGGGTAACTTCCCTGTGACTCAGCCTTTCAGGGAGGAGCCCATTCTGCTTGAAAGTTTTCCAATCTCATTACAAAGGTTCTTTGTTCAGGGCATGGCTTTGCCATGCTTCACTTTCTGAAGTAAATCAAAGAAAGATACAAATAATGGATATTCTTCCAGATTTAGTAATCTCAAGCAAAAGCCTACTATTATAGTAGGCAGCAGTAATTATAACACAGAGCATTTCCCAGCACATCCCAGTTAGGCCAATAGAAATGACTTTGAACTTCCAAACTTTTGCTACCTGGGGAAGCCTGGTAATAGTGTTGAGCATACTCTGAGGAGGCACTTGGGTTCCAGCCAGTCTCTGCCCAGGCTGAACCCCTCATTCTCCCTTCTTCTCTGGTGTCTGTGGTAATAGGCCTTAGGGGAGAAGAAAGTAGAGTTGAACTGAGACTGTCAGGGCCTCATTAGCATTTGCTACTTAGAGGTTCCCTGTAGTTCCAAGTGTGGCAATCCCCATAGGCAGCTTTACTTTAGATCAAGTTAAGGTCAGTCTCAGGTTTGCTTTTACTCTAAATAAGTCTCAAGAGGTTAGTTAGAAAGATGCCTACAGTAACTCCCCAAGTGACAGCTCAAAGAGGATCAGAAGCAGCTGGGATTTATTAAAAGAGTGAACAAAGGGCACATGTCCAGGAAGTGTCCCTACAGATCTTGTTCCAAGCATCCTGAGTAACCTGGCAACTCCAGGGTCAGCTCTCCCTGGTATGTAACTTACGGACTGTTCCTGGAAGACCCACTCCACTCCTACCCTAAATCTTTGCTTTGCAGTCATTTCTGGATTAGTGAGGAGAGGCTGGACTCTGACTTTGGGATATCTTTGTTAACAAGCACTTCTCTAATCTACACCAATCATCAATAGCTAGATTAAATCCCCTTCTGGAAATAAGACTTTCATCTCATCATACCCTGCATCACAGATTGTTTCCAATAACAAAATAAAAAGAACCTAAACAAAACAATTATTCAAAAAAACAAACTGTTAAGTAAAACATGGAACACCTATATAATGGCATTTTATGTTGCTTACTCCATGAATACCTATTTACCTATAATTTTAAGTGAAAAATCAGGAGGAAGAATTCTATATATCATATAAAAAGCTACGTAAAGCCACATTTTGACAAGGGATAAATGGAAAATACCAAGATGATAACCGCGAAAGTATTATGGATGTGATTTCCTAATCGTTATTTTTCTTTGAATCTTTCTATTTTTTAATAGCATGTATTACTATCATAATCAGTAAAAAAAAAACATTAAAATGGTAACAGCCATTCAGCACAGAGTTATGGTTTTCTAACATTATGCCAAAAAAAAAAAAGACTGATTAATGTATTTGTTTTTTAGGGTTGCCATAACAAAGTACCACCAACTTCACAAACTGGGTAGTTTAAAACAACAGAAATCTATTCTCTCTCAGTTTGGAATGCTAGAAGTCCAAAATCAAGGTATCAGCAGGATTGATTACTCCTGGAGGCTCTGAGGGAGAATCTGTTCCATGCTTCTCTCCTTCTGGTGGTGGTTACTGGCAATCCCTGGCATTCCGTAGCTTATAGACACAATATTTCATTATCACCTGCCCATCTCCCTATATGTCTGTGTCCAAATTCCCCTCTTCTTACAAAAAGACACCAGTCATTGGATAAGTGCACACCCTAGTCCAGTATGGCTTCATCTTAACTTGATTACATCTGCAAAGACCCTGTTTCCAATAAGGTCACATTCACAGAGAAGTTGCTGGGAGAATAAGTACCCAGGCCTCATCCTCTGTTCTACCTCTCATCTTCAGACAGTGGCCCTCTTGGTAGGATCCAAATGGAAGTAAGATGGCAAGGAAGCCCATGGTGGAGAACTTACAGATTATTCCCTGGGAGCACAGAGCAGGGTGGAGAATGGATTTTTAAGGGCAAAAGGAAGCCATCCAGCATACTGGATATTTATTTAGTGTCATGAATGTTTATATGTTTGGACTGAGGCCTTGGTTCCTCCCTAGTAATGCAAAAAAGGCTGACCTCTATTCCTTGCCACATGAGCCTTTCCACTTTGCTTCATTGAAGCACACAAGAAAAGCCCGACAGAGAAAATGCCAGCCACATGGAAGGTGAAGTCTCTTATAACCTAATCATGCAAGTGACATCCAACCATTTTTCCTGTATTATATTCATTAGGAGAAGGTCAATAGGTCCAGTCCACACTCAAAGGGAAAGAATCAAACAAAAATGTAAACAGCACTTCTCCCCTTTATTCTAATAGATTCCTAATTTTGTTTCCCCTTTTCAAATGCCCCAAGGGTAGCTGGGTAGCTACAAGGGGTCAGTCTTAATTAGTCCATACCTATCATGGTGATCCTATTTCCCTTGCCAAGCATTACTTTAAGAGTATGATGAAAATCCAGTAAAATATTTGGGAGGCTAATCTCCTGGTAGGCTTCTGGGAAGATTATCCTCACTCTTTTTTTTTTAAATTTTTTAAAATGTTTATTTATTTTTGAGAGAAAGAGAGAGACAGAGGGCAAGCAGGGGAGGGGCAGAGAGAGACGGAGACAGAATCCAAAGCAGGCTCCAGGCTCAAAACTGTCAGCACAGAGTCTGATGCAGGGCTCAAACTTGTGAATGGGAGTTCATGACCTGAGCTGAAGTCGGATGCTCAACCAACTGAGCCACCCAGGCACCCCTGTCCTCACTCTTTTTTTTTTTTTTCAACATTTATTTATTTTTGGGACAGAGAGAGACAGAGCACGAATGGGGGAGGGGCAGAAAGAGAGAGGGAGACACAGAATCGGAAACAGGCTCCAGGCTCCGAGCCATCAGCCCAGAGCCCGACGCGGGGCTCGAACTCACGGACCGCGAGATCGTGACCTGGCTGAAGTCGGACGCTTAACCGACTGCGCCACCCAGGCGCCCCTGTCCTCACTCTTTTAAGGGACATAAGCACAGGGACATTTCCTGCTCCTCTGAATGTGTGATGTTCAGGATTTTGTCAGCCATCTTGGAAGCATGGAGCATCCACACTAAAAAGATAAACCAACACCAAGTGAGGATGGCAGAGCAGAAAGATTTAGAAGACACCTAAGCTTCTAATGAAGTTAATGACTTCTTGAATTAACCAACTCTGGATCATCCTTCTCTGTAGTCCTTATTATGTGATTTAACAATGTATTCATTGGGGGCACCTGGGTGGATCAGCCAGTTGAGCTTTGGACTCTTGATTTGGGCTCAGGTCATGATCTCATAGTTCGTGAGTTTGAGCCCCGCATCGTCGGGCTCTGTGCTGACAGTTCAGAGCCTAGAGCCTGCTTTGGATTCTGTGTCTCCTTCTCTCTCTGCCCCTCCCCTACTTATGTTCTGTCTTTCTCTCTTTCTCAAAAATAAATAAACATTAAAAAAAAGACAAGAAAATGTAGTTTAAAAAATAATAAATAAAGTGAACAATGCCTGACACATTACAATGGTGCAATAAATGTGAGGTATTATTATTATTACTTATGTCAGACATTAAACTCAGCAATTTACATGGTGATTAGTTTATTTCCAGGGAGGCAGATATTACCACTTTTATTTTACTGGTGGCAAAGTGGGATCAAGCAGATTAAATAATTTATTCAAAGTCACAGAATGACTATATTAGGTAGAGACTAGAATATCTCCATTTTATAGATACAGAAATTGAGATTTAGCCACTCAACTAGTAAACAGCAGAGCCAGGATTTGAATCCAGACATTCTAACTCCAGAGCCAATGTTTTTAACCACCATTCTACATATTGCCCCCACAGATGGATCATAATTTATTGAACCATTCTCCTGTTGTTGGATAATTGGGTTTCTAAATTTTCATTGTTATAAGTAAGTGAACATCTTGTACACATATCCTTGACATAGCTGAACAATGATTTCTGTATGATAAATTCCTAAAAGTGGAAGAGGGTCTGTTTTTTCATAATCAGAGGAGCAAAAATCAGAAATTAATAGAAACTTTTTAACATGGTCTAGAGCAAGACATCTGAGCTAAAGAGTAGAGAGATCTTTGTGTATTTTCTAAATTGGATGTAGACATGCAAATTAGGAGCAGATCTGTACTCCCAGCCCCCACCCCTATTCTTACAAATTTAGGACTCTGTTCAGTAGTACCTTGAGATTAGAGCAAGAGTATGAAACCAAAAACTGGAGGGGAATTCATAATAGTGCATCCCAGCCTTGGGGCTGCTCGCTCTAGTCCCTACTCCAGTTACTCTCACCCTAAGCAGCTTAGCAGCTTCTTTCCCCTTTTCTTTCCTCCAGACCTTCCCATACCTTATTGGAAGGCAGGGATGTAGAGTGGCTGAAGGGAGCTCTTCCACTGACAGGAAGTGCACGGCATTTTTCAGAATTAGTATTCATGGACGACATTATGATTCTGGATGTTAGTGTTATCTGTCTTATCCCCATTCATTTATTCATTCCACAAATAGACTTAGAATGTCTGTAATTTGCCAGGCAATGTTCTAAATGCCAGGGATGCATCAGTAAGCAAGAGCCAAAACTCCCTGTCCTTGTGACACTCTATTCTTGTTATTGAGTGAATGACTACACAGGACATGCCAATATGCAGATTCATTATGTCAACCATGAATACTAATATATTCAGAAAGTCACTTCTACTGCATTCCAGAAATTCTCTCTGGCCTCACCCTAGTCCCCAGAAATGTCCAAAATATTTGGCCCTCATACTCTTGCTCTAATCTCACAGATCCTTAGATCCACTACTCCAAGCTTAACTTCTTTACCTGCATGATGACCTGCCCCAGGAAAATGCATACCTCAGTCTACTTCCATTAGGCTGTTAGCCTTAACCATTGTCCAGAAACTATTTAGGCACAGCAAATTTAGAAGCAAGTCTCCCATTCTCCCCTTTTAAGATTACTTCATTTTTAAATAGGTAATATAGACAGGTAATTATGTCTCCAGCCTCTAAATTTCCTTTTCCAGAGGTAACCAGTGTTTCCACCTATTTGTGTATCATTTCAGGAAAAAAAAATGTAAATGTAACTAATATTGAGTGGAGCTATCTCTGTTGCTCAAGAATTGATGCCTAGGGCCTTTAGTGAGGCAGAGAGGTACTGAAATCCTCATGTTCAAAAGAGATACCACCAAAGAGCTAGCCACATTTGGGAGTCAGATACTCCCTCCAGGTTCAATAAGATGCAGACAAACTAGTTTTCCCACACTCGACTATCTACTCCACGTTTCCCAGTTCAAAAAGCAAAAGACTGGGGAGGGGAGAAGAAAAAATTATCAGAGTTGTGATGGCTTAGAAAAGATTTGTGGCTTTCCCCTCCTTTCTCATAGAAGACAGGGTAGCTTCCTCCACCATCACACCAAGAAGAGTAAGGAGGGAGGTCCCAAGAAAGTTCCCAGTAGGTTTTTGGGGAGTGTATTTAGAAGGGGGGAGGCAAGTGGATACATCCCTGCTCAGATGCTCACAAATGGTGGAACTGATGATGCTACCGTCATAACTTTTGTGGGGAGCTTGTCATATTTATATGTTCCTAAAGAAGTATGCCTACCATTTGCCTTGAAATATCTGGATGTGAGAGGCTTGCTGGAGTAACCTGAGCCAGTAGGGCAATAAGGGGCAATGGAAATATGATGGTTGATTTTATGTGTCAATTTGACGGGGTCACAGGATGCCCAAATGTTTGTATTTCTAGGTGTATCTGTGAGAGTGTCTCTAGAAGGGATTAACATTAGAATAGCTGGACTGAGTAAAGAAGACTACTCTTCCCAACGTGGGTGTGTATCAATTTGTTGAGGGCCTAAAAAGAATAAAAATGTAGAAGAAAGGAGAATTCACTCTGTCTGCTTGAGCTGTGGCATTGGTTTTCTCCTGCCTTCGGATTGCAACTTCTATCATTGGTGCTCCAGTTCTCAGGCTTTTGGATTCGGACTGGAATTATACACCACCTTGCCCGTGTCTCCAGTTTGCAGGTAGCAGATTGTGAGACTTCTCAGCCTTGATAATCCTATGAGCCAATCCTCAAAAATCTCTTAAGATATATACTATACTATTAATCCTTATCCCAGCCTTCCCCAAAGGTAACTATGGCCTTTTATCAGAGTAACTGTGCACTAGGGAAAAGGAAATAATTAGATCTTTCAGAGACTACCAGACACTAACCCTGAACTGACACAACTTCCAGGAGACTCAAAATGTCACTGTGGTCCACCAGTCAGAAAAGGGGCTTATAGAGGTTAGGTAATCAATGGAGTTTTAGCTCAGATTCACCTCTCAGAGGGCGCAATGGGTCACCAAAAACTATCCCGTGGTTATTTCTCCATTTCTAAAATGCACAGTCAGCAGCTGGCAGAATCCTCACACTGGTTCCCTGACCTGTGGAGTGAAGGCTATTTTTCTGGGAAAGGCAAAATGGAAGCCACTAGGAAAACAGTAAATCAAAGGCAATGTCACACTCCTGGAAGGAATACAAAGATTAGTGCCACCACCAAGAACTTTAAAGATGCAGGGGTGGTGATTGCCACCACATCCCCATTCAACTCTCTTTTGTGGTCTGTGTGATAGATCTCGAAAATGAAAATGGATCATCAAAAACATAACCAGGGGGGCGCCTGGGTGGCGCAGTCGGTTGAGCGTCCGACTTCAGCCAGGTCACGATCTCGCGGTCCGTGAGTTTGAGCCCCGCGTCGGGCTCTGGGCTGATGGCTCAGAGCCTGGAGCCTGTTTCCCATTCTGTGTCTCCCTCTCTCTCTGCCCCTCCCCCGTTCATGCTCTGTCTCTCTCTGTCTCAAAAATAAATAAACGTTGAAAAAAAAATAATTAAAAAAAAAAAAACATAACCAGGTGTGGGGCGCCTGGGTGGCTCTGTTGGTTAAGCATCTGACTTCGACTTTGGCTCAGGTCATGATCTCACGGTTTGTGAGTTCGAGCCCTGCATCGGGCTCTGTGCTGACAGCTCAGAGCCTGGAGACTGCTTCGGATTCTGTGTCTCCCTCTCTCTCTCTGCCCCTCCCCTACTTGTGCTCTGTCTCTCTCTGTCTCTCAAAAATAAATAAACAAATCTAAAAAAAAATAAAAAAAAAAACCTTAACCAGGTTAAGCCATTCCTTGGTTCCTGATATGCAGCTATTGACCTAGCAAATGCTTTTTCTTGATATCTCCTAGTAAAGATCATAAGAAGGAGTGAATGATTAGGAATGAATGTTGCTTTCAGCTGACAATGCCAGCAATACACCTGCACAGTCTTACCTCAGAGATATATCAACTCTCCAACCCTATGTCATAATTTAGTTCACACGGATCTTGATCACCTTTTCCTTCCATAATATATCACAATGGTCTGTTATATAGGTGTTGTTATTGAAAGTTTGAAATTTTCTTTTTTCCTTGGATTGAAACAATTGTTTTATAATGATAGTAAGGATTTTCTTAGCAATGTCTTCATCATGATAGTCAAGTGGGGAAAAAAAGCCTATGTTTTCATGTTTATACATGACACGTTAGAAGCCATGGAAATTATATAATCTTTAAAGACATCATGCACTCCTTGCCTTCATGCCTTAGCTGACCTTAGTCCCTAGGGAGCATGCCAGCCCCCTTTATTAATCCTCCTCCTCAAAACAGAGCTAACTCCATAGGTGGAGTTAGGACTCCCCTTGGAAAAGGATATTACTTTTTCTTCTTTGTAGGCATACCTGGGAGTATATGATCCAAAATTTAGATTTGGGGATCAGGGGAAAGTGAGAGCTCCCACATAAGCCTTGAGCCTAAGCAACACTTGCAAACACAGAATTTACTAGAAAGTCTTACACTAGGATTTTTTAGACACTGACTCAACCAATTAATGATTCTCATTCTGTCAATTCTCTTTACTTCTGGGTCTAGGATAAGGTCAGTGATGGACAGGGCCAATGAAATTTCAGAAGATCAATATTAGATAAGGCTGAAGTCTAGTACTATCCACAAGATTTGTCACTAATTCCCTCACATGAAATGTGTCCACAATCTAGGTAGTACCCTATTTCAAAATTCGTTACTTTTTCTTTCCTTAGCTTGATGTTATTCTCAGATAGTAGAAAGACAAATAGCTACATAAACATAAAAATACACAAATATAAGTAAACATGAGATTTAATACTTGAGGAATGTGGTCATATATTTCCTGACTCCTGTGCTATTTGACACAAAAACCAAATCTCTCTATAATCCAAGTAGTTATTATGTAAGTGATGAAAAGGGGTCTAGTTAAAAGGAAAAGAGCAGGCAATAAGTAAAAGAGGTGGAAGTCAAAAGGAAGGTAAGAAGTTTGTCTAAGGAAAGATAGGAATAAGCAGAAGGGGCAAGGACTTCCTGTTGGCAGTCTTTCCCTTAATGATGTATCATTGTTCAAGTATTTCTAGTAAATTCATGTAATTCTCTTCCTATTCATGGGCCATTCACTCTAATTTATATCAAACTAAGGTCAATTCTTGCTTCATAAAACTAAGCAAGCCCAGATCATTATCCAGTGAAACAATATCTCAATGTCTCTTGCATGAGGCCCTTTTAGTTCTTTAAAGAGAAATTTTGCTCTTCCATGCTTCCTGGAAGAAAGTCATACCCAAGTCCTCACACAGTCATATTTGTGGGCTTCCTCCTTTACCCATTCATAAGGGGCAGTGAAGAACAGGCTTCTACACCACTGTATTCTCTACACCTTTAAATATATGGCATTCAACCTTATATTTATTGAGCATCTACTATGCTCCAGACACTCTTTTAGATGCAAGAACTGCAGCAATGAAGAAGACATTCTTACAGATCATAGATTCTGGAGGAAGGGGAAGTCGATTAACAAATCAGTAGGTAAACAAGCAGGACATCATTCAGATAATAACAAATGTTACACTACCTTAGATCGGGTGGTCAGGGAATGACCTGAGACAAGAATGATGTGAAGGAGCAAATATGAAGATTTTGGAACAGAGGGTTCCAGGCAGAGAAAATACAAAGTGTCAAAGCGCTAAGGTGGGAATAAGCTTGGTGAGTTCAAGAAACAGAAAGACTAGAGTGACTGGAGCAGAGGGCAAAGGGCAGAGAAGTGGCAGGGTGGCCAGAGGACAGATCATGTAGATCAGAGAAAGTGTCTGACTTTCATTTTACATGTATAGGGAACAGAATTCTCTAGAGTAGGATTCATAAGAACTTCATCACAGAGTAAGGTAAATTAAGAACTGCAGTCACTGGCAGAGTTATTCCTTTTTGATTGAACATTTCTTTTTGCTTTCAGGATAACTTATTACATATCTTGTATGATGTCACCTTTTTGGAAAAACTTCTTAAGAATAAAAAACTTCATTAAAAAATAAGGATTTCTGGCTAAGGAAGAACTTCACTGACAGTTAAACATGAATATTCAATTAATAAGAGCTTTTCAAAAACAAATACATTTATTCTTACAAATAGAATCTACTTAGGTAATTACTAAAATATATTCATGAAGAATACATTCTTAAATAAAATCATAAGAATTCTTCGTATTCTAGAACATGTTCTTATTATTTTTTGTTTTTATAATCTTTCATCTCCTCTCTCTGCTCCTCAGTATCTAGCTCTGGTACCAAGAAAACAGAACATTATTTAAAATGCTATTAGGCAACAAATGATTTTTTTTTAAATGTTTATTATTTCGGAGACACAGAGAGACAGAGCATGAGTGGGGGAGGGGCAGAGAGAGAGGGAGATACAGAATCTGAAGCGGGCTCCAGGCTCTGAGCTGTCAGCACATAGCCTGACGCGGGGATTGAACTCACAGACCGTGAGATCATAACCTGAGCCGAAGTCGGTCGCTCAACCGACTGAGCCACCCAGGCGCCCCAACAAATGATTTTTTAAAAACTTTAAATAATAGTAAATAGCTAAAATAAAGAGGTAAATTTGTTGGAGTGCCTGGGTGCCTCAGTCAGTTAAACGTCCGACTTCAGCTCAGGTCATGATCTCACAGTTTGAGAGCTGCCGCCCGCGTTAGGCTCTGTGCTGACAGCTTGGAGCCTGGACCCGGCTTCAGATTCTGTGTCTCCCTCTCTTTCTTCCCCCTCCCCTGCTCATGCTCTGTGTCTCTGCCTCTCAAAAATAAATAAAGATTAAAAAAAACTTTTAAGAGGTAAATTTGTCAAAATGATGATTTCATGACAATGCAGCAAACTGGTCATTTGCTTTTGTTGCACTGGCATCCTATATATTGTTAATGAATTAATTGAGGGCTAATAAGAGAGGTCAAAGTTCATGGAAGCCAGAATATTGTAGTTTGAATACAAACACCTAATTTAGCAGAAGGATTTTTTTTGAAAGATACAAACTTACAGAGTAAACAAAAGATAAAACATCAGCACAATATATTTTAGAAACTGAAGGCAGATAGATGCATGGTATCTGATTTTGCAGAACTAAGAAAGACAAATTCCAGGCCACCAGCTAGGCAGGGGCATGGGGCTAAGAACAAATTGTGATGTGCAAAATCCTCTGGAACTGAGAATGAAAAGTGTGGAGTGAAGGCTAAAATGGGAAGAACTAGTTGAAAGTTACTTAAAATTTTTTTTAATCCTTCATCCTTTCCCTCACTGCAATAGCTCTGAGACCATCTCTTACCCATCCTAGCAGAAAATTGGATATTTATTCTTTGGAGGAAGTAAACAGAGTGATTTTGTCTCAGCTACAATAGTTCTATTTGAAGGCATTAATATTACCCCCAAAATAGGGGGATTAAAGAAAGGTATGTTTCCTAGATGTTAAGATTCTCAGATCTCCTCTCCCATTTTACTCCCAGAGTGCTGGCAGCCACATCTTTAGCCTCCAAGTAGAAGACCAGAAGAGTCTTCTCTGATGAATCAGAGCAACCAGAGAGGAAGGACCTAAACGTATTGATATCAGGACTTTCTAAACAAAGACCCAACCAGTGTAACCAATAAAAAAGCTCATAGTTAACAAGTCCCAACTAAAGCATTTTGGAATTTCAATCTATACTTTAGCCTTCTACTCTACATATGACCAGACAATGAAGTATTACCAGGCAAATGAGAAAACTTCCAATATGAGAAATAAAGGCCAAATCAAACTAATAGTAACAAAGGTGGGCGGGGAGGCAACTTGGAGGAAACAGAGAATGTGCATAGAAAAGAAAACCAAAAGTCAAAATTCGCAGACACTCAGAGGATGAAATGCATCCATGAAGCAAGTATAGGATGCTAAGAAAAGGAATATTTAGAAGACAAATGAAGGGCTCTTAGAATTAAATATGATAAAGAAACACAATACAAGAGTTGGAAAATAGTATCTCTCAGGAAGTGAGGCAAAGAGCCAAAGAGATTATCATATGGGAGGAAATCATCATCAAAATCATTTAAAATTTTTTTCTTAGAACCAAAAAATTTCTTAGAATTTCATGAACTTCCAGATTGAAGGGTCCACAAAATGCTCAGTGTGATAAATAAAATAGAAATACACCACGGTATATCACTGTAAAACTACAGTACACTGGGACAAAGAGAAGATTTTGTAAGCTTCCAGATAGATAGAAATATAGAAAAATAGAAAGATAAAATAGGTAAGATAAAAAGAATCAGAAACAGAAATGCTTCTCAAAAGCAACTCCAGAATCTACAAAATAATGGGTAAATACCACAGAAAAAGAATATATCCAACCTAGAATACTAAACCCAGTGAAACTACCAATCAAGTGTGAGGGTAGAATAAAGACATTTCTGACATGCAAGTTCTTACTTTTACCTCCCATGCACTTTTTCTCAGAAGATACTACAGGATACTTTACTCCAAAAAAAGGGAGTAGACTAAGAAAGGAGTAACATATGGGATGCAGAACATAGGAGATCCCACAAGAGAGAGGTGAAAGAATCCCAATGATGAAGAGATATCCTAAAATGAGAATTACATACCAGACTAGAGCAGTGTGATTCAAAAGTCATACATATTAAGTGCTGCTATCCCAATTCCCTCTGTCATTATGCCATTTTTAAAATCTTCACAAAGCTACTAGTAAGTATATTCCATCAGAAAAAAAAGGAAGGCATGAGATCCAAGAAATTGGTAATTCAAATCAGGACAAAGCCAAGGGGAATTCTTAGGATAGCAGTAAAGGGAAGTCTCAGAATCACAGCTGCACAGCAGGATCAAAGGAGTAGAATAAATCTCTAGGGAGAGCCTCTCTCTCTCTCTTTCTTTCTCATTTACACACACACACACACACACACACACACACACAGACACACACACAAACACACACACACTGGAACTGATAGATTAGCTGATGAAGTTGCCCTTGTGGGAATCTGTAATGAAAAGTTTTTGGAAGACAAGATGTCAGAAGAAATAGCAATTGGTAAAGGAAAATTTATGTAAAAACTGTGAAAAGATAAAGCAATTACCAATGTTAGTGAAGAGGTAAGAACATAATCACAGTACATTACAATAATCTAATAGAATATCTGGACAGACAATAATAATGTAAATACTGAATGCTGACTTAACCAAAAACTGTATATAACTCTACTGGGAAGATGGGGAAAGAAAAGTAGAGAGTTATGGAAGCACAGCAAAGCTATATTTTCTCTACCAGTCCTATCTATCATAATTGGAAGTCAAAGGACAATGTCAAAAATAAATGAATGAAAAAGATATTTGGAAATTTGTAGACAGGCAAACAGAGATATATGAAAGCCAGAAGACACAGCTAGAAAAGGAGTCCAAAGTTGTTGTCTCTGGGCAGGAAGACTTGAAGAAGTAAGAAGGAGTGGGGTAGAAAGCCATTATATTTATAGTAAGTCTTTCAATGTTACTCGACTTCATTCTTATTGCACGTATTACGTTAATCAAAATTGAAAGTAGTATTTAAAATCCCTGGGTTCCCAAGGGATACAGGAGTACTGATGCATAGGGACACTTGTACCCTAATGTTTATAGCAGCACTCTCAACAATAGCCAAATTATGGAAAGAGCCTAAATGTCCATCAACTGATGAATGGATAAAAAAATTGTGGTTTATATACACAATGGAGTACTACGTGACAATGAGAAAGAATGAAATATGGCCCTTTGTAGCAACATGGATGGAACTGGAGAGTGTTATGCTAAGTGAAATAAGCCATACAGAGAAAGACAGATACCATATGGTTTCACTCTTATGTGGATCCTGAGAAACTTAATAGAAACCCATGGGGGAGGGGAAGGAAAAAAAAAAAAAAGAGGTTAGAGTGGAAGAGAGCCAAAGCATAAGAGATTCTTAAAAACTGAGAACAAACTGAGGGTTGATGGGGGGTGGGAGGGAGGGGAGGGTGGGTGATGGGTATTGAGGAGGGCACCTTGGGATGAGCACTGGGTGTTGTATGGAAACCAATTTGACAATAAACTTCATATATTGAAAAATAAATAAATAAATAAACAATAAAAATAAATAAATAAATAAATAAACAAATAAATATTAAATATTGTCACCCTTGAAAAAATAAAAAATAAAATAAAATCCCTGGGTTCCAAGAGAGATCATAATGCCTGATTTTGGCCTATATTTAATTGGATATTCACTCTGAATATCCAGCTTGACATCCCCTTTTAAATGCCCACAGTTTACACCCCACTCTGTACTTCCCAAATGCACAATGAAATCTTATGAACATAGAATAGGAATGAGCACACTACAGCCCTCAGGAAAAATTGGCCTGCCACCTGTTTTTATATGAACTGTGAATAAAAGTGGATTTTCCAATTTTAAATGGTTGAAAAAAATCAGAAGAAGAATAATATTTTGTGACACATAAAATTATATGAAATTCATATTTCAATGTGCATGCTTATTTGTTTACATTTGTCTATGGCTGCTTTTATGCTACAGTGGCACAGTTGAGTAGCTGTGACAGTGACTATGGATAGCAAAGTAAACAATATTTACTATCTGGTCCTTTATAGAAAATGTTTGCCAACTCATGACTTAGAAGCTTAGTAAGACAGGATAGGTATATGTAGGACCATCTATCCTCTATTAGCACTATTCTGAAATCACATTCCAGAAATACACACACATATAAACAAATGCATACTACAAACTCTCAGAAAATCATCTTCCCTAGGTTCACCATTGAAGCTTTTTGTCAGATTTCATCATAGCAATTCCCTGGCAGTCCCCACTTCCCAGCATTATGATTTCTGAATTAACGCATAGCCTGTCATCTTCTCAATAAGAAACAAAGAAAAACTTACTTAGGGATTACATTGAATGTGTAGATTTCTTTGGGTAGTATAGACATTTTAACAATATCTGTTCACCCATTCCATGAGCATGTAATGTTTTTCCATTTCTTTGTGTCTTCTTCAATTTCTCTCATAAGTGTTCTATAGTTTTCAGAGTACAGATCTTTTACCACTTTGGTTAGGTTTATTCCTAGGTATCTTATGTTTTTTGATGCAACTGTAAATGGGATTGATTTCCTGATTTCTCTTTCTGCTGCTTCATTTTTGGTGTATATAAATGCAACAGAATTCTGTATGTTGATTTTATGTCCTGTGACTTTGCTGAATTCATGTATCAGTTTTAGCAATTTTATAGTGGAGTCTTTGGGTTTTCCATGTGGAGAATCATGTCATCTGTGAAGAGTGAATATTTGACTTCTTCCTTGCTGATTTGGATGCCTTTTATTTCTTTTTGTTGTCTCTCATTGCTGAGGCTAGGACTTCCAGTACTATTTTATTTTACTTTTTTAATTTTT
Organism: Felis catus; assembly: GCF_018350175.1. NCBI lineage: Eukaryota > Metazoa > Chordata > Mammalia > Carnivora > Felidae > Felis > Felis catus. Next base: position 75,094,508 of record NC_058374.1, read on the forward strand.
TTTCAACGTTTTTATTTATTTTTGGGACAGAGAGAGACAGAGCATGAACGGGGGAGGGGCAGAGAGAGAGGGAGACACAGAATCGGAAACAGGCTCCAGGCTCCGAGCCATCAGCCCAGAGCCTGACGTGGGGCTCGAACTCACGGACCGCGAGACTGTGACCTGGCTGAAGTCGGACGCTTAACCGACTGCGCCACCCAGGCGCCCCTCCTATTTTAACTAACAGTAGTGAGAGTGGACATCCCCGTCATAATCAAAATAACACCATCATTTGCACAGAGCTAGAACAAACAATTCTAAAATTTGTGTGGAACCAGGAAAGACCCCGAATAGCCAAAGTAATGTTGAATAAGAAAGGCAAAGTGGAAGGCATCACAATTCTAGACATCAAGCTATATTACAAAGTTGTAATCTTTAAGACAGTATGGTACTGGCACAAAAACAGACACATAGATCAATGGAAAAGAATAGAAAACCCAGAAATGGACCCACAACTATATGGTAAACTTCGACAAAGCAGGAAAGACTATCCAATGGATGGATGCCTGGATAGCTCAGTTGGTTAAGTGTCCAACTTCAGCTCAGGTCATGATCTCACCATTCGCAGGTTTGAGCCCCACATCAGGCTCTCTGCTCTCAGCCCAGAACTCGCTTCAGATCCTCTGTCCACTCCCTCTGCCCTTCCCCTGCTTATGCGTGCTCTCTTTCTCTCAAAAAATAAATAAACATTAAAAAAAAGAGTATCCAATGGAAAAAAGACAGTCTTTTCAACAAATGATGTTGGGAAAACTAGACTGCAACACGCAGAAGAATGAAATTGGACCACTTTCTTACACCATACACAAAAATAAATTCAAAATGGGTAAAAGATCTAAATGTGAGACAGGAAACCATAAAAATCTTAAAAGAGAACATAAGCAGCAACGTCTTTGACATCAGCCATAGCAACTTCTTACTAGACATGTCTCCTGAGGCAAGGGAAACAAAAGCAAAAATGAACTACTAGAACTTCATCAAGATAAAAAAGCTTCTGCACATGAAAGACACCATCGACAAAACTAAAAGGCAGCCTAGGGAATAGGATAAGATCTTTGCAGATGACATATGTGATAAAGGACTAGTATCTGAAATACATAAAGAACTTACCAAATTCAACACCCCAAAAATAAATAATCCAGTTAAGAAATTGGCAGAGGACAGGGCACCTAGGTGGCTTAGTTGGTTAAGTGTCCGACTTCAGATCAGGTCATGATCTCACAGTTTGTGAGTTTGAGCCCCACGTCGGGCTCTGTGCTGACAGCTTGGAGCCTGGAGCCTGCTTTGGATTCTATGTCTCCTGTCTCTGTCCCTCCCTGACTTGTGTTCTGTCTCTGTCTTTCAAAAATAAATGAATGTAAAAAAAAATTAAAAAAAAAAAAAGAAATGGGCAGAAGACATGAACAGACACTTCTCCAAAGAAGGCATAAAAATGGATAACAGACACATGAAAAAATGCTCAACATCACTAATCATTTGAGATATACAAGTCAAAACCACAAGGAGATACCACTTCATACCTGTCTGAATGGCTAACATTAACAACTCAGGAAACAACATGTGGGCGAGGATGCAGAGAAAGGGGAACCCTCTTGCACTGTTGGAGGGAATGCAAACTGGTGCAGCCACTCTGGAAAATAGCATGGAGGTTCCTCAGAAAGTTAAATACAGAACTACCCTAAGACCCAGCAATTGCACTACTAGGTATTTATCCAAAGGATACAAAAATACTGATTCAAAGGGGTACATGCACCCTAATGTTTATAGAAGCACTAACAATAATAGCCAAATTATGGAGACAGCCAATGTCCACTGACTGATGTATGGATAAAGAAGATGTGGTATATATGTACAGTGGAATATTGCTCAGCCATCAAAAAGAATGAAATCTTGCTATTTTTAACAATGTGGCTGGAACTAGAGTGTATTATGCTAGGTGAAATAAATCAATCAGAGAAAGGCAAATACCATTTGACTTCACTCATATGTGGATGACCATAGAGGAAGGGAAGGAAAAATAAAAATGAAATAAAAACAGAGAAGGAAGCAAACCACAAGAGACTCTTAACTATAGAGAACAAACTGGGGACTGCTGGAGAGGAGGAGGGTGGGGGAATGGGCTAAGTGGGTGATGGGCATTAAAGAGGGCACTTGTTGCTACCATTTTTTTTTTTTTTGAGAGAGAGAGAGAGCACACATATGTGCAAGCGGGAAAGGGGCAGAGGGAGAGAGAGAATCTCAAGCAGGCAGCCTCCATGCCGAGCACAGAGCTCAACATGGGCTTGATCTCACAATTGTGATGTCATTACCTGAGCCAAAATCAAGACCCTTAACCGATTGAGCCATCCAGGAACCCTAAGGAGGGCACTTGTGATGAGCACTGGGTGTTATATGTAAGTGATGAATCACTGAATTGTACTTCTGAAACAAATACTACACAATATGTTGAATAACTTGAATTTAAATAAAATCTTGGAAGAAAAAAAATAAAAGATGTTATTTGAAAAAAAGGAAAAAAAAAAGAAAAACTTACTTAGGACCTGACTGTAAGAAAATTGGGTATACCATCTTTCGGTCTCCAGAATTACTATCATCAGGAAGAAAAGGAAACTAGGAAGGTGAGTGATTTAGAGAAGAAGAAAGTAATTAGAAATAAGGAATATTCTTATTTTCTTCATTACAAGAGGGTCTATCTTCCCAAAGGTAATATTACTAGGAAAATGAAAACTGAAATGTATTTTTTATGTGTTTTTCATCCTTGATTTGAAATCTAGATCTGTTCTCCATAAAATTGATTCTAGAAAGATAGTTTGCCTTCAAGACCATCTGTTGCTTGGCCCTAGGATGGTCCCAAACTGAATTTGCTTCTCAGAAAGTGAGAGTAAGAAGTTTGGGTTGAGGGGAGAAGGAGAAAGGTCATAACCTGTTTTCTGTCTATATTGGGCTTAAATAACAGACATTTCTACTCACTTACCTGGACTTTCCCTATTCCTCCAATCTGGGATACAGATATTGTGACTCCTCTTCTTAGGAAAGTTCTTCAAATTATGGTTTAGTTTTCTGTACTGGGGAAGTCAGTAATGCCAATTCCATTGAGTTTCTGGTCCTATTTCTGTATTTAGACTTGAAGACAATTCCTTGTTGCTATAGAATGCAGGGTTAAGACTTCTTGGAAAACTGGCTTGAGATGCATAGACCTGAGGAAAAGAGAAGGGGAAAGAGAAAATAGAGTCCTGTTTTCAGGGGTTATTAGGGATATTAAATAAATTTCCAAAAGACTTTGGCCTAAACCTAAAGCTAGGATCTCCTGAGATATAGCGTACTGAGAATTAGAAGAAGGACCTTCCAATCTCTTCTCAACTTTGTTGCCCTGTATTCATGCCTTCTAGTTTCATGTATTCCCATCATGACCTCTGCTATGCTACAGTAGTTGATAACTATAAGCAAAGAGACAAATTAATATTAGAGGTATAGGGCGTTAGGAAAGAATCACAAACTTCTCTAAAAAGATTAGAGGCCCAAGAGAAATACAAATCTTGTAACACACAGCAAGGATACTGGCCCAAAGATACATAAATCTCTTCCTCACTGCTGCTTGTTTTTTTCCTTTTTGGAAGAAAATCCTCAAGAATATTTTCCAGTATTCCACATACTTAATTTGTGTGTGTCCTTATGGGAAACAAAGAGCCAATGAGCTCTATTCCTTCTCTTCAACTCTGCCCTTCTAGATTGGGTTATCTCCTGGATAACCCAAGTGCCCTATCTCACCTACTATGTGAACTTCCAGGACTCTTTCTGCAAGTTTTCTCTTATGTCATGGTTACAAATCCTCATCAATTTTTGGATTCTGCTACTGAACACAGAACTAGATATCCTTGGGCAGAACATTAAGAATCTGCTCCTGTCCTTCCAGTATGTGTTCCTTGGTGTAATTTTGACTTCAACCCCTCAAGGCATAACTGCCAGAATTGAGTCAGAGCTAATTCAAAGAAGCCATGGAAAGAAATATTTGGGCCGAAAGAGCTCCCATTTATGCTGAACTCCTGATTCCCAGGAGGATGTTCCTGAGTTTCAACACAGGTTACTCTTCTGTCTCCAATGCCTGGCCATCATCTAGCTTGGAGGACAACTGTAGGCCAGGGGAAAAGCCATCTTTTAAGAAAATAGATATGGACTCTCAGAAGTCCAGCCTGGCATATACAGGAACTCTATGGAAATTAAACACCATCTCAATTTACATGCTGGCATTCCAAATTCTGACTACATACCTCCTGCTAACCATTCCCTCAGAAAAGAGATTTTCCCCAGAACTTCCTCTAAACACTTCTTTTTGTGTTTCTTACTTTGTACTTCTTACTTTTTACTTACTTCTTACTTTTTACTTACTTCTTACTTTTTCAAACACAACTCAGGGACATTTGGGGACCTGAAGCTCAAAATCCTTGAACCCATGTACCCTTCACCATGTGTTAAGTGCTTTACTCTGGTAAAAATCTCATGTGTATTCGACCCCAGCCTGATAAAGTATCAGTACTCCCATTTAATAGATAAGAAAACTCAGAGAAGTAATTTATGTCAGATTTAATGATCGAGCTGGGACTTGAATCTAGGCTTTCCTAAGGCTAAGACCTCTGCTTTTTCCAAATCCCATGCTGCTGATTATCATTGAATTAGGAATTCAATTTCTGAAGGTATCTAAGAAGAAAATAATAAAATCCCCTAACTCTATCATTTCATAGGTTAGCTTAATGTTTATTTATTTTTGAGAAAGTGAGATAGGGCATGAGTGGCAGAGGGGCAGAAAGAGAGGGAGACACAGAATCAGAAGCAGGCTCCAGGCTCTGAGCTGTCAGCACAGAGCCTGAAGCGGGGCCCGAACCCACGAACCGCTAGATCATGACCCGAGCCGAAGTCGGACACCCAACCAACTGAGCCACCCAAGCGCCTCTCATAGGTTAGCTTACAACTTATAATAATAATAATCACTACAAGGAAGAGGGGACATAAAATAGAAGGGATAATACAGCTTAGGTTAGAGCACAGGACACATTTGAATATGTCTACTTTACCAATTTCATGGGTCCCAGGCTCCTTATCACTGGAGATTCAGTTATTCCTCACAACCCAAAGCTCATGGGAAAGGTAAACTTACTTTGTATAGCCAACTTACATAAGAAACTCCCCAGATGTAGAGACATCCATTTGTCTAGGCAGAAAGCCAGAATTCTGATGACACTTTTCCCTGACACTGCCTCCCTAGCCTTTATTCACTCTCAGAAGTGTGAGAAGCTGATCTCCACACCTCATTGGCTTGCCTGTAGGTAAATCATTGGAGAATGAGCCCTGGGTACTAGTTTCAATGCTGTTGCTATGTCATGGTAGGACCTTGATTGAGCTCATTATCTCTCGGTTTTTTTCTTCAGTGAAATGAGGGAGTGTTCAAGAGCTACTATGGGGAGTCAAGCAATGGGAAAGGACAGACCCATAGATCCTCTGACCCAAACCATATATTTCTTCCCTTCAAGTCGGTACCCCATGATGGGTAATCACTTTTACCCTCAGAGGCCTTTACCATATTAGGTTCCACAAAGGCCACAAACCTACTGGCTTCTTTGTGCCAAGCACTGTGCTAAGCATCTTCACAGACTTGAGTTTTCCCATTAGCACTCTCCGGGGAAAAAGAAACAGAAACCAAACACAACCTCACTCCCTCACTCCAATGCTTAGGTGAGCAAAATAAAACTCCTAGTTGGTTTCTGGAACCCTCAGCAGTTTCAAAGAAAGAAACTGAAGGAGAGCAGCCCCTGATCTTCAGGAGGGTAAAATTTAGGAATCTGTCAAATTCTACCCCAGAGTGTCTGTAGCCATCATCTCACCCATTTCTTATTCTATGTCTCATTAATAAGGAGCACAACAGACTCTTCCTTCTGAGGCAAATGACTGAGACAGTCCTGGGGCTGAGTGGCCTCCTAGTTCCATTTAAGAAGCCCTGAGAGACTACATTCCCCCACAAGCTATGGCTCTACTTCCGTTTGCAGATTCCCCCTCCCCACCAAGGGGGCGCGCATGCTCTGACCCATTGGATGGTTCAGATTAGACTCACCCAGCCTTCAGAATATGGGAAAGTACTCAAAAGGTAGGTACTTTTGGCTTTTATCCACTCTTGGCACCTAATCTTTCTCCAGCACCTCTTGCGGTAGCCTCGGGACCCTGCATGGTCCCTTGGTCCTGATGCCTGTGGTACCTGGAGGACAGGAGTCCACTACGTTATGTCCCCTCAGCCTTAATGCAAGAGGGAGCCAGATCTCCCAGGAAAGGGATTTTGCAAAACTGCCTGGAAATTATTTATGCAATTTGCATAATTTTAGTTTTAAGTGTAAATAGGTGGGGTGAAAATTATGAAAGGGAGTGAGGCAAGCAGTTTCTTAGCCATTGGAAAGCATAACTGAGGGTGCAGACCTGAAAAACCTGCCCCATTGCCACGGCAACAGCCCAAGGACTACAATTTCTGGTTTCTTTCATTCTCAAATCAAATCTCAAATACACCGATAAAGGCCCACCAAATAAGATCTGGCCTTTGCTCTCCAGGAGATGAAGTAAGGAGAATAGGCGGTCAGTTGATAAATATTAAACTTCTACTGTGTAGGCAACATATTAGACATGGAAGTAAAACAAATAAATGCTGCCCTTGCTTTCAAGCAAACTAGTCTAAGACAAGTGATGATTGTTGTGATGTGTGGTATGGGAACAAAACACAATGACTCCTAACCCATACTGTTGAAATGGAGAGGTAGAAAGAGTCAAGGAAAGCAACCCAGAGAAAGTGATGGGTGTGAATAAAGTCCTAAAGTGTCCCTAGATTTGGAAAGAACTTCAGCCTTCATTATCTACACACAAAGTTAAAGCCCAGATGGATTAAAGAATGAAACAATAAAAACAACTTTAAAAATATGTAGGATACTATTTTTATGACCTAAGGCAGGGAAACAAGTCACAAAACTAAGAAGCCATAAAGGAGAAGACTGATAAAACAGACAACATAAAATTAGCAACTTATCAATAATAGAAGATACCATAAACAAGGTTAAGAGATAACAGAAAGACAAGGGGAAAGTATCTGTATCATGAATGAGAGCAATCAATATCTAGAGGTCTGTGTCCACCAGCCAAAAGTACCAGGAAACCTGTAGGTAAGCAGAGTCGGATTTTTACATGCTGCAGCAAGAGAGACTATGCACCATGGGGAACCTGTGGGGGGTTAAGAGGGGATTAAGAGGAATTGGCTTGTGATTTGGGCTTGTGTTAAGTTTGGGGAGAGTCTGCCAGAACGTGGGGCAATTCCATGATTGGATAATGTAATTATCCAGAGGTGGGAGGACTTGAATAGAGCTGAAACTGTAATTGATAAAGCAGTAGCAGGCCCCTGTCTTAGCTGGGAGAAGGGGATGTTTGGTCATTTTTTTGTAATTTGCACAGTGTTATTTTTATCTGTGCTCAGACATGATTACAGAGTGGTAGTATTTTTGTCTTGCTCCAACAGAGTCACAAATAGCCTTGTTTGATGTAGGTGTTCTCTGAAATTGTTTCTATTAAGTAGGGAACTTCTGGGCCTAGGTTCTAGTTATAGGCTAGCTTCTATCTGACATTCTGTCATTTTCTTTCTTGTAGAATGTATAAAGACTTTCTACAAGTCAATAATAAAACAATATAAAACATTACAGAAAAATAGAAACAATTCACAAAAGAAATACAAATGAAAAATTAGACACATGAAAGGATGTTCAACTGCACCAATGGGAAAATGCAAATTAAAACAGTAAAACACTATTGGCATTAATTTAAATCGGTTCAGCCCTTTCAGAGAGCAATTTGACAATATCTACCAAGACATTGTATGCATACACCCTTCAACCAGGAATTCCATTTCTAGAGATCTCTCCTAATGAATTATATGCACATGTACACAAAGAGGAATATAAAGAGAGACTTACTGTAGCATGTTTGTAATAGTAAAAACTGTCAAAGGGGCATAATTAAATAAACTCTGGAATATTGTAATAGGTATATTAGCAGGCACTAATCCAGACTAGCTGACTTGGCCAAATGATTGTCAAAATACAGTACCTATACAGAAAAGAGCTCATATGGGAATGCAAGATTTTCCAAAAGTACCCAGATTCTCTGACTTATTTTAAAATTATATGAGGGCTTGCAAGGGGGAGTCTGGTTACTCTTATGTACAAGTGCTGCCAGCCTTCTAAACTGATTTAGTGACCTTGGTGACATGTTAATACTGCTTTAAAAAGCTCTTTTTATTTTGAATTACCGAGTAATGTGAGCATCAGGCCCTTTTATTTTATTCCTGAGCCTTACTCCATTCCTGAGCTTTCTTACAATTCTGGACTTTGCCAGAGAGGGTCAAGGTTTGGGCAAGGTTTGAAGAAGAATAAGGTCAGGGAGGAATGTATAATAAATTCATAGGATGTATAATCTATTCAATAAAATATTTAAACTGTTTCTATTGACTTACCTTTCACTGAAGGTTAATTTTAATATTTCCACTTTCTTCTGGAATATCTCCTTTTATTAACTCAAATGTAGAGTGCCCAAAACCAAATATATCACTTCCTCTCACAATGAGCCATTATTTAATAATTAACACAGAACTTTCAGAAGATCAAACTCTAGGCCTATCCTGTTCTCACTGCAAAAAGACCAAAGCCTAACAAGCCCTTCTTAAATTTTGACAAAAATGTATTCCACAGTTGCAGATCTCATCTGACCTTATCCAAGTAACTCCACCATAAAGAAGAGAATGAAAAATGTAACAAAGGAGCAAGTTCAAGAAGGATCAAGTGCTAAAGACAAGTGAGGACAACAGGACTCGGGCATATCTCAAGGTTGCAGTGTGGTAAGGATTAGGCTCCAAATGAAATTGCCATATAGACTTTGAAGTGATTTTGTAGAGAGAGATAAGAATAAGGGCTTCAGTAGGTTGGCTGAAGGAGTTCACTGTATAACACTATGATGACAGGTAAACTTGATGGTAGAAAGCCTATGAATATACTCAAGAGTTTAGAACCAATTAGAAGATACAAGAAAAGCACAGTTGCTGTAATATGACTGGATCCAAACAGTATTATAACTAGGTTAATGTTACAGCTCTTGAGAGTGTTAGGAGGTAACACAGTTAGGAGAATAATAATAGTGATGATAATAATATATTATAGCCAAACTTTTTACATGCCTAATATGTTGTAAGGCTGTAAGTACTTTATAATCATTCATTGAACCAATATTTATTGAACACCTAGTATGTGCTTCTCAGCACAATACTAGTTGAGAATAGGGTGGTTAACAAGTCAGAGATTCTTGTCTTAATGGGGTTTTTGTCTGTTTGTTTCAGGTGTAGCATTTAGTGATTCACCACTTAAATACAACTCCCAGTGCTCATCACAAGTGCCCTCCTTAATACCCACCACCCATCTAACCTATCTCCCTGATCACCTCCCCTCCACTCTCAGTTTGTTCTCTATAGTTAAGAGACTTTTTTCTGGTTTGCCTTTTTCTTTCTTTCCCCCTATGTTCATCTGTTTTGTTTCTTAAATTCCACATGAGTGAAATTATATGGTATTTGTCTTTTTCTGACAGACTTACTTAGCATAGTACTCTCTAGCTCCATCGACATCATTGCAAATGGCAAGATTTCTTTCTTTTTGATGGCTGAGTAATATTCCATTGTGTATATATACCACATTATCCATTCATTAGCGATGGACATTTGGGCTCTTTCCATAATTTGGCTAGAGTTGACGATACTGCTATAAACATTCAGGTGTATGTATCCCTTCAAATCAGTATTTTTGGGTAAATACCTAGTAGTACAATTGCTGAGTCCTAGGGTAGTTCTATTTTTAACTTTTTGAGGAACCTCCATATTGTTTTCCAGAGTGGTTGCACCAGTTTGTATTTCTACCCACAGTGCAAGAGGGTTCCCCTTTCTCTGCATCCTTGCCAACATGTGTTGTTTCCTGTGTTAATTTTAGCCATTCTAACTGGTGTGAGGTGATAGCTCACTGCACTCTCGATTTGCCTTTCCCTGATGACAGGTGATGTTGAGCATCTTTTCATGTGTCTGTTAGCCATTTGGATGTCTTCTTTGGAAAAATGTCTATTCATGTCTTCTGCTCATTTCCTAACTGCATCATTTACTTTTTGGGTTTTGAATCTGGGTAAGTTGTTTATAGATTTTGGATACTAATCCTTTATCAGATATGTCATTTGCAAATACCTTCTCCCATTCCATAGGCTGCCTTTTAGTTTTGTGGATTGTTTCCCTCACTGTGCAGAAGCTTTTTATCTTGATGACGTTCCAATAGTTTTTTATTTTGTTTACCTTGCTGCCAGAGACATGTCAGTAAGAAAATTGCTATAGCCTATGTCAAAGAGGTTGCTGCCTGTGTTATCCTCTAGGATTTTCATTGTTTCAGGTCTCACATTTTAGATCTTTCATCCATTTTGAATTTATGTTTGTGTACGGTGTAGGAAAGTGGTCCAGTTTCATTCTTCTGCATGTTGCTGTCCAGTTTTCCTAACACCATTTTTGAAGAGATTTTTTCCCATTGGGTATTCTTTCCTGCTTTGTTGAAGATTAATCATATATTTGTGGGTTCATTTCTGGGTTTTCTATTCTTTTTCATTGATCTCTGTGTCTCTTTTTGTGCCAGTACCATACTGGCTGAATTACTAGAGCTTTGTAATATAACTTGAACTCTGGAATTATGATGCCTCCAGCTTTGCTTTTCAAGATTGCTTTGGCTAACAAATTCTAGCTCTGTGAAAAATCTGGTGGTATTTTTATATGGATTGTATTAAATGTGTAGATTAATTTGAATAATATAGACATTTTAACAATATTTGTTCACCAAGTCCATGAGCATGGAATGTTTTTCCATTTCTCTGTGTCATCTTCCTTTATTTCATAAGTATTTTATAGTTTTTGGAGTATAGATCTTTTACCTCTTTGGTTAGATTTCTAAGTATCTTATGGGTTTTGGTGCACTTGTAAATGGGATTGATTTTTCAATTTATCGTTCTGTGCTTCATTATTGGTGTATAGAGATGCAACAGATTTCTGTACATTGATTTTGTATCCTGTGACTTTACTGAATTTGTGTATCAGTTCTAGTAAGGTTTGCGTGTGTGTGTGTGTGTGTGGTCTTTTGGATTTTCTACACAGAGTATCATGTCATCTGAAAATAGTGAAAGTTTGACTTCTTTACCCATTTGGATGCCTTTTATTTCTTTTTGTTGTCTAATTGCTGAAGCTAGAACTTCTAGCACTATGTTAAATAACAGTGGTGACAGTGGACATCCCTGTCTTTTTCCTGACTGTGGAGGAAAAACTCTCAGTTTTTCCCCATAGAGGATGATTATTAGCTGTGGGACTTTCATATGTGGCCTTTATGATGTTGAGGTATGTTCCCTCTATCCCTACTTTGTTGAGGGCTTTTATGATGAATGGATGTTGTACTTTGTCAAATGCTTTTACTGCATCTATTGAAATCATCATATGGTTCTTATCCTTTCTTTTATTAATGTGGTGTATCATGTTGATTGATCTGTGAATATGGAACCATCCTTGCAGTCATTGGACTTATTTTCTAGTGGATTTAATAAGTTATATAATGATTTCAACAATGTATCATAGGTAGTATTAAACCTATTTTTAAAATAAGGAAACCTAAGGAGCAGAGAAATTAAATAACTTTCTAAAAATCACAAGTGTAGAAAGGTGTCAGAGTTGGAAAATGAACCCAGATGGTCTGACTTCAAAGTCACTTCAAAGCCTTTATATTATGATCATGGTTAATTTTTCAAGGGCAATAATATATTTCTATGTGTGTATCAAGGAGTTCTTAAATTTTGAGGGGAAAAGAAAGGTCCCAATCACTACTCAAAAGGAAAACTTCTTCTTAGGTCCAAGACCAATTAGAGACATTTGTGATAGCCTGAATCTTACAGTTCAACACCAAGAGCAAAGCAAAATTACCTTTTGTAATTCTTGACAGAGAAACAACAAATGTGTGGGATTTCCACAAATGGAATGTAGTGAGAAAGAAAAAACTACCCCTAATATCCAGGAACTGCTTTGACACTCACAGATAAGCTATGGTGTCTTCTATTTGGACATAATCTCACAAGGATATCCACTTCAGACACCTTGTACAACCCACAATGCCAAACATTTCCCTGTCAACTAAATGAATTAATGCTACTTCTTTACCAATTACATCTTTGCCTCTGCCCTAGTTTATGCTCCCCATAGATAAAATTTATTAATACCCAATCATAGTGTTGCCTTGATTTTTAGAACCACCAAGTCTAAAACCTCCACTTCCTCAGACTCTCCCCCAAATTACCAAACCAAAGCCCCAATCCCAAAATTAATTCTTTCTAACATCCTCTTACTGAGACACTCCACAGCTCCTTGTGGTACATGTTCTCTCTTGCTATGAGTGAGTAAAAGATCCAACTTGTTTAACTGCAGGTGTTCCTGCAGCCTTTGGCTGAAGAACACTGACAGTAGCATTAATGATAAGTAACTGCTGGTTTATTTCACCAATTATCGCCCATGCTATATGCAAAGTGATATTTTAGGCTTTAGGGAGTATTTGTGCAAAGGAGCTTATAATCCATTGAGGATACAAGATAAGTACACTAATGAGGCACAAAGTGCATGGATTTTAAGAAGAAGCAAAGGTTATATTATATTGAGGGAATCAGGACAACTTCATGAAGAGGTGTATTTTGATATTCATTTCAAAGTAGAGGAGGATTCCTGATTTCTACATGTGGAAATAAGAAAGAGGATATTAAGGTAAGTACTATATTTTGCCTTAAGCTACAACAACATTATCAATAAAGCACTAAATGCTCTAGAAATATCAGCCTTATTTATTCCTCATAATATCCACATTTTATGGATGAAATTGAGAGAAGTGAAATCACTTGCCCAAGATCACACAGCAAATAAGTGTTAGTGCTGTGATTCAAACCCAAGTTTGCCAGACTTCAGAGTCCATAAATCTTAACCGCTACAACAGAGCAAGCCAGGCTTTGTAAGTAATGGCAACTCTGCCTCAATGTCCCCCAGTGTTGAAGTTACAGCTACAATTTAAGCCACCGGACTCAGTCAATGATGTTAAAAGGAAGAAAGTGAGCCAAAAAAAGGTTTGAAGAAAAGGAAGAAAAAAAATAATTGGTCAGTGTGGATAAGAATATTGTTATTGCAATATCTAGGCATTTGAGTATATCAGTAAGCACAGTATTTTTTAAGGCAAATTATTCTATTGAATTTACACTGACCAGCTAAAGGTCCATCACAGGTGACCTAGTGATAATTAATGTTTACTCTGATTGGAGGGGCCCTACATAGGAGGAAAGGAACCCTGACGGATGGCAGTCAGGGGAACAATTTACTTCTGAAGGTAGTAAATATCAATAGGACTACAAAATGGTAGCCATGACACACACAAGAATTATGAAAGAGAAAGATGGTATAATTTCAGGACAAATAAATGGTTCAGGATCCTTTCAGTGTATAACAGGGTTTAATGCTGGAGAGAAAGTTTGTAAATGGTGTTCAATATTTAAGGAAATTTAATTTGTTAAATTTATAAACTAAATGAGCACTAAATCTCAAAAGAAGTAAACATAAACATTTACAAAAAATCCAAGTTGAATATAAAGTTTATAACTTTACTATTAAAAATTAAGACACAAGTCACTATGAGTATTACCCCTGCCTAATAAACACACATATAAGTGCCCTCAGACATTAAAACCCACTAATACTAGGGGTGCAATAGGTGACAGGAAAATTCAGCGTCTCTCCATCTTGTAAGGATTTTCTGTCCTTAGTGTGAGATGTCTTGAGACTGTACTATGAATTACATTAATTCAATTAGCATGAATTATATGACTAACTATAACTAGGCAAGTGTAGAAGACAATAAACTGTACCTCATGGACTCCAGTAGGAGAAACCCAGGTGAAGAAATAGAACTGTGCACCTCACTCCAGAAATTCTATTAACCTTGTCCCAGTAATAATCCTCTCTCTTCCCCCATATGTAAATGCTTTCATGACTTTTAAAGTAACCACTCCTTACTTTTTTAAAATACAGTTTTATCACACAAATATGCATCCATAGTTATGATAGTTTAGTCTTGTCCATTAAAAAATGTTTGATGTGCTACTGGAAGTCAAAAGAAAGCTGGAACCATAATTATATTAGACAAACTAGATTTTAAACTAAAGACTGTAACAAGAGATGAAGAAGAGCATTATATAATAATTACAGGGCCTAACAATTTTAAGTGCTTATGCACCAAATTCAAGGCATCCAAATATATAAAACAATTAATCACAAATCTAAGCAATCTCATTGGTAAGAATGTGGTAATTGCAGGGGACTTTAATGCTCCACTTACAACAATGGACATATCATCTAGATGGAAAACCAATAAAGAAACAATGGCCCTGAATGATACACTAGACCAGATAGACTTGACAGATATATTTAGAACTTTTCGTCCAAAAGCAGCAGAAAATACATTCTTCTTGAGTGCATGTGGAACATTCCTCAAGATAGATCACATACTGGTTCACAAAATAGCCCTCAATAAATACAAAAGAATTGAGATCAGACTTTCAGATCACAATGCTATGAAACTTGAAATCCCCCCCAGGAAAAAGTTTGGAAAACCTCCAAATGCATGGAGGTTAAAGAACATCATACTAAAGAACAAATGGGTCAACCAGGCTATTAAAGAATAAACTAAAAAATATATGGAAACAAATGAAAATGAAAACACAACAATCCAAACCCTTTGGGATGCAGCAAAGGTAGTCCTAAGAGGAAAATACATTGCAATCCAGGCCTATCTCAAGAAACAAGAAAAATCCCAAATACAAAATCTAACAGCACACTTAAAGGAACTAGAAGCAGAACAACAAAGAAACCCCAAACTCAGTATAAGAAGAGAAATAATAAAGATCAGAGCAGAAATAAACAATATGGAATCCAAAAAAAAAAAAAACAGTAGAACAGATCAATGAAAGTAAGAGTTGTTTTTTTGAAAAAATAAACAAGACTGATAAACCCAAAGCCAGACTTCTCAAAAAGAAAAGAGGACCCAAATAGATAAAATTATGAATGAAAATGGATTTATCCACAACCAATCCCTCAGAAATACAAGCAATTATCAGAGAATGCATGAAAAATTATATGCCAACAAACTGGACAACCTGGAAGAAATGGACAAATTCCTAGACACCCACACACTACCAAAACTCAAATAGGAAGAAATAGAAAATTTGAACAGACCCATAACTAGTGAAGAAATTGAATCAGTTATCAAAAGTCTCCCAACAAAAAAGAGTCTTGCCAGATGGCTTCCCAGGGGAATTCTACCAGACATTTAAAGCAGAGTTAAACCTATCCTTCTCAAGCTGTTCCAAAAATAGAAATGGAAGGAAAACTTCTGGATTCATTCTATGAAGCCCTCATTACCTTGATTCCCAAACCAGACAGACACCCCACAAAAAGGAGCATTACAGGCCAACATCCCTGATGAACATGGATGCAAAAATTCTCAACAAGATACTAGCAAATCAAATTCAACAGCATATGAAAAGAATTATTCACCATGATCAAGTGGGATTCATTCCTGGGCTGCAGGGCTGGTTCAATACCCGCGAATCAATCAATGTGATACATCACATTAATAAAAGAAAGGATAAGAACCATATGATCCTGTCAATAGATGTAAAAAAAGCATTTGACAAAATACAGCATTTTTTTTCTTAATAAAAACCCTCAAGAAAGTTGGGATAGAAGGAACATACTTAAACATCATAAAAGCCATATATGAAAAGCCCACAGCTAATATCATCCTCAATGGGGAAAAACTGAGAGCTCCCCCCTGAGATAAGGAACACAATAGGGAAGTCCACTCTCACCACTGTTAGTTAACACAGTGTTGGAAGTCCTAGCATCAGCAATTAGACAACAAAATGAAATAAAAGGCATCAAAATTGGCAAAGAAGAAGTCAAACTTTCCTTTTGCAGACGACATGATATTCTACATGGAAAACCCAAAAGGTCCACCAAAAGACTCCTAGAACTGATACATGAATTCAGCAAAGTTGCAGGGTACAAAATCAATGTACAGAAATCAGTTGCATTTCTATACACCAATAATGAAGCAACAGAAAAAGAAATCAAGAAACTGATCCCATTTACAATTGCACCAAGAACCATAAAATACCTAGGAATAAACCTAGCCAAGGATGTAAAAGACATGTAAGCTGAAAACTATTGAAAGCTCATGAAGGAAATTGAAGAAGACACAAAGAAATGGAAAAACATTCCATGCTCATGGATTGGAAGATTAAATATTGTTAAAATGTCAATACTACCCAAAGCAATCTACACATTCAATGCAATCCCAATCAAAATTGACCAGCATTCTTCTCAAAGCTAGAATAAACAATCCTAAAATTTGTATGGAACCACATAAGATCCCAAGTAGCAAAAGTAATATTGAAGAAGAAAACCAAAGCGGGAGGCATCACAATCCCAGACTTTAGCCTCTACTACAGAGCTGTAATCATCAAGACAGTATGGTATTGGCACAAAAACAGACACATAGACCAATGGAATAGAATAGAGAACCCAGAACTGGACCCACAAATGTATGGCCAACTAATCTTTGACAAAACAGGAAAGAGTATCCACTGGAAAAAAAAGTCTCTTCAACAAATGGTTTTGGGAGAACTGGACAACAACATGAAGAAGAATGAAACTAGACAACTTTCTTACATCATACACAAGGATAATCTCAAATGGATGAAGGACCTGAATTTGAGACAGGAAACCATCAAAACCCTAGAGGAGAAAGCAGGCAAAAACCTCTTTGACCTCAGCCGCAGCAATTTCTTACTCAACACATCTCCAAAGGCAAGGGAATTAAAAGCAAAAATGAACTATTGGGACCTCATCAAGATAAAAGGCTTCTGCACAGCAAAGGAAACAATCAACAAAACTAAAAGGCAACTGACAGAATGGGAAAAGATATTTGCAAATGACATATCAGATAAAGGGCTAGTATCTAAAATCTACACTCACCAAACTCCACACCCGAAAAACAAATAATCCAGTTAGGAAATGGACAGAAGGCGTGAATACACACTTTTGCAAAGAAGACATCCAGATGGCCCACAGACACATGAAAAGATGCTCAACATCACTCCTCATCAGGGAAATACAAATCAAAACCACACTGAGATACCACCTCATGCTGGTCAGAGTGGCTAAAATGAACAAATCAGGAGACTATAGATGCTGGTGAGGATGTGGAGAAACGGGAACCCTCCTGCACTGCTGGTGGGAATGCAAACTTGTGCAGTCGCTCTGGAAAACAGTGTGGAAGTTCCTCAAAAAATTAAAAATAGATTTACCCTATGACCCAGCAATAGCACTGCTAGGAATTTATCCAAGGGATACAGGAATACTGATGCATAGGGGCACTTATACCCCAATGTTTATAGCAGCACTTTCAACAATAGCAAATTATGGAAAAAGCCTAAATGTCCATCAACTGACAAATGGATAAAGAAGATGTGGTTTATATTTACAATGGAATACTACCTGGCAATGAGAAAGAATGAAATCTGGCCATTTGCAGCAATGTGGATGGAACTGGAGGGTATTATGCTGAGTGAAATAAGTCAGTCAGAGAAGGACAGATACCATATGTTTTCACTCATATGTGGATCTTGAGAAACTGAACAGAAGACCATTGGGGAGGGGAAGGGGAAAAAATAGTTACAAACAGAGAGGGAGGGAGGCAAACCGTAACAGATTCTTAAGGACTGAGAACAAACAGGGTTGATGGAGGGTGGGGGAGAGGGGAAAGTGGGTGATAGGCATGGAGGAGGGCACTTGTTGGGATGAGCACTGGGTGTTGTATGGAAATCAATTTGACAATAAATTATATTAAAAAATAAATAAATAAATAAAAAACCCAGAACAAAACAACAACAAAAACAAGAAAAAACCCAACTCATAGATAGAGAACAGATTGGTGGTTGCCAGAGGTGGGGGGGGGGGGGGATAGATCAGTGAAATGGGTGAAACAAATTTCCAGTTATAAAATAAGTCATGGGTATGTAATGTACAGCATAGTGACTGATGAGGGAAAACGGGGCAAGCTCCCTTGGCAAAGTACAGGCTAACAGCAACCCCCACCCCCACCCCCGCCCCAGCCTCCAATCCCAAGTGGGATATATGTGATATTCCTTGGACACTCCTGGCTACCCAAGAACAAAGGAAAGGAGTTTAAGTGCTTGCCATGGCGATGTGGGAAACTAAGGCCAAATGACAAATTAAATTCCCTTATTGCCTACAGTCCGTTGACAAGTCCTTGAAACAGGCAGAGTGATCTTCCTCTAGGAGCTCAGCTGCCTGGATGAGCTTTGCTATGGGCAAAAGGGAATCTTGGCTTAACATTATCCTTACCCCCCAGCATCCTATAAGCCTACTTCCTTTATCTCAACTGCCCCAAGATATATGCTGGCAATCACACTCCAAGCTTATGGCCCTCTGATATACATCTAAACGGTCTCATGACTGAGGTTCTACTAAACAGCAATAAATAGCGTTTTCCTCACAACACTAGCCCGTTAAGGTCCTGGAAACCTTGCTTCCAAAATACGTTAGACACTTATTCTATCCCTAAACCCCTCCCAACCTGCAGGTATATAACCAGTTACCCGTCACAACCCCAGTGCAGCTCTTTCTGCCCACGGGTCCTGTCCTTGTGCTTTAATAAAATCACCTTTTTTGCACCAAAGACTTTTCAAGAATTCTTTCTTGGCCATCAGCTCTGGAGCCCCACCATCACTCCAAAACAACATCACCTGTAGTAGGAAAGCTCTTCAGAGGACAAGGAAACACTTGCAGGTGAACACAGGAAGGGAAAGGATATATTTTGTGGACTATTCAGAAATACCCGGTCTAGGCGCAGGAGAAAGGACGTCTTGTGGTCCTGCCCATGCCATTCTTTCTGACTAAATGCCTTGTTACCTGTTCTCTGCCCGGTCTAAACCTTTCACAAGCAACTCTTTCCCACCTCCAAGAGTTTCTTCCTCCATCCACTTGGCCAGCATTTTCCTCTCCCCAGCCTCACAAAGTAACCTTCATTCTCAGTGTTCCTTTCGCTCCCTGGCCTTACCGAATAATGGTCGCATTTCCTCCTTTGACTATTATTTAGCTTTTTTGTTCCTCTTATCCCACGCGGGGCAGGTGCTCTCTGGCAGCAGCTACCGAGGTCCTTTATAACTCCCCGCTGGCTCTAAAGAGCCGCCTTCCTTCAGCCTTTGGGGTATAGGGCGGGAAAGCCACGGAACAGCTGCTCTCATTGGCTAACATTTGCTTTTCTCACCGCGCGGAGGCTCCTGGGAGGAGGTTTGAGGTGTTTTGTTTTGTTTTGTTTTGTTTTGTTTTGTTTTGTTTTGTTTTGTTTTGTTCTTGCAGCGAAGCACCGCCCACTATAATTCCTGGGCTTGGCCACTCTTGACTCGTGAGTTCCGGTTTTCTAGGTCAGAGGGCGGGGCAGCCTGGGGAGGCTGTGCCCTCTCCTCCGAATTAGGTTACCTGTGAACCATCATTTTAATTTGGATTCCTCTGGTCTTCTGAGGGCCCCTCCACCTCCCTGGCGAGTCTTAGGCCTGCATCCCTGCCAGGTCTGTTTGTGAACCTTCACTTTTGGAGGTGGGGAAGTTTGCGAATTTTTGAAGAACGATTTTAGCAGATCCAGAAATGGAGGCTTTTCGAACACAAATATTCTACAGCAAGGGAAGAGGCAGGAGACTCATTACGTGGTCAGTATAGGACGTGAACAGGACGAAGGTAGAATAAGCAGGGGAAATGTTGCTCACCCTGTTTTCTTTGGGACAGTACATAGTAGAATTGGTTTAGGTATACAGTCATAAATATAACTAAAAATAATATAAAGTTTTAAATAAATAAGATAAAAAGTAAAGATAAAAATAAATATAAATATTTTGCTACACAGAATATTAAAAAAAAGGTAGTCAAGGGTTTGGATTTAATAAAATTAGTTTTTATTGCTTCATCAACGATATTTAAAGTAAAACTTTTCTTCCCTTTCTTTTCTAGAAGTGTGTAGTGGTAAAGAATATAGTGTCTTCTAGTACACTTTGGTGCCACTGCCTTGATTCATGCTTAAACGCCAGCAGTTTTACCCACTATTGGTTTTGCACTATTGGAGTCAAGGTCAACACAGGTAAATAGTTTCTAAGGATTATTATGAAAAGTTTTGACCTCGTGATACTCCCCTGAAAGTCTTGACTTTCCCAGGGGTATAAGGACTACATTTTGAGAATCAGTGCCCTAGGGAACAGTAAGGCCTTTTCTTTTTCTCTCTAATCCTTCTCATGCAGAGAAGGTAGTACACTTCAGTGAATTATTCAGTATCTCCTTTTCATGTGTGTGTACAGTTGTCCATTCAATTACATGCAAACACCATATTCAATTTGCAACCCACAGAAGGGATTTTAGAAGCCATCTGGACCAATAATTGGTCTTTTAAAAATGTTCCACTAACTAATGGCCTGAATGCCATGATTTGAGTCTTTGTTCCCCTTAATGTAATGTCTTGTATTTCTTGGTCTGCTTTTCAGGTTTTTTTCTTTCAGTTTTTTAAGTAGTTTGATTATGATGTGTCTGACTATAATTTTAAGTTCATCTGTTTGGGTTTTGCTGTGCTTTTTGGATCTGTGAATTTATACCTTTCACTAAATTTGGGTAATTTTCAACTATTTTATATGTATGTATGATTATGTATTTTTTCTGCTCCAGTCTCTTTCTCCTCTCCCTCTGAAACTTCTGTGACATGAATATTGTTCCTTTTGATATTGTCCTACAGGTCTCTAAGACTATTTTCAACTCATTTCATTTTTTTCTTGTTTATATTGAATACTTTTTTTTTTTATCTTCAAGCTCAGTGACTCTTTCTTCTGTCATCTCCATTCTGCTGAGTCCCTACAGTGTTGCTGTAGGATTATGTTATGCGGAATCTGCTACTGCTGCACAGTGGGGAGGAGGAGTTGCTCTGCCTCTTTATTGGCACTTCCCTGGAATAGAGTAGAAGGCTGAAATAGGGTTTGCCTTTCAGGAGCTACCTCACTGGTTGTGAGGAGGGGAAGGAGTGCTGCTAGTTTGAAGATAACCACCTGGAATAGGATAGGTAAAAATTGGAAAGATTCCATCCCATGGTCCTCCCTTTCTTATTTGCCAGTCCTATAGCTAGACAGAATAGAATTTTCTCTCTTTTTTTTTTTTTTTCTTCCTGTCTGGGCCATTGGAAGTTCTGGTTTTTAGGCTGCTCTAGCGTCCAGAATATATATGAGGCAAAAAAGAAAACTCAAGGAACTTGCAGCTACCACGTCCCCTAAGTCCTGAGACCCTGAGCCAGTCTGCCTGCTTTTATCTGCTTTTTAGAGGCTTCTGGTAGTTTTATATATTTTAGTCCAAGGTTTTTATTTATAGGAGAGGTTGAGTGGAAGTGATTATCTTATCTGGAAATAGAAGTCTTTTATCTTTTATTTTTATTAAAAAATAATCTTTGTTACTTTGATAGCTCAAAAATTATTACTTCCTTTGTAATGTTATTATAGTCAAGGGAAGAGCTTGTTTTTTCACATAGTAACCATTATTTTCATTTATATATTGCTTAATTTGGGGTTTACTCTTAATTTTGAAATAACTCTTAGACTGTTTTGGCAGATTTTTCCTCAGTTTGCTTTTTCACTCTTGTCTTAATCCTTTAATGCACAAAACTTTTAGATTTTTATATAATCATGTATTTCCTCTGTGGTATCTTCCATTAATTTTATACTTAGAAAATATTTCTTCTTCCTAAAATCAGATAAATACATAAACTTCTTCCTGCTTTCATTTTATATGTTTAACTCTTTGATCCATCTCAGTTTTATTAGTGTGTTGTTAAACATGAGTATTGTGCTTAAAATTTTTCAAGTTATTAACTATGGTATTCTATGCGTTTTTCTCATGAAAATTTACTCCTACCTTGTTAAACGTAAAGGTAGGTCTTTTAGCCACCTGGGTGGCTCAGTTGGTTAAGTGTCCAACTCTTGATTTCAGCTCAGGTCATGATCTTGCAGTTCGTGAGGTCAAGCGCCACACTGGGCTCTGTACTGACAGTGCAGAGTCTGCTTGGGATTCTCTCTCTTTCTCCTCTCTCTCTGCCTCTCCCCAGCTCGTGTGCTCTCTCAAAATAAATAATAATTAAAAAAAAACATTTTAAAAAAGATATAAATTTGTTTTTCATTTGCCACCAGTGGAGAATGGGGACTGTGTATGGGGCCAGCACTGGCCCTAGAGAGTGATGAGGCACGGCCCAGGCCAGGGAAGCATATGTTGGGAGTGGACTGTGAAATGAGGTGGGGACATTATGTCTTGTTCTCTGCAGCTCAAAGTGCTAGTCCACATGAGTTGTGCCTACACACCATACAAAAATAGGCAGCAGGCTGGTTTTGGCCCATGGGCCACAGTGTTCCAACCTCTGCTCTAGCAACCTGGTGAAGGACCAGAGAACCAAACTGAAAGGGAAAACCCTTTCCTCCTGCAAAGTCTCTGCAGTACCCTTTACTTATAAAGCTTAACATCACGTCAGCTGGAAAGGGAAAAATATTTAAAAGGCCCAGATCCATTTTCACATTCAGGTAACAAAAGTAATAATTTGGCAACTGGCATAACTAGTATGGTAGAAGGTATAGTGAGGAAAGGGGAATCTGAATTGCTTGCCCAAAGCTTTGATTAGTGAAATGATATAAGAGCTGGTGTGGTGATTTCTTTTTTTCTAAGTGGAAAATGAAAAATAGGAATCCTTGGTACGCTTAATTGTGAGGTGTAGAGAATTCTCATTCCAAACTTTTCCTTCAGTACACCACTTACCTTGTCATCTGTAAATGTGAATAATATTATCCAGTTTTCAGTGCTGTTGAAAGAATTAGTGATAACTTCTACATAATACCTGATCCATAGGCCTTCAATAAAAAGTAGCTCTTCTTCCCTAGATGGATCAAAAGCTGAGAAAAAGCCAGGAAGAAGAGTAGGATTAAAATAGAAAATTAGATGTAATTATTCCCAGGAAATGGAGAGGTAAGTGTTTTTGAAATGAAATATTTAGAACTGCAGGTTTGAAGGAAAAAATGGGGGAAATTATTCAGGATAATTCCAGGAAGTGTATTGTGAATTGTGAATGCAAATCAGTCTTGCTCTTGGTTGTATTCCTGAGCATGGGCGTTTATTTACACCATTTAATTTGGAGGAAAGAAATTTTTAGTTAGTGAATTTGGATTTCCTGGAATTTTAGATTTGCAAAGATTAGGATAGAAATAAGGTTCCTTGTAGTGGTTATAGGTCTGAGATATTTCAATTTTCAGACTACAAGAGTTACATATCTATGGTAACTGATTTATTACTCTGCCATTTTTTTGTGTGTGTGTTTCTGCTTTGGCTTCATTTATACTGTAATTTGGGAATTGACAAAGGGGTTTGATGGCTGGGAGTTACTATAACAGAAATGAATGATGCCCAGCATGTAGTGTTATTCTGGGACTGCAGCTTATCTGTGTCTAGGGATGACCTAAGCCTCATATTGAAAGTAAAAATCCTTAGAGAAATGGGTTTTC
The DNA here is from genome assembly GCF_018350175.1 of Felis catus. Taxonomy (NCBI): domain Eukaryota; kingdom Metazoa; phylum Chordata; class Mammalia; order Carnivora; family Felidae; genus Felis; species Felis catus. The sequence continues at coordinate 75,118,352 of NC_058374.1, forward strand.
AGTTTTGAGATTTAACTGACTATAGCAGAATGGTTCTTAGAGGTCCCACATTGTGGGATCATGGAAAGGCTTAACTATTAATGATGCTTGATGTAATTTCTGAGAGATTTAATTTATATAGCACACCTTTGGGTGAGAAAAATAACTTGGGTAGGATTTTGCTAATACCAAAGCCCTTATTTCTCTCTTGTCATTTTTGGAGGGGTGAGTATAGATTTTATATTTGTGGGGAGGGGTGTGTTACACTAGGTGTTTAGAGCTTCCTGGGAGGAGTCAGGGAGACCAGATCTTATTTTTTACATAGTTGCTGAGAGATTTTCCTGGTCCTCCAGTAAGATCACCTGGATCTAGATTGTCTAGACTCTCTTATGAACAATTATGCTGAGGATTAGAAGGATGAATGCCCAATTGCTAGTCTGTTTCCATGCTTTTATGGAATCTTGATATTTTATTTTCGCATTCGTTTGTGTGAACTACTTTAGTCCTCCCAAAAGCCATGAGTGGACTGGTGGGTTTATTTGTTGAAATGACTGTTGTGCCAGGCACATAGTAGTAGTTCAGGAGAGAAAAGGAGTCTTTTGGGGAAAAACAACTAACAGTTTAAGGTCAGTGGGGGAGTTATAATAGATTATTGAACAGGTTAATGTCATTTGGTTTTGGGAGAGATAAATTGAGTCAATCCAAGATAATTGAGTGAGACCTAGAACCTTGGGGCCACAGGCCTGTGGATCAAGGAGGGACAGTGAGGTATAGATTGAAGTTAGATCAGAGTGTGCTACTAAATTTTGCTGTACCCTTACATGGAGTTATCCTTAACGATGTTAGAGCTGCATAACTCTATGTGAGGGAGTGAGATTAATGAAATCTGATGTTCTAGAATTTTGTAAATAATTAAAGGTAGCCCTGTCTAAGGCAACCAAGTTCCTCTGGAGACCTCACAGAAGCATGACCATCATAGAAGAGTCTTGTTACCAACAGAGAACAATATGATCTTGCTCTGGAACTTGAAGCAGAAGGATTTAGGCTAAACATTATTCCCAAGTATCCTTTTTTCTCCTCTGCCCCCACCCCCTTAACTCCAAAGCTTCCAGAAATTAAGAGTTATTGATCTTTTTCAAAACAGGGTGGTGCTAGGTGGTAACTTCTGGTTTGTAATCATAGACCATTACAATTGGAAAAGATGGTTCAGTTTTGTCTTTCTGGAGCTGGAGTTGGTGTCTCCTAATTAGAGGTATGATGCTGGTTTGTAGTGAATCTTTTCCTAATGAAATCTTTTTCCTAATGCAATCTTTTTTTTTTTTTTGAAATGTCTTTTTGTTTTGGGGCATCAGAATAAGAGGGCTGGCAAGTAGATTTATCCCAAAGAGGAACAAAGTAACTCCAAGGGATTGGTGCTATAGAAAGTTTCTGTCAGCTAGCTGGCTTTCTTAACCTCTGAACCAACTGAGTGGTAGTAGGGCATTTGTTTCCTACCTCTCATTTTTGTTTTTCCTCTATTACTTAGAGTATATTCATACAGAAATCTATGTATAAATGAATGGTTATATATAAGTGAAAATGTTTTATTTTATTTTGCTTTCATATGTTTCTTTTCCTTTAATTTCACCCTCTCCCAAAGGTTTCTATTTGGCCTCTTTTCTCATCACTGGGGTATCAATAAACATGGTTGATTTGGTTCTTGTCTTTCTCTCATGATGATACCATTGTGTGCAGCCAACCTATTTTTACCTGGAGCCAGTTGATATGAAGGTCAGACTTTGTTTACCTTCCTCTTATTCTCAAAGCAAACAGTTTTGCCCTTTTATCTCTAGTGGTTGCCCCATCCTATGGCCACTGACCTCTGTAAACAGGAAGTATAGCCAGACCAAGAGACTACACGAATGAGAGAAATCCTGCTCCATGTGGCTCTGCCTCTCCATCTGGCAGCTCTTCATTCATGCATTGTCCCTGTGCTGATGTGTTACTCTCCTGTTCTTAGAGATCCACAGTACCCTGCTCTAATTTAAAGACTGGGAGAAGGTACAATGAGTGCTGGTAGATCCTTTTGATTCTGAGCTTGTGGAGCTTTTGATTCTGAGCTTGTAATTGTGGAGACAAACTTCCTCTTGCTCTGTGGTGGAGATACATAAAGGTGTGGGGAGGGTCAACCTTGGAGAAAAGGAAACCTAGCTCAGTAGTTAGTAACTCAGGCCTCAGAATTCAGTAGACTTAGGCACGAATCCACACTCTACAACTTACTGCTGTGTGACTACTTATAGCTGTGTCATTTTTATGTTATGTCCTTCACACCTTGGCCCTAACCTACCTTTCTTGCCTCTCCCGTTCTGTCTCCTCCCCACTCCCTCTAAGGGTTGTTTTATAACCAGATGGAACTGCCTAGGAGCTTGTTGGAAAGATAAAACCTCTGGCCTCATTCCAGACCTAATGTACTGGAATCTGTACTTTTTGAAGTACACATTAAAGTTTAAGAAGCACTGGTCTAAGCTACTTTCTAGCACTTTTATTCCTGGGAGAAACCATGTCACAGTCTAGCCTGTGACTGCTGGGTATATGTGAATGTCCTTTGGAGAAGTAGGATATGCTTTGCAATTTGAAGTGTTCTCTGAATAATTCCCAGCTAAACTGTGTCCAAAATAGTAAGTCCTTGAGCAACTAGCTTCCTTTTCAACCCTTTGAGATTCATCCTGCTCCTTTCTCCTGATTTTCTGGGAGTTTCCTTTGAATCCAGAGAAAGTCTCCTCACCAGAGAGGAGCTTACACAGACTCAATTAAATGCCTGCTGTGTTTAATAAAGAATAATGTTGAGTGCAGCATGGACCATAGAAATTCAAAGGCTATTTGGCTGTCAGGGACCTTTTAATTTAGTTGGAAAGATATAAACATTCAGGGTAAAGTTAATGTTATGCCTTATATTTGGGTAGTCCTTTGTCATCTACCATCACCTCTTCTGAAGTTTTGCAATAATTCTGTGATGTTGGTAGGAACGTATTATTGGCTTTTTTTTTTTTTAAGATAAAAAAGTCAGATCCAAAGATATGGAGGGATTTAGCAATGCCACATGGCTGTTCAAGAGCTGGGGTATGTGTCTATGTCTTACAGCTCTGAGTCTAGGCTGTTTTCTTGTTAAAACTATTGTGCCTCATTGTATCCTCTAGTACCGAATTAATTTAAAATAAAGAAAATGCAGTATAGCATTGCAAAATTTTAATGTGGTAGTTGAGAGAAATCATTTGACCAAAAGAATGAGGGGGCTTCAGTGAAAAAGGTATTTTTCAGGACTCTGAAAGATGAACAGGCTATACTGGGCAGAGAAAAGGGGTGGGCAATCCAAGAAGAAGGACAAGAGGCAGAAAAGCAAAGTCTGCTCAAAGAATAATGATTATACCAGAGTTCTTAGGCTATTTGTAAACTGGACTGTTCCAATCCAACCGAATGAGGCATCTGAATTTCAGATGTAGGAATCATTGTTTAGGGTAGTGGTTTAGTGGTTCCTTCTTTCCTTCATATTCTTGCATAGAATCCACCGTGTCATGAGACACATCAGGGAGGCATGACCATAGATCTCTAACTGGTGGGCGGAAAAGGTGGGAGTTTCTAGGTCCGGGGGTTGTTTGCTAGACTACCACATTTTTTTTTTTTTAAAGGCATCATATGACCTGTTTTAGATAGTTGGGGGCAGCTTCTTTCACCTTAGGGAAATGTGGGTCAATGGTATTCAGGACCACGGAAAAATAGTGAACTTAAGTAAATGGTTGAGATCAAGGTCAAGAAGTGGTAGCACAATAAGGGGCGGGGCGAACACACCCTGGGATCCTAAGGGTGATTCTTATGGGTACAGAGGCACTGAAATTCTGGATTGGTTTAGACCTAGAAGAAAGTTAAGTCTGATTGGACACCCTACCTGGGTGGGATCTGGCAGCTCCCTAACCAGGACCTGAACATCTCTGTGGGGCCTTGCCATTGTGACGTGGGCCAGCCAGTCTCAGCTTTAGCTCCTGCCTTGGCTGGGGAGGCCCAGAGCAGTGGCCCCGCGGAGGCGGGAGCGGGGCCATGGCTGAGGTGCCTGGGCCCACTGGCGAATCCAAAGGCACTGAAGTTAAAACCCAGCAGGCCACGGAAAAAACTCTCAGGGCACTGCCAAGGCGGGGTCCGCCCTCGGTGCTCAAAGTGTCCCAGTTGTTGCTCCGAGCCATCACAGCACACAAAGGGCTGACTCTGGCCACTCTCAAGAAGGAGCTCGGAAATGCTGGCTACGAAGTGCGCCGGAAGTGCCGCCACTCAGGCGAAGCACCCAGATCTGATGTTAAGGGCACGCTTCTCCGAGTCAGCGGTAGCGATGCCTCCGGCTACTTCAGGGTTTGGAAGAGTCCAAAGCCGAAGAGAAAGCCGGGACGCCCGAGGTTGGAGGGGGGCGTGCGCTCTTCAAGGAGGACTCCTCCTAGGCCACGGAGCCCACGGAGGCGCAGCACGCATCGCAGGGCGGCCAAGAAGGCCAGGGAATTATGGAGACGGAGCACGAAGGGAAACACGAGGATGAGGAAGGTCAGGCCAAGAGCCAAGGACTCGGTGCGTTCCAAAGCCACGGAGGGAGCAAGGGCCAAGGTGATGAACCAGGGGAGAGGTCGGACCATGAAGGAAGACATCAGGCCTAGGACCCAAGAGAAGAGGCCAAGATCGAAGCCCAGGGAAGAGAAGCAGCAGGACCAGGAGACGTTGGTAAAACGCACCATCCAGAAGACATCCTTGGTTAAAAGTGACCTAAATTTTAGCAGTCAGGGGAAGACCCATGCATGAGCCAAGGGCTGTTCGCACAAAGACTTCTACTAAAGCTTAAAGTCCTCCGTGTGCAGCCGGATGCCTGTAGTGTGGGAGCAATTTCCCTTCCTCCAGGCACAGATGCCTTTCCCCTTAGGCTCTAATGAGAGCAGCTCTCACACACTGAAGTGGACAAAACTATACACAAGACCTTTCCACTACATTGTGTCGGTTTCGTCTTTGCTGTACCAGGAAGGGTAAGGGTGGGTGGTGAGGTGAGACCTATAGCAGAGGCATATGGGGTGAAGAGACAAGGAGATGTTGGGATTCTATTCCTGCTTCAGGACCTGGGAAAATGCCTTTCAGAAGGAAAAAAGAAAATAGGTAGTAGAAAAGCGGCAACTTGATGAGATTAGATAGAAGTACTGAATTAACGTTAGACACCCTATCAAATCCAAATTGAGTTTTGGGGAGAAGGGCATGTAGAGAGCAAAGTGGGGGGCATCGTTGGGACAAGAAAATAGACAACCTTTAAGTTGAGTGGTCTCACTGATCCAAAGTGTTCTTAACTGAAATTCCTTTTAGGAAAAAGGCCCTTCTCCCAAAATTGTAATGGGTTTATAGTTTTTGCTTGACTTGATAATCTTAACTTTAAAACACTGTCTTATATGTTAATCTTCACTTAAAGGAGAGTGTGAAAGCATCTAGCACAGAGCTTGGCACAGGATAGGTGCTCATTACTGAGATTTTAATGAGTATAAATAATTTGTGATTATGTAATAATGACTATAGCAGAAAACTATACAGGATCAGAACTTAATGAGACCAGGATTCTAGTCAAAGTTCTGCCACTCTGACCTTGGCTGAGTTGTTACTTACCTGTTCATAGCTTGGTTTTCCTTCTCTGTAAAAAAAGAGTTGGAATTGGGCTAGGATGATTTAAGTGTTAGTAAAATAAGAAGTACTTAAAATATCATGACATAAGCTTTTCTTGCCAAAATTCAGTAAAGGAGTTATCAACTGGGAAAGCACTAACTATAAGAGAGGATATTATCAAGATTTACGAATGCAAAACAAACAACAAAGATTTATAGAATGCTTATCAGAAATATAAGATGGGGAAGGCTAATGAATAGCTAAGTCTTTTGCTTTTCTTAAAAAACAACAGGCATTGAACACTATATATCAAATATCGAGCGAATGTGTGATTTCTTTTAGTTCTGAAAGCAAAGGTTAAGAGCAGCATGGGAGTAGTTCTCATGCCATAGGTCGTGACAGGACACGGAAGTGGTCCCCAGGGAAGTAAACATCAAAGTTGCTGGTTCAGGGAGATGATGCTGTTTCCAACTGAAGCCAAACAAATAGGGGAAAGGGAACAACTGGGAAGGTGCTTTTTATTCTTGAAAAGAGGTGAGAGTGATCGTTGGAGGTGGGAAGGTGTTGGGACAACCTGGGGAGCTTTTTCAGAGTGTACCTGACCAAGCTTTTGCCAAGAGTCTGATATCACCTACAAGGGGGAACAGAGTATGTGTATTTGCAAAAAACAAAACAAAACAAAACAACCACACAAGAAGAAAAGAAAGCTTAAGTGATGCTAATAATCACCCCCTCACACCCTTAAATAAGAATTACCACTTTAAACCTATGCAAAGCTAATAGTAAAATGCTTGAAGTATATCTCATCTATAGATGATTTGAACTTTGAAATTTCCCCCTGCTGTAATTAGGTTCATTGTGTTCTTGAATTGTCTGTGAGTAGCAGAATGAAGCAAACGGAATCAGAGAATAGGGAGCCATCTGAAAAGAGGCTGTGAAAAACATTGTCTATTGAACACAATTAGAACAAAGTTAATCAGATGTCCTTGTGATAGCCAGATGTATTGCCCCTTTATAGTCCTGAGAGGTTTTATTATTTCATTTTTATTTTAGAGAAAGTGTGAATCAGGGAGAGGCAGAGAGAGGGGGAGAGAATCCCAAGGAGGCTCCACACTGTCAGTGTGGAGCTTGATGCGGGGCTCGAACCCACAAATCATGAGATCATAACCTGAGCCAAAGTTGAGTGCTTAACTGACTGAGCCACCCAGATGCCCTTATAGTTCTGGAAAGTTTTTACCTAAAGAATCAGATGATGTAGAACTAGATGCCTTTTCTCCTAAGATGGGATGCAAAACAGGGGCAAACATTTTTCTAGATTTCCTAAGAACCATCACAGTTCTGTTTGTGTTGTGATGATTTCATTTAAGCAAATTTCCATCCATTCAGTCAGTACATTTATTGAATTTATTAAGTGTCAGATCCTGACTGTAATAGCTATCAATGGTCACTACAGATTATTTTTCATTCATAAGCTTTTGGGTGGCTGTACTCCAATGAAATATAAGAAATGACTTTACTCATTGGCAAGCTATCCAGATTATCTAGATTATAATGCTAGCTGGGTACTTCTGTGAAAGGAATTCCCAAGAATAGGTAATCTCATCCCAAGTGTTCACTAATAACTAAATGCCTACAAGATTCTGGGTGCTTTGCTGAATAAAGATGGATAAAGCATAATCCCCACTTCTCACTGCTCACACTCTAGTGCCATATTTGGGTATTTAACTTTAGTCAGAGCAAATGGAACATCCCTGACCTCAATTCTTTGCTTTCAACTGCCTAGTCGATGATGATGATCAGAAAATTGTTGGACTTTAGAGTTGTAACAAAGCTTAGATGCCCTTTTGCATCAACTATTCAATGGTTGTTGATAAAACAGTTAACAAAAAATACAAATGGCCTTTAAAAATATGAAAAAGATACAATTTTACTCATAAGAGAGATGCACATTAAAACAATAAGATAACATTTTTAATCAACTCAAAGGTTTTGAGAACCTACTCCATTGGTAAGGCTGTGGGGGAACAGGCACTCACAACACTAGTGAGAGTGCAAATGGAGGGAATTTCCCTTTCACAATTACAAATGCAAATATCCTTTGACCCAGCAGAACCACTTTATCTTTTAGATGTAAATGCATTTGTGAAAAGACTTATGTCCAACGTATTCAGTACGGCACTGCAGTAACAGAAAAGGAAATAATCTAAATTTTACCAGGGGCCTGGTTAAACTGAAGCTTCCATAAAGTGAAATAGCATGCAGCTGTAAAAAGGGGGGATTCTCTATGTATTATGACAAGCTCCCAAAGATATGTTAAGTGAAAAAACAATTTGGGACATTGAGTATACCATACTACCTTTTGTGTAAAATGGAGGAAAATATACCTCTTTGTAATTGTATAAAATTCTGGCAAGATACACACAAAAAAACTGCTTCTCTACTGTGAGGGGAACATGATGGGAATGGTAGAGGATACGTGGAAATGAGACTCTTTACTATATCTTTTTTTTTTGTATTTGTTTTCAGAATCAAGTGAATTGTAACTTGTTCAAAAATAAAGTAGAAAATTCCATGTAGTTATAGTTTTTTCATTTATAAGATGGTTTGTACTTTTGCATGCGTTATTTCATTTCATTTTCACCTCAGTCTCTTAGATCTTAAGTGAAAAAGCTAATGTTTAGAAAATGTGCACTTTAGAAATTGACTTTTAACTGTGAATCCAGTGCTCTCTTGTCTACAATTATTGATGTCAGATGGGGCCTCATCATCTACTCAGTAACTCTCCAAGATATCTTTTCGATGTAGGTAAAGATCAGAAGTTAGGATTCACTTCTACATTGAGTGTTTTGGTAACTTAGAGGCTTTTTGTGGGGGAGGGTGTTCTTAAACACATTGTGGGGTTTTCAGAACATGCAAGCATCTCCATTTGTCAGTGGTCTCAAAGCAGTAGCTCTCTCCTGTCCCCGCTCCTCTGGGGAGCTCTGAAATGGCAAGGCAGTGTGGTTGGGCTAGAAATGCCTAGCAAGGACAAGAAGACATTCTGGGAAATTAATGTAGGGGCACCATGTCAGAAAGGGAGTTTGAAAAAGAGAAAAGCCAAAGGATTTGGAAGAGAGGAACTGAAGACTGGGGTGGGGGGTTCAGCATGAGGCCCGTGGATGGGGCTGGGAAAGGCACTGATAGAGGGGAGTAAGGAGAGGAAGTCAGGATTCCAATAGACCACTGGAGCTGGCAGAAAGAACAGGGCCCTCAGTGAACAATCATGGCTGGGTTTCTCCTCCCCCTGTTGTCAATTCCTTCCTTCCTCCTTTTCTGGTTAGGAGAAAGACCAGACTTGTCAAGAGTATTACTCCAAGTGACAGTGGGAAGTTAAGAGTGAACATAATAGGGAAACCTGAAGCACCGAGGTAGGTGCCAAAACAGTCTGGCTGGTGTTCAGAAAGCTGCAGAGGCAGATTGTCCCCTAAACAGTAGGCTTGAAGCTCCATTAAGGCAACTCCCACAGAGGAAGAGCAAAGCCTTTGGGATGCACTCAAGGCCTGGGGAATGGCTCCTTCCCCTCTTCCCCGTGTCCCATGAAGCTCCATAGGTGGGAGGTTGTGTCAGTGGATCAGAGGCTAGTGGTGTCCATGCCAGCTTCCCATGTTTACTCCCACACGAATTTTATTCTTTTACCTTATTCTCTTGATCCCCTTTGCCATATGCTCATCCTCTTTATCCACAAGGGTGAGTATGTCTGGTGGACCCAGTTCCTGCCTAACCCCATCTGTGCATGCCTCCTCTGGCTCCCCCCACCAAATCTCCAATTACTGTAAATTTGCCTAGGGGGTCAATTCATAGTCACCATCATCACCTCAGTTTCCAGACTTGGGTTCAGCACTTTAAGGGTCTCCCAAGAGCCGGGTCAGCACTTGAATGACCCCGAGATGGAGGGCCTTCTTATATTTGCTCCCTAGACCCTTACCTGCCTTACCCTAGGCCCAGTCCTGCTCAGCAATCTCCTTTTCCCAGCTCCAGGTTGGGTGAAGACCAGGGGAGGGACATCTGGAAGCCAGGACACCAAGAGAGAGATGGGGAGGCCTAATTTGTGGCATCTCAAGGTTTATGTTTTTGGGAGAAGCAGTGAAGGGGCTCACGCATGACTGTGTGACTCCTCCCAGAGCTGTCTGGTATCTCCCACTCTGTTGCAGTCTTTTGATCATGAGAGAAGAGCTGAGAATGGAGGGAAGAGGAGAGGAGAGGACTGAGAGAGGAAATCAGTGACACAGCCAATAAGACCTTTATTCAACTGACAGGGACCATGGGGAGCATATTAGAGACCCCTAAGGATACAGACAAAGGTCCCCAGTGGGTAACCCATGGGAAATCCACAGTCCATCAGAGGGAATCAAGTCAGACAAGAGCTAGAAATCCAGCAGGCACAGAGCAGTTGGGTTGGATGGCAAGTGGGCATACACTCCCAAAACTTCCTGGAAGAGTGTGCCTTGGTGTGCAGTATCATGAGACATGGCAGGAAAGTGGTGCCAGGGGAGGGCTCAGTTGAGGAACATGCTGAGTACAGAGACCATGGTCACACTTGATTTCCCAGGCCTGGAAGAGCCAGTGCCTGGCACATAGTGAGATTGCCAAAAATGGCTTATAAAATTGAGAGGGATTCTCAGGAGCCACAAAAGACAGGAAGAGATTGAGTAAATTAAAGTAGCAAAAAGTAGAAACCCACTTTGGAAGCTAAATGTAGGGAAGAAGAGCCTGTAGGGAATGGAGTGTAGGGCCTGGACTTGGCAGTATGGACAACCTCTTAGCCAGGCTAGGATGTGGGGAAGGGTGAGAGAGAGAAAGAGATGCAGGGTGGCAAGATGGCAGCTGAGCTGCTAGAGCCAAGCCAAGGACTGGAGGGAAGAAAGTGGGAAGTATGAGTACTTGACCCTGCTTTGTAGGCTTACAGCTGACAAACTGGACAGCAGGCAGAGGGATGGAGGGGCTCATGGTGGAACGGAACTAGCTAGAAGCCTAAAGACAATAACTATGATGGAAAGAGAAGGATAGGGATTAGGAAGAACATATATCCTTAGGAAGGTGAAGTATTCCCCAGGCAAAACAAAACGAAAAGCTACTAAACCAAACCAACTGAAAAAGAGAGATGGGAGTGAAGAATGGAGGAGGAGCTCCATTTATTGGGAAAATGAAGGCAGTAACTGGAAAAGCAAGAGAGAGAGACCCTGAAGACTGGAGTTGAAGAAAACTGTAGCTAAGCTTCTCCACTTTGGAGAGAGGAGCTGATCACCTCCAAAGAGACTTAGGTTCACTCCAACCTTTTGACCTTGGAGAGCCCCACAGGAGTGGTCATTTTAGTTCAGTCTGTCCTCATGAGTTTGGTTAGGAGAGGAGCTAGAGGTAACAGGACCAGGGCCTGCAAGACAGGCCCCTTCTTGCAGCCTGAATTGGACAGAATCTTCAAGCAGGAAATGCATTTTTGACACAGGTGCCATGGCTTAATTGATTACAACTCTACCTGGTAAACGGAGTCTGGGTTCAAATCTCACTTCTGTCACATATTACTAAATGAGCCTGGTTCTTTCTTGTGTCCTGGGGACTCTCCAGTACTTCTGTTGCCCTTGTCCATAGGGTATGCCAATTCATGGTTAGAAACCCCTTGCATGGTACCTCATTGGTCTCCAATGCAATTGTGAGGTTGGAAAACTTGGTTCCTTAAGGGCTTGGGAGAGCTGGCCTTACCCTCTATCCTGTGCTAAATATCCACCTTGCAAGCCTCCAGGGCAACTTATTAGGCCTGGAGAAGGACCACTAACTAGCAAAGGAGGACCATTTCCTTGGATGTTGGTTTTTCAGTTTTACATTGGATTTCCTTTCTTTGAGGTATCTTCTCCTTTTTATCCTTTCAGATTTCTGGACCCGTGAATCCTCAGGGCTCATTTTAGAAGCTCTAGCCCCAGTAAGTCACGGCACATTGGTAGTTGCCCCCCCGCCCCCAAACACACAATTTCTAAAATTGTTGCCTAACCCAGTCCTTTCACCAATTTAAGGGTGCGGGAAGACCTTGGGACTCAAGGGAACCAGAAATGAAGAGAAACTAGCCTGGAGAGGTTGCAGAAAATAAATCTGGCAGCAGGGGTTTAAAGATTTCCCTCCCTCTCTCCCCATTTGAAGAGGGTGAGGTACCACTGATTGAAGTGGAACTTGAATCTCCTAGCCAGTGATTCTCAAACTTTAGTATACATCAGATATTCTCGAAGGCAAGTGAAGACTGACTGCTGGGCTCCACTCCCAGAGTGTCTGATTCAGTTTGTTTGGGATGGAGCCTGAGAATTTGCATGTCTAAAACAAGCTCCCAGGTGATGTCCATGTTGCCGGTTCAGAGACCACCTTTTGAGACCCAAGGCCTAATATAGCACTCCAGGAATAGAAGGAAATTTTGCCAGCTCAGGATCTCTAAGGGGTATATGGGAATAGATTTCACTTTTCTGTTACTGCCCAGCCTCACTCACCCCCATCCAGTGCATTCATCTGAATAGGAATGGAAAGAACATATCTTCTGGCATCTCTGGTTCTGAGTCAGGGCTCACCTTGCCCTTGATGGAAATAAGGAAACAGTGGTTTGAGTGCAGAAGTGCTGGAAAGAAAAGGACTTTGTCACAAATTATCACCCCTTTAGCTCCCGGAAGGAGCTAAACAAGGGAAAACTTTTTCTTTCCACTTCTATCAGAGCTAAGGCTTAAAATGTAAATGACTCTGGGAAAAGCTAATAGTTTGAGTTATCTCCTCCAGTGTAAGGGATTCTTTGAAGACATACTTTGATGGAATAGAAAGGGGAGGACACTTGGGCCTGAACAGGGTGGAGGCACCACAGAAAGAAAAGGTGACAGGTTTCTGAAGATGGACTTCCCCATTTTACATTTGCCCAGAGAGAACACAGAGACAGTTTTTTTATTTAAAGGGGATGTGCGGACACGTGGCGAAGCAAGTTGGGAGAAAGATGGGAGTTTGAGACTGATTCCCTATGGGACAAATCATTCAAATCTATTCACCCATCTGATGGCTGTTGCTTATTTTATTTTTCATCCGAGGAAAGTGGTGTTGGACCGAGGTAGAGAAGACAGTGGTATACCAGAAATGCCCTAAGATGTCCTTTCTGCAGAAGGCCCTTAGACTCCATGATGCCTTTCATTTGGGTATTACGACTGCCCCCACACTTTGGGGGCTTCGCTTACTCTCCTTACATTTACTAAAACAGATCAAAGGCTGGAGGTTAACATTTGGTTATTAAGAGGTGTAATTTGATAGTACAGGGAGTCACCTCCCACAGGTCTTTAAAACAAAGTTTGTGAGGAGCTGGATTTGTTAGCATGTCATCGTTTTAAAAAATATAAGTAGAATGTAAGCAATACTCTTGTAGTCATTAAAGACTAGACTCTGTCTTTATCCCCTATTGCCTCTGATATCTTAGTCCTTAAAATACTTAGCGATCCTTGCCCTGTAATTCTTGACACAAATATATAACGACCATACTGGGTCAGGGTAACTCCCTATGATCCCAGATTAGTGATTCCATGGATAGGCTCTGAACCTGCTAAATGTATATATAAAGCAGAGTGAATTGCTAATGTCTGTTATTCTCAAAAAGTGAGTTTCTGGTTTTTATCAGATTCTCAAAAAGGTCTATGATCTAAAACAGGTTCTGAACCATTGCTTACATAGAGCTGATCTGCATTAATGAATGAGGTGTAGTGGGAGGGTAAAAGAAATGGTATAGCCCAGTTTTACCACTGGAATCCAATACTCTCCTAGTCCCTGGGGTATCTCCTAATACTAATCCTAAAATGTTCCTTTCTCTGAGGACCTTATAAAGGGCTGGCCATTTTGCTCTATTACTAAGAACGTAAGCAAGAACAGTACATTCCAAGCAAAGAAGGAAGGCTGCTCTGAGCAGCAGAAGGGAGGCAGGGGCTCGGCTGCTCAACTCATATACACTCTAAGAAGCCAAGTCAACAAAATGGCCCTATTTTCAGCTCCATCTGGGTCCAGAACTCTGAAGAGCTGTGATTCACCCAGTTTTTCCTAAGCAAATGGGACAGTCATTAAACTAGATCATTGCAGCTTACTTCCTCTTGCCTCTCTAGTTAATTCCACCAATTGTGGTTGAGAAATAAGTTAAGGACAAACCAGAGTCTAAGCATTAAAGAGAAATTACCCCACTTTCATCCACTTTGCTCCTTTCTCTCCCTAACCCCAAACTGCTCTTACATACAAGATCATTTTTAAATAATAAGCTTGGTATTAACACATTATCAATAAAGCAAAACAATGACCAACTTATCAACCAACAGATGCTAGAATACTTATGTAAGTCCTGGAGTTAAGAGTCTTAGTGTGGATATCTGTCCAGAATTGGGAAGAAAACCCAATGCATTACCTTGCATCAGCTGAAAAGCTAAACCATAGCCATTTCCCTCAAGTTCTGTTTCTGGGAGAATGAGATCCCCAAGAAAAACTGTCTCCTTGATGAGGCAATCAAGGTCAAATAAGAATGATGACAACAACCTGCAAGCACTGTGATTCCTGCCCTAATTTCCCAGCACTAAAACAAGACAAAGAAACCCACTAAGCACAAGCTTCTATATGCAACTTACTTGAAATCAACAAGAAACAGCTCACCTCACTGAGGATGGGTCTTTCTTTCTCCTCCCAGGCCAAAAGAATCTGTGGCCGGGAGAGTCAGACCTAGACATATATATCCACGTTTGTCTTGATCTCACTAATACTGGGGAAGACATTATATCTCAACTCCCACAACTTAACCCATCACTTAACCCCTTCCATGAGGGCTCTCTTAATTGCTCAGCTTACTTCCTATCTTGAAACAAAACAAAAACTCCCATACAATCCCTACTACCCTCATCCCCAGAAAACAGCCCCTAGAAAATCTAGCTTGTACAGTTTGCACTTTGCATGCTCTCTGAATTCAAAGACCCTGCACACAGATACACATAGACACATAAAGACACAGATAAGAGAAGAGGGGTCTGTTCAAGGGGATAAAGTTTTTTCTTCCGTGTGGGCCTGGGTTACTTGCGGGTATAAGTCCATCTCTTAGCATTGTATGTAGGGTGACCTCTCAGCTGGATATATGTATGAAGAGGATGAAGAGAGTAGGAATAGGGGTGAAAAGGTTCTTGTTTCTATTTTTCAGGAGGTAGGGGTAAGAGGTGTGGATGTGTATTTCGATGATCTGGTTAAGGGTGATGGACCCACACAGGAATGAGGTCTGCCCCTCAGCTTTCATTTGGATAAAAAAAAGGGGGACTCTGGGTACCTGATCACTATTTCTTTCCTGTTTCCTCATTACTCTCTAACCCAGTGTTCACCAGTGTGTTTCATGGAGTCACCAGTTCTATGGGATGTAAGACAGAAAGGATACTGAGGTCAAATAAATTTAGGAAACACTGCATTAAAAGAGGCTTAACAATTCCCTGTACCCAGAAAGTTCTCAGAGCCTTTAATATGCTAATATGGTCTTTCTCTCTATATAGAGAGAGGATATAATAGTTACAGTATACAAAGGTGGTACTCAAATATTTAACTGGGATAGCATAGGCTCCAACCACTGGGCTTGGACCTCAGTAATAAACTCCCTTGAGAATGGGCTCAGGCTGAATATCAGCCCATGTAGTAAGCACTGTTTCCTAAAGTTTTGCCCAAAGAACTCATCTTGTGTGGTATCTCACAGAACTGGTGAGAAATGTCTGGCCAATGTTGGAACCTCATCTTTCCAGGCATGGAGCCAGGGCTCATGATTCTGGCCATTGGGGTGCAGGAGAGGGGCAGCTCTGGGAGAGACTCCTGGTAGCACCAGCTGCTGATAGATGTGACCACAGCTGCAGCAGAAACAGATCTCAAAAGACAGATGTCCCTCTGTCCCAGCTGCTCCGGGGACTTTGTCCCTGGTGGGTCAGCAGGTGCCTGTCCAGGTGATGTTTACGGCCAAAGCTCTTTTCACAGCGAGGGCACTGGAAGGGCTTCTCCCCAGTATGGGTCAGCCAGTGTCTCACCAGGTGGTGCCGTCGGCCAAAGCTCTTCCCACACTCAGTGCACACATGGCACTTTGGCACTGGTGGGGCCCGCTGCCGTTTCCTAGCCCCAGGGCTCTCTCCAACCTCTTGGCCCTTGCAGGATTTGCCTTCCGCATGCACTCTCTGGTGGCTGGCTAGATGGGAGTTGCATCGGAAATTCTTGCCACACTCAGAGCACCTGCTGGGCTTGTCATGTAGGTGGGTTTTCTGGTGCCGGATCAGGTGATGTCTTCGCCCGAAGCTCTTTTCACACTTGAGGCAGCTGTAGGGCCGCTCCCCAGTGTGTGTTTGCTGGTGCCTGGCAAGGTGGGAGCCCCACACAAACTGTTTCCCACATTGGGGGCATGTGTGCGGTCTTAACAGGGAATCCATCTCTGTGCTACATAGAAGGTTTGAGAAGCTATCTTCCTGAAGAAAAGGTGGGCCCAGGAGCATTCCTCTGGAGCTCCTGGGCATGGAATCCCAGCTCTCATCCTGCTCTGGGTTCCAGAGAACAGTATCTTCAGACACACTAGATAACATTCTGGGAGGTTCTGCTTCTAGTTCAGGGGTATCACCCTCGTGCTCACTGCCATCTCCTGTGGAGAAGGGAAAATACCAACCCCAAGAGGGGAGTCACAAGAGAGTACCCCAGGACCCAAGTCATAGGTGAGGTAGTATGATTCCTGTTAGGGCCTAAACCTTACCCCACAAGGGCTGAGAGAACAGGCTCTAATGTTGTATAAGACAGTGCAAGAGGTGCAGAGGTTAAAAGCCTAGACTTAGGAAGCAGATTACCCAATTTTGAATCTCAGCTTTCCCACTTAACTTCTGTAAGCCTTCATTTTCTCTTCTGTAAAATGGGAATAATTATAAGATAAATGTTATAAGATAGATAGTAGAGTACCTGCACATAGTGAGCACTTAGTAAATGGTCTATGCTATTGTTGCTATTTGTTTATTATTATGAGCATAGGTGGAGAGAGTTAAGAAATGTGCTGCAATCCTCACTGGCTGAGTGACCACCTGTCAGCAATACAAGAGACATTTTGGGAAGCATTTACAATAACATCAACAATAACAACAACAACAACTAACATTTATTGAGTGCTTATTATGTGCCTGGTACTGTTCTACTATGTTAACATATTTAAATCTCACAGTAATATATGGATGAGGAACCCAAAGAGGGGTGAATTTCTTTTCCAAGGTCCCCCAGGTGTGGTCCTAGATTACAATCCACAAAGTTTGGCTCTAGAGCCTGCCTTCTAAACCTTTCTGCTACACTGTCTTGCCGTTGAAGAAAAATATCTCTATACTTTTTGACTCCGTAACTCGCTGAGCAGAGGAGGGATTAGATGGACATGTAATGATGACACTCCAAGAGGGGTGAAGGAAGTGGCTGAAAGTCTATTGTAGGTGCTTACCTGTATATGTGACCCTCAGGATGTCCCTCTCCTCTAAGTCTTGGGGGTCAGGGACCCATTGTTCTTCCCCTCCTTCTAGTTGAGAAAGCATGTCCAGTTTGGGAATTGGAAATCCTGCCCATGGGAAAGGAAAACAGAGATGTCAATGAGTTCAACTGTAATTATCTATTTCTGACAAAAAGCTATTTCCTAGATTACTCCTTGGAACTGAAGATAAAAGAAGGCCAGATATAGGCCTCTCTCCCCAAGCCCCCATGTGATTTCTCTTAAGTCCCTCTTCTTTCTTTTAGAAAATTACATTCTCTTCCCTGGTGTGTCTGTTCTCTTCTACTCAAATTCCACTCGAATTTCAAATACTAGCCCAACTGTGTTTAACTTCACTTAATTAGCCCTACTAGAGCTGTCCTACCCCCAGACTCCCATCTTACCCTAGATGGCCGCTGAGTTTCCAAGGACTCAGTTCTATCACTTAAATGTCCTCTCTGCTTTCTAAGAATCTCCCAATTCCCAACCAAGGTGAGCCTAAAGTTCTCTTCTCCACAATTCAGCATTATTTTCCTGTTGTTTTTAAAAAATGACACCTCGGGGCGCCTGGGTGGCTTGGTCGGTTAAGCGTCCGACTTTGGCTCAGGTCATGATCTCACGGTCCGTGAGTTCGAGCCCCGCATCGGGCTCTGTGCTGACAGCTCAGAGCCTGGAGCCTGTTTCGGATTCTGTGTCTCCCTCTCTCTCTGCCCCTCCCCTGTTCATGCTCTGTCTCTCTCTGTCTCAAAAATAAATAAACGTTAAAAAAATTAAAAAATAAAAATAAAAAATGACACCTCACTTCCATTTTCCTTGAATTAGGCTTAATGCTCTTTCTCTGGTGAAAGCTTACATATATTGCCAGCCAGGGAAAGTACCCTAGACAGACACTCTAGAGCATCAGCTCTAGAGCAGATGGCTCCATCCTCCCAGAGTATAATCTTATAAAAGTGGCTAGGGAAGATTATGCTTACTTAGAGAGACCACTATCCCACAGTTTTCCTGCATGACATATTCTCCATAAAAGTCTGTCTGAGAAGGATCCAGGCTCCGCCACTCCTCCTGAGAGAAGCACAGTGATACATCCTTGATGGTTACCAGGCCCTGAAACAAAATGTAGCATCATCTGTTAGTAATTGTTCATTAAGGAAAATGTGATCTCAGTATAAAATGCTGAGATAGTAGAGGAGAGAGGCACAGGAGCATCTAGAAAGAGAATTTCCCAGAGATAGGGCATACAGTTTTGGTGAAGGGTAAATGAACAGAGGTGTAAAAGTAATGGTCAGTGAGTGAGTAAGGATAATGTCTCTTGAGGAGTTTCCCACTGGGACCATGGCAAGTTGGAGGCACGCTCCCTCATTGCTCATTGCTCCCTCTGTTTAATTACGGTGTCTGCCCAGTGCTTCCCACTTGCCTTATTTTTTTCATTGCAGAAATTGGGTACTAACATCTCCTTCCTCCACTTGACCATTCCTTTTCTATCAGCACAAAATCATATGGATAAAACATTCTTTCTCGCCCTCCACCCATCATGCCATATCCCTATCTTTTGAGGTAGCATAGTATGGTGGCTAGAAGCCCAGATTCTTGAGCCAAATGACTCCTGGCTCTGCCACTTATTAGCAGTTTGGCCATACACAAGTGCTTCAATCTTATCCTACCCTATTTTCTCATCTGTATAATGGGCATAATTGAGTTTCTCTCAGGGTTAAATGGGTTAATATACGTAAAGCGTTTAGAGAACCACAGTATGGTAAGCATTCTGGGAGTGTAGTTCTTCTGTGGTTCTTCCATTGCCTTCTGAATCTAAATCTCTCTGGCTCTGCCCCTCTTTACACCTTTCTGTTTTCTCTTTTTTTTCCATAAATGCTCCACTGTCCACCCAGTCCTGCCTATTTTATGTTCTTCCAAACTTCCTTCAGGTCATCTTTTCCTAATCTTTCCAGATTTTTTTTCTTAAAAGACATTAATAAATTGTTCTTAAAATCCCTCTAGGGATAGCACAACCATCCATTAAAAAC
The DNA here is from genome assembly GCF_018350175.1 of Felis catus. Lineage (NCBI taxonomy): Eukaryota > Metazoa > Chordata > Mammalia > Carnivora > Felidae > Felis > Felis catus. The sequence continues at coordinate 75,137,522 of NC_058374.1, forward strand.
AAATTAACCTCTAGGAATTCACCCTCTTCTTGTCAAGCCTCCACTCGTTTTTTCAAGGGTATGATGAGCCCCTTGGAAAGGAAAGAATCTGCTCAGTTATAAGATGGGGATACTATTAGTGATCATGCGAAATAACAAATCAATAGGGTGATGCTGAGGCTACAGAAAGGCAGTCGTGATGAGACCCTGGGAGAGGCTAAGGGAAGCACACGGCCCACCTGTGATCCTGCCGCAAGAAGTGCAGCTGCCATCTCCCAATCTCCGGTGCTCCCCTCCTGGGGAATGGCAGGAACCCAGGGGGCCGACTGAGCTGAAGAGAGGAAAGAGGAACCACTAGAGATGGACCATCCACCCTTTCCCAATAAGAGACTGGGCCCCATGTTAAAGGAGCTTAAGGGTCACATTGTCCTGTATTTTTGCCCACTGATAAAATTCAAATGCATACACCTAGTGGAAGAGACCTTTACTCAAAATATTCTGCAAGGGTATTGAGTGGTTTTTAGTAGAACTTATATGTCAGCCATCTCTACTGGACTAGCTGTGGTTTGAATTTATATTATTTGAATGTAATTTTCACCTAGTAAAGTGCATCTCACTGGGTATGTTCTCAACAGTAATCAGAGCTGTTGTCACTTCCTTTGTCTCTCACATACAATACCACTAACCATGCACTTGCAGCATGTGGAGGGAATGATTATGCAAGAAACGGGAGAAACCCAGTTTCATGGTTTACAGAACCCAGGAGCTCCTTATACTCTGTGACCAGGGTGCAGGAAGAATGGACTAGTCCTGGTACTGGTTATGGTGTTCAGTCCATGGCAATTTGGGGATTTTAACTCTGCTTTCAACATAGATTAAGAGACTACTCTTTGTACTGTGCTCTCCCCTCCCCGATACCCAAACCCCCCCACACACACACCCTCCAGGCTCTTACCCTTTTCCTGAAGGGACTGTGGCTCCTCTTCAAGGTCACAGCACAGGTGCTCCAGTGGCCCTGGTGCTGTTCTCCATGGCCCCTCTTCTTGACTTCCCCTTTCCACCTGAGGCTCTGTTCCATCCAGCTGGACATTCATTGACTCCCATCCTGTCCCCAGGACTGCTGTTTGTTCTGAAAGCATCTTTGCTGCAAACCCAAATTGTGACCTGAAACAAATTCATTATCAGCTGTGCCCATTAAAAATGTAAAGGGGTAATACTCCTAAGGGAGTTATGGAAAACAGCCCTAGGGATAAAAGATGAAACTGGGTACGAGAAGCTTGATGGAAGGTGAATTTTAAAAGCTTGGTGTGTTCCAATCAACTAAGCCTGGGCCAGGCTTCTTGGAGAAATTAAGAAATGAGCAGGTGCTAAATAGCAAAGTCACTAACAGTTATTTTGGGGACCTCATGGTAGATACAGAATATCCCTGATGGCTGTAAGAACTTCATTTGAAAAAAAAAAAAAACAATCCTGGAAATTCAAAAGCTATTCATTTAATTTCAACCACTGAAAATACAATAAAGTAAGCAATCTGGACACATGCAGGAAAGAATATGCACTGACTTCCACTCAACAAAAATGGATATAATCACATGTAAGATTTTCTGCCACAAATCCATTCTCACCAATTGGTTCAGAATGAAATGACTACTATAGGTTGCAGTCCCAGCCAAAGGTATGTGTGTGTCAGGAGCACACACCTCCCTTATGAGGCTAAACCAAATGACACCTCACTTAAGCCTCAACAAAGGGACACAACCTCTCACTCTGATGCAGAAAATGAGAACTGGTAATAAATGTGGTACAAAGACCAATAACTCAGAAAGCAGGGGTAAAACTCCCAAGCAACCCTGACAGATAGGAGAAATTGTTAGTCAACGAGGAGTCGATGTCTGATGGAGAAAAGTAAAAAAGAAGAGAAAGTGTTTGAACCAAAAGTGGATAAAGGGGAAATAGTTGCTGCTAATATGACCTCACGGTGAATTCAAAGTCCTATGAGTTGAAACATAAGAAAGAACCTGAGACAGGAAAGATCCAGTCAGATCTCATTAGCAAAATATATTCAATTTTAAAGAAGGGTGTGAAGAAGCCAGAGTATGTTCCATCAGAAGAAACAAAAGTGGAGAAAGAGATGGGAAATATGGCCATTGGGAAAAAGTTAAAAGCAACAGATATAGTTTTCTCCTGTCTAGGAGAAAACAGAAGTGGTTTCTATCTCTGTGTACAGGTCTATTCTCTTGACTGCCAAGAGAAGAGATTTGGGTTAGATAACAAAAATTCTTAATAATAATCCTGTGGTGCATAGGACCAGGCTGTGGGCTTTTCTCCTCTCTGGACATCTTAGGGGTCAGGGCAGGTCTCACATGTTGTTGACAAGGGATTCCCTGCCTCCTCGCAGATAAACAGTCTATGAGATGGCACAGAGAGCCCTTCTACTTGGCAATATCAGTGTGTGTGTGCGTGTGTGTGTGTGTGTGGTGTGATTTTTATTCAGTACCGAAGCCTCAGAGCCAATGAAAGGCTTCCAAAAACAGGTCAGAACCTTGGTGAACTATCCTGGCTTACTCATACCCATTCAATGACATTTGCAAGAACCCAGAAGCCCAGGATAGGTAATGACAGATGTCAAGTCATTTATTTTCTTGCCTATTTGTCTTTGACGGAAGAGGTAGGTGACAACCCTAAGCCCAATGCACAGGAAGGGAACAAATTACCCTTTCATCTCAGAAGTCCAAAGGAGTCACAGGGCCTCATGGGAGCATCCTGGACGGATTCCCAGCTTAGGAGGTTTCCTTTTCAGAGACTTCTCATGAGAAAGGAAAATTCCCCATAAAGCAATAAAGGGAAACTTCCATTTTAGCTTTCTCTTCTGAATTCCAGCCCCCGTATTTGCCTCGTTTTTAACATATAAGGTGCCAATTCCCTCCCTTCACTGGAGGTCTTCCTTGTTTCTCAAGCTCCTTTTGAACATCCTCCCTCAGGGCTTTACCTTCAGCTACTATCTGAACACCTGTCTCAAACTCATTTCTCCATCCCCCCAGCAGCACAGTCCCTTGACGGGAAGCCTCCTTCTGCAGAGCTTACTGGGCTAGCTGTGAGCCTCTCCAGACTACTGGAGACTACTTTCCACAGAAAACCTGTGGAAGTGCTGGCAAAAATCTCAGCAGCAAGGGGGTGGTTACTTATCCTCACACTGCATTTCCTACATGTTCACTCTCTCAGAGACAGCACCTGGGCAGTTAAGGTGTCAGCCCTAACCAGGTTTCTCCTGGCTCCAGGATGTTCCCAGGCCTACTGGAGTCTGGGTTCTAGGGCTTGCATTTCTGACTTTTCCTCACATATCCGGGGCTCAAGCCACCTGCAGAAGTTTTTGCAGCGGGCGCTGTTGAATAGGGAAAAGGCGGTGTATCAAAATGAGTGGCCCAAGGGCACGAGGACGTGTCTCTCCCGTTCTGTCAGAGAACCCTGCCCTCCGCCCCGGGTGGGGCATGGGCGGGACGGGCGCCTGCTCCGGAGTAAGGTTGCTTCTTCCCTTCTTCTTGTCACAGTGCCCCTGGAGAGGGTCAGATTTCAGAGAATCCGAGAGGCTGAGCCGGGGCAGGGGAAGTGAGGTCAGAAAACAGGTTTCCCGTGAACTGGGGCAAGAGCAAGTCAAGAGAAAGGAGCCACGGGGTAACCTGTGCCCGAGTGACAGCGGCGGGAACCGCGGGGCCTGACAGCGACGCTGGGGACGGGGAAGCCTGGGCGAAGGCCGGACACAGAATGTCAGTGGGGCCAACCCCCCGGTTAAGGCAGCGACCGGAGGCCGCGTCGATCCTCCTCCCCGCCCCGTGGGTGACTGGGCCCCCACCCGCCTTCCCGGGAAGCCAGGCGTCCCTCCCTCCAGCCGCGACTAACTGCGGCTCGGCCCCACTCACCCCGGTCGGCTTGGCCTGCGGCCCGTGCCTCCCTCCTGGGCGCCGCCGGCCCCTCCCCTCCGCCCTCCGCTTCGTCGGAGCCGCCGGCTGCTGAGCCAGCGACGGGCGGAGACGGCGGCCGGGCGGGCGCGGGTGGGGCGGGCACAGGAAATCCCCGCCCGCTTCCGGGGCTCGGCGGCGGCGGCGGCAAGGGGGAGGGGGCGGGGGTGGACCGTGGCCCCCACGCCCCCCATCGCTCAGGCCGGGGACCTCCGCGCCCGCCGCGCCGGGACGCCGGATCCCGCCTACGGTGGCCGCCCACCCGTGCCCGCTCCCTGACTGACCATTTTCGGTCCCGGCCCTCGGCCTCCCACGGGGTTCTTTGCACACGGGTTCATTAATTACCCCGACATTTAATAACCGATCGTTGTATGCCAGACAATCGCTGTGAGAGCAAATTCTCAGGCAACAATCTGGAATTCGTCAAGAAGCTTGACTTGTAGGTTTCAAGGTAGCATGGATTGGGGGCTTGAGAGGGCATTGAGGAGGAGTCACTAATGCTGCTTGAGAGATCGTCAGGTTGACTTCAAGGACAAGGTGCTATCTGAAGTAGGCCTTGCAGCCGCATTGTCCAATTTGCGGGAGCCACTAGCCATATGTGGCTGCTGAACTCTCTGTATGTGGCTAGTCCAAATAGAGATGTGTTGTAACACACACACAATTACACACACACACACACACACACACACACACACACACACCAGGTTTGGAAGACTGAATTAACAAAATGTCAAATAGCTAATAAGCAGCATTTGGTATATATAGGACTAAATACATTACTTTGTTCTTAAAATTTTTTTTAATGTTTTTATTTTTGGGAGAGAGAGAGAGAGACAGACTGTGAGCGGAGGAAGGGCTGAGAGAAGGAGACAATCTGAAGCAGGCTCCAGGCTCCGAATTGTCAGTGCAGAGCCCGATGGGGGCTCAAACTCACAAACCAGAAGATCATGATCTGAGGTGAAGTCGGTGGCTTAACTGACAGAGCCACCCAGGTAACCCTATAGGGTTAAATACATTATTAAAATTAATTTCACCTACTTTTTTTCACTTTTAAATATGGCTACTAAAATTATTAAATTATATATGTGGCTTGCTTATTTTTCTATTGGACAGAGCTACCTCGAAGCATTAAGATGAATTTGAGAAAGATGAGAAGGAATAAACTATGTTACCATTAGAACCTATTTATAATCTACAAATCACATTATTTCATTATCACAACAATTCTGTACAATTTTATAGACTTAAAAAATAAATGACTCACTTTAAGGTCATAAGTGACAATCATTCCTTTGATATATATTTAGTTTTTGCTATGTGCCAGGCACTAAAACTAACTGCTGGCAGTCAGAGATCCCAAAGGAATTGTCTGTTTCAAGAACTCAGTCTTTGGAAACATAGGTCAACAAATATTTGCAGTTAAATGTAATAGATGCTAAAATGGAGGAGTATACTCCACATTAGGAACAAAGAAATAAATATGTATGGGAGGGAAGTCAGAGAATGCCTCACAGAAGTCTTGAGGCACAGAAGAGTAGAGAGGGCTCCATAATGAGGAAGAAGAGAATGTGATAGACCTGCAATTGGGAAAGGGTATAGAGTATACTCTAGAGCCAGTCACCGGGTATGTGGGGGGAGTGGTCAAGCCAAGATTTGTATCTTGGAGTTCTGGAACTAAGTCCAGGGGTTCTTTTCATTATGTTACCACTGTTGATAAATATAAGGTGTGTTAATCGGGTAGGCTAACAAAACCACTATCTCAGTGATTTAACATAATAAAGACTTATGTTTCATATAAGTCAGGTGTAGTGGGTTGGTTGGGGCCAGTGGGTGGGCTATCTGCTCCTTGAAATCATGGAAGGACATGGCTTGTATCTTGTGGCTCCACCATCACCAGTTGCCTTGTAATTGTCCAATCTATGGGCCTCAGATAAGGGAGAACTGTGGTGGACCTGCTGGAGATATCCGGGGCCAGCCTGGAAGTCAAGTACATCATTTTCACCCCATTCCCTTAGACTGAATTCAGGTGTATAGTCACATGGTCCCACCTGACTGCAGGGGTGGCTGGGAAGTAAAATGCTTGTGCCTAGCAGAAAAGGAAATGGGGTTTAATGGACACTTATATTGCCTCTGCCACACAAAATGAACATAACCAGGCACCTAGACCTGACTTTACTTAAAAGGGATATTTGGGGAGAGCTAGTAGATAGATAGATGATAGATAGATAGATAGATAGATAGATAGATAGATAGATAGATAGATAGGAGAGGCAGCCCAGATTCTCCTCTCTTCTTTGGGAAACAAACCAGTGTAAGATTGTATCCTTTAAAAAAAAAGGGGGGGGGGAGGAGGCAAAATAGGCTCTGGCCCAATGGCATGATAGTGGGCCATTAATAATTAGTAAACATATACTTTATGTCAGAACCTTGTCTTAAACATCACAGGGAAAAATGTAAAACACCTCTATATTATGCTTTGATGTGCCATCTCTTTACCTATCAATCAGCAAACTGTGAAGTGTAGATATCATCTCAGCATGGGTTTGGGGTATTAAGTGAGCCAAAAGGCAAAATTAGAAATTGAGCCCTGGGCTTAGACTTATAACCTGGTACACCAGAATAGACCTTAGCTTTCACAGTAATATATGGACAAATCCAAATGCCTATATAATGTTACAAGGTAGAATAATTAAATATGCAGTGAGTTTCAGGTAGATAATTCCATCTTTTAAAAACGTTCTGGTGGAAAAGTTCCAAGATCAGTCTTGATGGCAAAATGTAGGAAGAACAGCTTGGATAGAATCAGAAGACACAAATGGACTTGCTGTGGCATGCTGTGGGATGAAGAATACAGATGTGGGGGTGTCTATCTAGAGTAGAGGAGAATTGAAATGAGGAAATTGATAGAAAGATGAGAATGTGGGGTTTTTTATTTGCCATGTCAAATAATAAAGAGTCATTATATTTAGTATTACAAGAAAGCAATATACCTGATGGGTCTAATCATGTCATTCTAAGAAAATGTGGTGGCCTGTGGCTGCCCTATTGATAGAGTTCAGAACCTCAGAATGGGATGAAGTGGGCCCATAGCCAGATTCTAGTGTGTGGAATATAGAGTTCCTTAGGACACAGCAGTGTTCTTTCTGAGCCTCAGGGAGAGTTCCCAGGCACTTACGGTTTCAAGTTCTCTATAGACTTTGAAAGACCTTAAAAGACTCAGTCTCTTGCCTATCAGTCTTGGCTTCTTCACTTCTGAAATCCTGTTCTGCTGTGGTTTGAATAAGAAAGTACAATGCAGGTATTTACCAGTTCAAGATTGTGTTATAAGAGTTCTTTTATCAGTCAGTTGATTGTAATGAATTATCAGCTTGGCTTATAAAAACCTGTTCGGCCATCATGAAGCCCTACCTTCTGTTGCTAACTAGAACCTAACCACCACTTATGACACTGCTTTTCTTCCATTCAAAGTTTTGAAGACTAGTGTCAGAGATGAATTTTCTACCAACAGGTCAGTGGGGATGTTTGCTTCCTCTATGTCCATGACTATAAACAAGAGAGAAGGGCTGAGGGAAGTTTCAGATTAGGGCTCCTATGTAGAGAAAGGTTAAGGGTCTCCTAACCAGTAATTAATAATTATAACTAACATTTGTAGCACACTTTACATTTTACGAAGTACTTTTTGTATATGTGATCTTCACAACTCAGATAAGTTATTCCTAGTCTATGGTTAAGGAAATAGTGGTTCAGACATTTAAACTGTAGAACCTCCACTTTCTATCATCTTGGGCAGATTTATGTATATAAAGCTGTTTACTAATCAATAAAATGAATGCCATTATGAATGCCAAAATGAACCCCTACTTGGTGGGGTTGCTGTGAAGGATGAGATGATGTAGATAAACAATTGAATGCATAGTAAGAATGCAATAAATGGTAAGACCTAAGAATTGAAGCTGCATAATGACTGAAAAGAGGACTTTAGTAGGGTGATGGACAGTGAAAACATAAGATGAAAGATCAGTTTTATTCCAGAGTCTTAGTGAAGTAGACAAATTGGTTAGAATGTAATGAGCTGAAGGTGCAGGTGGTAGAGTGGGGAGCTTGAATTGGAGATAGGGAGGGGTTGCAGTCATTGGTAGTAACTAGGTATAGGATATGACTGTGAAAGGGAATGGCCAAAGTGGTGGACAAAGTCATTTCAGGTAAGAGAAAGCCAAGGAGCTGAGAGGCTAGGGTGTCAGCAGGGATAGTATCCAAAGTATTTAACTACCAATACTAGCATGGACATGGATCCATCAAAATGGATGTAGCCTATAGTGTTGGTCCTGGAGGCACCAGCGACTATGAAAATATTTCAGTATTTTAATAATCACACTTGTGCAATCTAACCCAGGGCATAAGATGGAATTGTCCACATGGATATCGGGGTCGCCAGGAACGATGATGGTGTTATGGAGCATGGGACAGCAAGCCAGTTGAGGGAGGCTTTGATGAGAAAAGGAGAATGACCAGGATATGTTAGGTCATAATAACAAGGAAGCGTGCTATGTCAGATGGTTTGATGGCAAGTGCTTCAAAGATACAGGACGTTATTTATGAAGGAAGGAGGGAAATGGTACTTGAGGCAGCATGAAAAGCAAAGAGAACATTTTACTTCTGGCCGTAGATAGTGTAAAGCCATCATTCATATAGCTGAAACAAAACTTTCATGAAACAATACTCACCCTAACCACATGCAATGTATGCTGTTGGTTTCTATTCTATTACTTTATTTTAAAAAGTTTTCCATTTACTACCCACTAAATTAGTTTCACAACTCACTAATGGATTTCAGTTTATCATTTGAAATGTATTGGTATGTAAGTGGTAGGCGCAAAAATAGCCACCTCTCCAGAGGACTGCATAGGAAGCGTGCTTTGTTAAGGGACAGCCAGGTTTTGACTAGATAAAGAAAATAAAGAAACATCTATCAAAGACGTTGAAGGATATAGGGGTGTCTTGGTCCATTTGGGCTGCTGTAACAAAATACTGTAGACTGGGTAGCTTATAAACACTGAACATTTATTTCTCATAGTCCTGGAGTCTTAGGAGTCTAAGATCAGTGTCTAGTGAGAACTTGCTTTCTGATGTCTTCTCACTGTGGAAGAGGTAAGGGAGCTCTCTTCTGAGGCCTCTTTTATAAGGCCACTAACCCCATTCATGAGCCATCTGTCCTCATGACCTAATCACCTCCCAAAGGCCCCACGTCTAAATACCATAACATTGGAGATTAGATTTCAACGCATGAACTTTGGGGAGATACAAACATTCAGTCTAGAGAAAGGGGGTTTTGTTGATGAAAGACCCTGAATACTAAAGGTCACAATGGAAGGATTTAGAGGTTGTTTTGGGAGTTGGAGTCTGATTCAAATTAGGCAATGTAGAGGACCGTAATAGGGTGAGAACCTCTATTTCGAGAGATGATCTGGAGGCTGAGGATTCTTAAGGTGAGTGTTGTAAGCAGAGATATAGGGCATGATGGGATTAGTTCTCTCAGGCGGGGGGGGGGTGTGTGGGGGGGTGGGGGGGTGGGGAGGAGGGGTGGATAATCAGTTCTAATTATAGCCTCCTTCTTGGGACTGGTCCCTTAGTCAGTTTGTCAGTAGAGGGGTGAGGTATAAAGATTGGTTGGGGTTGAGTAAGATGAGGTGTGTGTGCCTCATCTTGAAGTGTGTGAGGTCTCACCAAGGAGTGTGCTGGGCTCTGTGGACTCTCTTTCAGTTCTGTTTTGGACAGAGTTAAGGCTAGAGGGACTGTCTTTCCAGAAGTTCCAGGCCTGTGAGGATCCTCTAAACCACGCTTGGCAATGAGTGGTAGTCGTATCAAAGCCTAAGAAGTTTTGTGGCTTACACTCAAATCCTACTGTCCTTGATATTGAGAGGGAGGGAAGGAGTGGCCTTAATAGAAGCTAATAGTTTCACATACTCTTGAAGTAGAAACATGTTAATTAAAAAGACAGTGCTAAATTAAATAGTGGGCACAAGGGTATCCTAGAAATAGTGCTAAATTAAGAACCAAAAGATTTGTTTTTTAATTCTGGCTGTGCTTCTGGGTGACAGATCAGAGCCTTAACCTCATCTATCAAATTAGTATAATGTTGTTCTTCTTTTCCTTAAAAGCTGTTGTGAGGAATAAATTAAGTAAAAATATAGGCATATGGTGTAACATTTATAAAGCACTATTCAAAAGCAAGATGTTGGCAATGAGTATTACTTGGCAGAAATAATTTGTAGTCAGTGCAAATAGTGGACCAAGTGCAGGCAGCTGTCAGTTAGTGACAGCTGGTGTTACAATTAGGGTAAGACTAGATGTTTTATAAGATTTAAAGAGGTTTTTGATGGTGGGACACAACTCAGATAGATAAAAAGGCAGAACTCTTTGTTAATTACAGCTCCAAAGAGAGAAGTCGGTTGTGCAGGGATGCATAGCAGGTTACACCTGAGGACAGGGTAACAGTAAGCTGAAACTGTAGGAAGGTGCTTATGTATGGCAAACAGGATAGAGTTAGGTAGGTTTCCCAGGCAGGCTTCCTGGGGATCAGATATTTTAAATAATTCAATGGGCCTAAGAAAGAAGTAGCTGTTCCTGAGCGTAGGTATCTGGGGGCCCTGGCAGTTGGGTATGTGTATATTGTAACCCAGGAGTGTTAGAGCCTGATAAGGGAAGTAGTTTGGGGTGGGGGTTGATAAACTGCCAGTGAAGGAGAATTGAGAGTTTTAGCCATGACATCAAGATTGGGTCAACATGGCACTTGTGAAATATCATATTACACTGGGACAGCTTTGGAGTGGTGTAATCTCAAACTGTCATTTTTTTTTTTTTTATAGTACAAAAGCTTACTCAAAGCAGACTTCTCATTGGTATAGTATAGTTTCTTAATTTAGCTGTTTATTTACAACACATTTTATTTATAAGTTACTGAAAACCTAATCTTTAATTCTATTATCTCTACCTCTTAATTTATATTTTAAGTAGGCCAGATTTATGAATCATTTTAGAGAAATACCTGGCATCATCTAATACCCCATGGCAGAAAGAGTTAGACTTTAAAAGTTCTTCTGAGATTATAAATGCCTATAGCATATAATGGCTGGTATAATACAGGCTCAAAGTTGTTTTCCATCAGATTAGAGTTATTTGCCTATCATATGGCTGTGCTAAAATAATTTTAAGATGTCTCCTAACATTCTAACCCCCTCATATATGTCCTCTGTAGTCCATTCCTCTTGAATATGGATGGGACTTGTGAATATGGTAGAATTTTTGTGGAGTTATTTCTAGAGAATGTATTGTAAGCCCCGGAGGGTGAATGGGGCAATAGCTGAAACGTCAGCAATGTTCTGGTCTCAGGCTGTTGAACGTGCTAGCATTATGAGATACAAAGCCCCATGATCCCCCCCAAGGACAGTTAAGAAACAGAACCCCCTGCAATTTCCTGACACTCCTTGGAACTGCACATACTCCCTGCATGCCTTCACGTTGTCACCAGATGTATGTCTGAAAATCCTTTGTGTTCTCTTTCCATACTTTGATACTCTTGGATACTTATATCTGATAAAATATAAAATAAAGGCTATGTGCAGTCTCCTGCTTTTACTGCTCTCTCGCAGAGGCAGTCCTGCACGTCCGCTCAGTCTGGTGTCTGGGAACTTCTTGTTCTGTGCATGGCAACAAAATTTCATTTCCATGATTATCTACTGATCAGTTAGCTTTGAGTTAATCAAAATGGAGATCATCTTGAGTATCCCTGATCTAAGGGGGTGAGCCCATAGGAGTGGGCACTTCCTAAAGTCAGAAAGCTGCCATACTGTGAGGGGGCCATGTGGCTAGGAACTGAAGGCAGCCCATTGGAGCTAAGAGTATTCCCTGGCTGTCAGTTAGCAAGCAAGTGGGGACCTCAGCCCTACAGCCACAAGAAATTGGATTCTAACAACCATGTGATCTTGGAAGTAGACCACTGAGTCTCAGGTGAGATCATAGCATGGCTCGCAGTTTGATTTTAGCCTGATGAGACCCTGAGCAGAGTACCAAAGTGATCCATGCCTGGACTTCTGACCCACAGAAACTGTGAGATAATAAATTTGTGTTGTTTTTGGCTACTAAATTTGCGGTAATTTTTAATGCAACAATAGAAAATGAATACACTATGTATCCCACTTTTCATTTTTATGATTGTGCATGCATAGGCACTACATTTATTTTTTTTCCTTGTACATGGAAATGAATTATTTACTTTTTTTTTTTTTTTTTGCCTCCTTGAACAAAGCTACTGTGAGCACCTTGTAAATTATTTCTGGTGTACTTGTTCAACAGTTTCCCTAGGATTAGAATTGCTGAACATGTGAATATTCATCTTTATTAGATAATGCCAAATTGCAAAAGTTGTCGCAAAGACTTTTTAAAAAAAATAAATAAAGTTAATAAACCTCCACTAGACAAAAAGAAAAAATGAGTTACCAGTATCAGGAATAAAAAAAGTGCATCGCTACAGATTCTTCATAGACTCAAAAGTTAATAAAAGCTAATAAAAGACTGTTATGAACAATTTTATGCCAATGACTTTGACAATTAGATGAACTGGACAAGTTCTTTGAAAGAATTATCAAATTATAAGAAAACATAAAAATCTAAATATATCAACTAAAGAAATTAGATTTGTAATCATAAATCAGAAGGAATTTCAAAGTCCACATAGTTTTACTGGTGAATCTGATCAAACTTAAACAAAAGTATACTAATCCTACAAAGAAAAATACCTACAAAGAAAAGAGAGAAGGGGACAATTCCTCACTCATTTAAGGAGGCTATAATTATCCTAATACTAAATTTTTTTTTTTAATATTGGAAACAAGACAAGGGTGTCTGCTCTCACTGTTTCTTTTCAACATTGTACTGGAGGCCCTAATAAGTGCAAAAAAGGGCAAAAATAAAAAATAAAATCCACATAGTTTAGAAAAGAAAAGTAACCTTGTCATGTACATAGAAAATTTAGAGGAATCTACAAAGAAGTTACTAGACTATAAGTGAATTCAAGAAGGTCACATGATACAAGGTAAATACAGAAATCAATTATATTTTTATAAATAAGCAACAAACAGTGGGAAAATAAAAGTAAAGCAATTCAATTTATGATATTTAAAATATGATATACTCAGAGATAAGTTTAACAAAAGATGTGTAAGATTTGTACACTGAAAACCAGAAAACACTGCAGAGAGAAGTTGAAGAAGTTTAAATACATGGAGAGATACACCATGTTCATGGATTGAAAGATTCACTATTATTAAGATATGTTATCTCCAAATTGTTCCTTAGTGTCTTTAGAAGAAAACATAGGAGAATAGCTTTGCAACACTGAGAGCATTTTGGTGAAACAACAAAAAATGTTAATTTTATTAAATCTTGACACTTGAGTATACATCTTTTTACTTTTCCGTGTAACAAAATGGGAAGTATGCATAAATCTCTTGTGCTGAAAAACAAAGCAGGATGGTTGTCTTAAGATAAAGCATCTGTACATTTATTTCAGTTGTGAACTGAAGTAATTACTTTTTGAAAAAAATAGAATAGCACTTTTACTTGAGAGAATGTATTCAAAATGGATGAAAGACCTAAATTGAGATAGGAAACTATTAAAATCCTAGAGGAGAACACAGGCAGCAACCTCTTTGACCTCAGCTGCAGCAACTTCCTACTAAACACATTGTAGAAGGCAAGAGAAACAAAAGCAAAAATGAACTATTGGGACTTCATCAAGATAGAAAGCTTCTGCACAGCAAAGGAAACAATCAACAAAACTAAAAGGCAATATACGGAATGGGAGAAGATATTTGCATATCTGATAAAGGGTTAGTATTCAAAATCTATAAAGAAATTATCAAGCTCCACACCCAAAAAACAAATAAACCAGTTAAAAAAAGGTCAGAAGAGATGAATAGACACTGTTACAAAGAAGACATCCAGATGGCTAACAGACATATGAAAAAATGCTCAACATCATTCATCATCAGGAAATACAAATCAAAACCACAATGAGATACCACCTCACACCTGTCAGAAATGGCTAAAATTAACAACACAAGAAACAACAGGTTTTGGCAAGGATGAGGAGAAAGGGGAACCCTTTTGCACTGTTGGTGGTAATGCAACCTGGTGCACCCACTCTGGAGAACATCATGGAGGCTCCTCAGAAAGGTAAAAATAGAACTACCCTATGATCTAGCAATTGCACTACTTGGTATTTACCCAAAAGATACAAAAATACAGATTCAAAGGGGTACATGCACCCTGACATTTATGGTAGCATTATAAACAATAGTCAAACTATGGAGAGAGCCCAAAAGTCCATTGACTGATGAATGGATAAAGAAGATGTGGCACATATATACAATGAAATGTTATTCAGCCATCAAAAAGAATGCAATCTTACCATTTGCAATAACATGGATGGAGCTAGAATGTATTACGCTAGTGAAATAAGTCAATCAGAGAAAGACAAATAGCATATGATTTAACTCATATGTAGAATCTAAGAAACAAAACAGATGAACATATGGGAATTGGCGGGAAAATGAGAGAGGGAAACAAACCACAAGAGTAAACTGAAGGTTGATGGAGGAAAGTGGATGGGGGATTGGCTAGATGGGTGATGGTTATTAAGAAGGGCGCACTTGTGATGAGCACTGGATGTTGTATGTAAGTGATGAATCACTGAATTCTACTCCTGAAACCAATATTGCACTGTATGTTAACTAAAATTTAAATTAAAAAAAATATTTGCCAGACTTTTTCTTAAAATCAACATAAATAAGCATGACAGAGAAAAATAAAACTGACATTATTTGTTGCTAGTGGTAACATTCTGAGATTGGTGATATTTTTGGATGTGATTTTTTATATTATCTAAGTAACTAAGTTAATATTTGGAACATCTGTATAATACATATTTGGAACATCAGGGAACCAGTATTTCTCATATGACCAATGCATGGTATTTTAAAAATCATTCCTGGATGAAAGTTCTACTCAAAATGCAATATAGACCAATGTATTTTAATAGAGTATGAAACAATCATTGATATAGTTTCAGATCTGAACATGCTCCTCCCTTTTCAATAACGTATCTGTCTGAGGCAGGATATTCTTCATATACTTCAGAAAAAACAGGTTCAGCTATCTTCATTAAGTCAGACATTAAAAAGATTTGCAAAAATGTATAACAATGCTACTCTTCTCATTTTTTTGTTTCAGAAAATATAATTATTTTAGTGACAATGATACTTATGTTGGGGCACCTCGGTGGCTCAGTTGGTTAAGCCTCCGACTCTCGATTTTGGTTCAGGTCATGATCTCATGGTTGATGAGATCAGGCTCCGAGTCGGGCTCTGCACTGACAGCATGCAGCCTGCTTGGGATTCTCTCTCCTTCTCTCTCTCTGCCCCTCCTCTGCTTGTGCTTGCTCTCTCTCTCTCTCTCTCTCTCTCTCTCTCTCTCTCAAAATAAATAAAAATAAAACATTAACAAATGCTACTTATGTTAACACATAATGGATTTATTATTGTTATTTTTAGGTGAATTGAAAAACATTTTTTAAATTCTCAGTTTTAATTAAAATTTTTTGAGAGTGAGTGGGGAAGGGGCAGAGGGAGAGAGAGAGAATCTTAAGCAGGCTCTACGCCCAACATGGAGCCCAACTCAGGGCTCCATCTCATTATGGTGAGATCATGACCTGAACCAAAATCAAGAGTTGGACCCTGAACTGACTGAGCCATCCAGGTGCCCCTCTCAGTTTTAATTTATAAAACAGTAAATATCAATAGGTATAACCCACGTTAAAAAGATACCTTTGGAGTCTTCAATAAGTTTTAAGAATATAACAGGGATTCTTTTTTTAAAAATATAATTTATTGTCAAATTGGCTAACATACAGTGTGTAAAGTGTGCTCTTGGTTTTTGGGGTAGATCCCCGTGGTTCATCGCTTACATACAACACCTAGTACTCATCCCAACAAGTGCCCTCCTCAATGCCCATCACCCATTTTCCTCTCTCCCCCTCCCCCCATTAGCCCTCAGTTTGTTCTCTGTATTTAAGAATCTCTTATGGTTTGCCTCCCTCCCTCTCTGTAACTATTTTTTTTCCCCTTCCCTTCCTCCATGGTCTTCTGTTCAATTTCTCAAGATCCACATATGAGTGAAAACATATGGTATCTTTCTCTGATTTATTTCACTCAGCATAATTACTTCCAGTTCCATTCACATTGCTGCAAATGGCATGATTTCATTCTTTCTCATTGCCAAGTAGTATTCCATTGTATATTCAAACCACATCTTCTTTATCCATTCATCAGTTGGTGGACATTTAGACTCTTTCCATAATTCGGCTATGTTGAAAGCACTGCTATAAACATTGGGGTAAATGTGCCCCTATGAATCAGTACTCCTGTATCCTTTGGATAAATTCCTAGTAATGCTATTACTGGGTCATAGGGTAGTTCTATTTTTGACGAACCTCCACTCTGTTTTCCACAGAGGCTGCACCAGTTTGCATTCCCACCAACAGGGCAAGAGGGTTCCCGTTTCTCCACATCCTCACCAGCATCTGTTGTTGCTTGAGTTGTTCATTTTAGCCACTCAGACCAGTGTGAGGTGGTATCTCAGTGTGGCTTTGATTTATATTTCCCTGATGATGAGTGACGTTGAGCATCTTTTCATGTGTCTGTTGGCCATCTGGATGTCTTCATTGGAAAAGTGTGTATTCGTGTCTTCTGCCCATTTCTTCACTGGATTTTTTGTTCTTTGGGGGTTGAGTTTGGGAAGTTCTTTATAGATTTTGGATATTAACCCTTTATCTGATATTTCATTTGCAACTATCTTTTCTCATTCCATCAGTTGCCTTTAAGTTTTGTTGATTGTTTCCATTGCAGTGCAGAAGCTTTTTATCTTGATGAGGTCCCAATAGTTCATTTTGCTTTCAATTCCCTTGCCTTTGGGGATGTGTCAGCAAGAAATTGCTGCAGCTGAGGTCAAAGAGGCTATTGCCTGCTTTCTCCTGTAGGGTTTTGATGTTTTCCTGTCTCACATTTAGGTCTTTCATCCATTTTGAGTTTATTTTTGTGTATGGTGTAACAGGGATTCTGATACCAAATAATTTGAGAACTGCTACAGTAGGACACTGCTTCAATCCCACAAAGTGTTGTCACTCAGCTGCCATGATAAATGAGATTTCAAAAGGCCATTCTTCCATTTTATAATGGCAGCGTCAGGGTGATGGAGAATATGGTAAAACCAATAAACTCCATTGGCATGAGCACATTGCTCATAATTTTTTTCTGGAAAATGAACTCTCTGGTCAGAAGCAAGACTGTGTAGGGACACCTGAGTGGCTCAGTCAGTTGAGTGTCCAACTTTGGCTCAGGCTGTGATCTCATGGTTCATGAGTTTGAGACCCACATTGGGCTCTATGCTGTCAGTACAGAGCTTGCTCTGGATCCTCTGTCCCTTTCTCTCTCTCTGCCTTTCCCTTGCTTGCGCTCTGCTCCCTCCCACCCCCCAAAAAAGAAGCAAAACTGAGTAGAATACGATGACAGTCAATATGGCAATCCAGCAGCCCATGGATGATGGTTTTGGAATCTCACCATCTGGAGGACTTTCCTTAGAGCAGATACAACTTAACTCTTTGTAATATCTTGTCTTCATTTTTTCATATTTTACAAAGCTGATACTTTTATTTCTAGGAATACTCTATTTTTCTTCATCCTTGTATAACCTCTACTTGAATTTACTTTTCTAGGCATTTCTTAAATGTATAATAAAAGAAAAAAATGAGTTTTCATTATAGCATAGTGGCAATATGAAAAATCATATTGATCAGAATGAACTGGAGCACAGTCACTTGGTTTGCAACTAATTTGTCAAACTTTACAGGAAAAAAAGGAAAGATAGAAGGTGTTATGGGTGGAATTGCAATTGTGTCTCTCAAAAAAAGATATGTTGAAGTCTTGATATCCTGCACTTCAGAATACAATCTTATTTGGAAATAAGGTCTTTACAGAGGCAATCAAGTTAATAATTAGGGTGGTCCCTAACCTAATATGACTGGTATCCTTAGGAAAAGGGGCAATTTGGACACAGAGCCAGACATGGATAGAAGGAAGATTATAATATGAAGACACAGGGAGAATGCCATGTGAGGACAGAGAATTAGAGGGATGCAATGGGAAGACAGGGTCTAAGGAATGTCCAAGGCTACTGAAGATGGGAGGAGGCCTAGAACAATTCTCTCTTAGAGCACTCAGAAGGAACCAACTTTGGAGACACAAAATTAGGCAGATGGTAAAATATTTATGGGAGTAACTATATTAACCAACCCAACCTTTATCCCAGAAACCAAGCACTGAGTATTGAATACTTAATACATCAGGCCCACTGAATGTTGAATGAAGATCCTTGAAAGTGGAAATCTCCCTAAGGTATATGTCAATCATCTTGCTCCTTATTCCCTGTTCTTGGTCCAAAACATTAGACATTAAATGTTTTTTTAATAAAATAAGTACTGATAATTGGGATGAAAAACAAATATAAAATATGAATTTCAAATATATTTTATCATATTGTTAATTAATACTATTTTATAACATTTATTTTCTTTAAATATGGGAAATATAATACCTACTCTTCTAGGGGCAGTTCTTTCCTTCCTTCCTCCTTCCCTCCCTCCTTCCCCACACCCACACCTTCTTCCTTCCTTCCTCCCTTCCATTTTTCCTTTTTCTTCCTCCCTTCATTCCTTCCTTCCTTCCTTCCTCCCTTCCTTCCTTCCTTCTCTTTCTTGTTTTCAACTACCCCCAAATTTTATTTATTACAATATCACCAAAATAACAATAGGAAGATATATTTTTTAAATAAAAAGATTATCCAGAATTCTATCTAAGCAATAGGTGCTTTGGGATGATCAGGGCCTTGGAAATGAAAGTGTGGTGAAGTCAGGATAAACACAGGTATTGGGATCAAAATACCTAGTCCTAGTTCTGCTCTGTAGGAATAAGCTATTAAATAACCCCTCTGAGCCTCAGTTTTCCCATATGTAAATGGCAGATGTTTAACATAAAACTGTTGAGAGAATGAAAGAAAAATAAAATTATCCTTTATTAAGTTAATTTTACATATAAGAATATAGGATCACATGGGTTCAATAACTTTCACAAAGTCACCATCTAGTTAACTCACCAATTCCAAGGCCCAAATTCTATTAGAACTGACCCATACTATATGAAACCTTTTAACTTCACTTTTCAATGGTATATGGTGATTATGTAGCAAAATTGGTAGCCAGGGCTGACTCAACCTGCATAGCCTGTCTAGCTGCCCAGTTCAGTTCAAGTTCTTCATCTATTAATGCCTTCTAACCCTCATAGGGCTCCAAAGGTCCATGGGTTAAGGTCTTAATTTTCCAGACCTCATCTCTGTTTAGCAAAAACTTTGGATACAAGGCAATAGTTTGTGGAAGAGTAGATCACAATCACAATCACAATCAATCACCCAAGCTTGATTTTTCATGTTTGCTTCACCAGAAAATGGTATTTTCATTTCTAGAAAAATACAAAAGAACTTTTAAGCCTGTATCAGGTAAAAGGAAATATAAGAAGCCAAATTTGAACACATGGCTTAGGGGTGCAGGGTATTACAGAAAATAAAAAGATCAGAGGTGAAGCAAAAAAATCACAGTTTGGGCTGCAATAGGGTGCATCACATTTGGTCATACCTGGGCTGGGAAGGCTAACTCTGTCATCAGACCATACCATTTAGAGGCACATGAGTCTCAAGACAGAGAAGGGATCTTGAATTTGGTCAAGAAGAAGGCTGCAGAGTTTGGCTCATTGACTGCCTTTGTGCCAACAAGAGTTCAAAGATTGCTGAGCCCATGCAAGTAGTAGGACCTTCACTAACACAACAAATGCACCAGTAGGAAGTGAGGAGGGTGGCCTGCTAAGGAAGCCTAATCCTGGAGAGTAGGGGAAAGGCCAAGAGAACCTTCAGAATGGTTCAGAGCTCAAAGTCAGGATACAGTGAAAGGTGAAGGTGGCCTGTCCTGGCCACTCAAGGAGGCTTCCATCAGGATCACTTCAAGAAAAGTGACTACCCAGGCAGGCTGAGAAAAATAGGTCAATATATATTGCCAATAAGAATCAAAGCAATGATGTAGAAATGAGCCTTAAAGCTAAGGAAAAGTACTTATACACCATAGGACTGTGCTTTAATAATTTATGGACATATCCGTCTGACCTTGTGACTCAGGTGCCAAACCAAGTTTATATATTGAGCCAACCACATGCTCACTAAAACAGGAGTGCTGTTGTCTTTTTTGTGACTGCTGAGTTGTAGATCCTTTTAAAGGGCAGGTTAAAAAGTTGGGTTAGATAGGAAAAAGGCATTATATGTCCTTTCTCAAGCACAAGGTGACTTAATCTAGGCCAGTTGGACCCTTTCACTCAGGCATTTTCATTATCAAAGGTTATGGTTGTCCAATAGGGGGACAATCTGAAGAGATTATTCATTAATTTCCATGACTTAGATCTCCACAGGTACTCTAACTCCTGACCTACCCGAAGTTTGGATCTTCAGCTTTCTCTTTGATTTCTTGAGATGCTCAATTTCCTTCAAATATATTCTATTATTATTATTATTATTATTAATTATTAATATTTTGCTGAGGACAGCCATGTGGTATGTCTTTCCATTTATTCAGAGCTTGTTTCATGTCACTCAGTATAGTTTTATTCATACAAATTCTGTACCTTTTTTTTTTTTAACATTTTATTATTTTAGAGAGTGAGAGAGACAGAGCACAAGCAGGGGAGGGGCAGAGAGAGGAGGACACAGAAATCAGAAGTGGGCTCCAGGCTCTGAGCTATCAGACAGAGCCCGATGCAGGGCTTGAACTCATGAACTGCGAGATAATGACCTGAGCCAAAGTTGGCCACTTAACCGACTGAGCCACCCAGGTGCCCTTGTACTTTTTTGGGGGTTAAGTTTATTACAAGTTATTTTGTGATTTTGTTGCTAATGTGAATGAATGATTTTTTTTTTCCATTTCCAGTTCAAATTGGTTACTGACAGGATAGTAAAAGGCTATTTTTTTTTGTATTTATTTTGTGTGTTGCCAACTTAGTTTCTCTTATTACTTCTCATACTTTTCACCCCACCCTATTGAATTATCTATGAATATAATCACATTATCTGCATATAAGAATAAGTAACTGGTTTTCTACGATCATTCTAAGTATTTCATCATCATGTCTTATTACCTTAGTTATAATCTTCAAAACAATATTAGGAAATAGTGGAGAAAACAGGCATCTCTGCCCAATTTCTGATTTTAATAGTAATTACTTCAGTATTTCACCATTTATTTTGATGTTTACAGTTTTTAAGGAATTTTGAAATATGCCATACATCCTGAATAGTACATGTAACATATATGTATAGTTTAGCAAATAATTACAAAGTG
Source organism: Felis catus (assembly GCF_018350175.1). NCBI lineage: Eukaryota > Metazoa > Chordata > Mammalia > Carnivora > Felidae > Felis > Felis catus. The sequence goes on from NC_058374.1 coordinate 75,159,002, forward strand.
AAGATCTATGTAAACACTATATAAGATTTTTTAAGATTTAAGTACATGTAACATATATGTATAGTTTAACAAATAATTATAAAGCAAAGATCTATGTGAACACTATAAGAAAAAAATTAACATTTTTTTAAAGATTATCAGCACTGGGAATGTATACCACTCCATTATATGAACCTTGTTCCTTCCCCTCTTATGATAACCCAAGCTGCCCTAACATTCTTACTGATTTCCTTGCTTACTTTATGATATTACCATTTATAATGCATCTCTAAATAAAATAGTCCTGTTTGCCTTTACTTGAATTTTATATGAATAGAATAATGTATTACATATAATTTTGTTCAATATTATATTCAAGATTCATTCATGCTATTCCATATGACTATAGTTTGTTAATTTTCATTCATTATATTCACTTCACAGTATGGATATATCAAAATTTATCTATTTCTATTACACATGGCCATTTGAGTTATTTTCTGATTTTGGTTATTACAAACAGTGCTACTATGAACATTCTTGTACATTTATTTTGGTGCAATGAGTATGAGTTTCTCTAGGATAAATACCTAGTGGAATTCTGGGCTGAATTAACTTTACCATATAATGGGTCACTGAAACTTTTCCTAAAATGAGAGTCCTCATTGTTCCACATTATTGCCAATACTTCATTTTATTGGACTCCTTAATTTTTCCCATTCTGATACCTGTTTAATGGTCCTTTTCATTGTGGCTTTAATTTGCATGACTACTATTAAGGCTGAGAAACTTAAAGATTTAGACTTCCTCTTCTATCAAGTTCCTGTTCTTTTTGCTCATTTTTCTATCAGAATGATTTTTTTCCTTTTTATAATGTAGGATATTGGGATTTTTGGTATTCATATGTGTGGCAAATATTTTTCCCACTTTGTGGCTTGTCTTTTCATTCCTAAGAGAGTTTTGATAAAGTTCATAATTTTAATATAATTGTATTTGTCAACTTTTTATACTTAGTGCTTTTCATATCTTGTTTTTAAAAATCCTTCTCTATCATCAATACATTGTCCTGTACTACTTATAAAAGATTTATAGTTTTGCCTTTCACATTTAGTAGTTTAGTCTAATGGGAATTGATTTTTACATATGGTGGGTGAGGATAAAATTTCATTAATTTTCTACATGGATAACTAATCATCCCAGCCCTACTGACTGAAAAGTCTATCCTGAATGAATTGATATGTCTTATGATCTCAGTATCCATTTCTGTATTTCAGGCCCATTTCTGAGTTCTCTTTCCTTGTCCATTGGTGTATTTGTCTCTGTGTTAGTAATAGAAAATCTTAGTTACCGTTTTATAATAAATCTTGATGTCTGGTGAAACAAGATCATTTACCTTGTTCTTTTTTTAATGTTTATTTATTTTAAGAGAGAGAGAGAGAGAGAGAGAGAGAGAGAGAGAGAGAGAGAGCAGGGGAAGGGGCAGAGAGAGAGGGAGACACAAAATCCTTAGCAGGTTCCAGGGTCCAGCTGTCAGCACAAGGCCAGACGTGGGGCTCCAACCCACAAACCGCGAGATCATGACCTGAGCCAAAGTCAGACGCTTAACCGACTCAACCACACAAGTGGCCCTACCTTGTTATTTTTAGCTTCAAGGGTAGCTTGGCATTTTTTGGACCATTTTGCTTCTACATAAATTTTATTTTATTTTTTATCTTTTTTTAGTTTTTCTTTATTTTTTCTTTATTTTTTCTTTTTTATTTTTTTCTCATACATTTTATTTTATTTTATTTTCAATATATGAAGTTTATTGTCAAATTGGTTTCCATACAACACCCAGTGCTCATCCCAAAAGGTGCCCTCCTCAATACCCATCACCCACCCTCCCCTCCCTCCCACCCCCCATCAACCCTCAGTTTGTTCTCAGTTTTTAAGAGTCTCTTATGCTTTGGCTCTCTTCCACTCTAACCTCTTTTTTTTTTTTCTTCCCCTCCCCCATGGGTTTCTGTTAAGTTTCTCAGGATCCACATAAGAGTGAAAACATATGGTATCTGTCTTTCTCTGTATGGCTTATTTCACTTAGCATCACACTCTCCAGTTCCATCCATGTTGCTACAAAGGGCCATATTTCATTCTTTCTCATTGCCACGTAGTACTCCATTGTGTATATAAACCACAATTTCTTTATCCATTCATCAGCTGATGGACATTTAGGCTCTTTCCATAATTTGGCTATTGTTGAGAGTGCTGCTATAAACATTGGGGTACAAGTGTCCCTATGCATCAGTACTCCTGTATCCCTTGGGTAAATTCCTAGCAGTGCTACTGCTGGGTCACAGGGTAGGTCTATTTTTAATTTTTTGAGGAACCTCCACACTGCTTTCCAGAGTGGCTGCACCAATTTGCATTCCCACAAACATTGCAAGAGGGTTCCCGTTTCTCCATATCCTCTCCAGCATCTATAGTCTCCTGATTTGTTCATTTTGGCCACTCTGACTGGCGTGAGGTGATATCTGAGTGTGGTTTTGATTTGTATTTCCCTGATGAGGAGCGACGTTGAGCATCTTTTCATGTGCCTGTTGACCATCCGGATGTCTTCTTTAGAGAAGTGTGTATTCATGTTTTCTGCCCATTTCTTCACTGGATTATTTGTTTTTCGGGTGTGGAGTTTGGTGAGCTCTTTATAGATTTTGGATACTAGCCCTTTGTCTGATATGTCATTTGCAAATATCTTTTCCCATTCCATTGGTTGCCTTTTAGTTTTGTTGATTGTTTCCTTTGCTGTGCAGAAACTTTTTATTTTCATAAGGTCCCAGTAGTTCATTTTTGCTTTTAATTCCCTTGCCTTTGGGGATGTGCCAAGTAGGAAATTGCTACGGCTGAGGTCAGAGGTCTTTTCCTGCTTTCTCCTCTAGGGTTTTGATGGTTTCCTGTCTCACATTCAGGTCCTTTATCCATTTTGAGTTTATTTTTGTGAATGGTGTGAGAAAGTGGCCTAGTTTCAATCTTCTGCATGTTGCTGTCCAGTTCTCCCAGCACCATTTGTTAAAGAGGCTGTCTTTTTTCCATTGGATGTTCTTTCCTGCTTTGTCAAAGATGAGTTGGCCATACGTTTGTGGGTCTAGTTTTGGGGTTTCTATTCTATTCCATTGGTCTATGTGTCTGTTTTTGTGCCAATACCATGCTGTCTTGATGATTACAGCTTTGTAGTAGAGGCTAAAGTCTGGGATTGTGATGCCTCCTGCTTTGGTCTTCTTCAAAATTCCTTTGGCTATTTGGGGCCTTTTTTGGTTCCATATGAATTTTAGGATTGCTTGTTCTAGTTTCGAGAAGAATGCTGGTGCAATTTTGATTGGGATTGCATTGAATGTGTAGATAGCTTTGGGTAGTATTGACATTTTGACAATATTTATTCTTCTAACCCATGAGCACGGAATGTTTTTCCATTTCTTTATATCTTCTTCAATTTCCTTCATAAGCTTTCTATAGATTTCAGCATACAGATCTTGTACATCTTTGGTTAGATTTATTCCTAGGTATCTTATGCTTCTTGGTGCAATTGTGAATGGGATAAGTTTCTTTATTTGTCTTTCTGTTGCTTCATTGTTAGTGTATAAGAATGCAACTGATTTCTGTACATTGATTTTGTATCCTGCAACTTTGCTAAATTCATGTACCAGTTCTAGCAGACTTCTGGTGGAGTCTATCTGATTTTCCATGTATAATATCATGTCATCTGCAAAAAGTGAAAGCTTAACTTCATCTTTGCCAATTTTGATGCCTTTGATTTCCTTTTGTTGTCTGATTGCTGATGCTAGAACTTCCAACACTATGTTAAACAACAGCGGTGAGAGTGGACATCCCTGTCGTGTTCCTGATCTCAGGGAAAAAGCTCTCAGTTTTTCCCCATTGAGGATGATGTTAGCTGTGGGCTTTTCATAAATGGCTTTTATGATGTTTAAGTATGTTCCTTCTATCCCGACTTTCTCGAGGGTTTTTATTAAGAAAGGTTGCTGAATTTTGTCAAAGGCCTTTTCTGCATCGATTGACAGGATCATATGGTTCTTTTCTTTTATTAATGTGATGTATCACACTGATTGATCTGCGAATGTTGAACCAGCATCTATCTATTTTTAATATAAAATTTATTGTCAAATTGGTTTCCATACAACACCCAGTGCTCATCCCAATATAAATTTTAGAATCAACTTTTTAAATTAAAAAAAAAGTATTCTGGATTTTTGACTGACATTACTCTGAATATATAAATCAATTTGGGAACAACTGGCATCTTTACAATAACCAGGCTACCAATTCATAAGCATGGTATATTACTCTCCATTTATTTAGGTCTTCTTCAATTCTTCTCAGTAGGCTGCTGTTATATATTTATGTTTATTAATTAAGTATATACAAAGGGTGCTTTGTTAATCTTTTAATTTTGTTTCTATAATGATCATGTCTATTCTCCACTCCATATACTGGTATACAATATATATTTAGATCAAATGCACATTCTGTATTTTTAAATGTGAGACCTCAAGTGAGAGAGTTTAAGAAAAATAAAATAGGTACAATATACTGATTTTCAATCTGACAATTGATTAATTATTATTTTTACTTTTCCCTGCTGTATTGGTCACACTTTTCCAGAAAAATAGAAAGAACAGAAGAGAATGGAATAGAAAAAGAGATATACATTGCTTCTTGGCCTTTTGGCTAAGACAAGTGTAGGAAAAGAGATTTGTTATGAGGGATTGACTGGCATGATTATGGAGGCTGAGAAATCCCATGATTGCTGTCTGCAAGCTGGAGTCCCAGAAAATCCAGTGGTGTAATTCCATCCAAACTCAAAAGCCTAAGAACCAGGGGAGTCAGTAGTGTAAATTCCCATCTGAGTCTGAAGGCCCAAGAACAAGGAGCCCTAGTGTCTTAGGTCAGAAGAAGATGGATGTTCCAGCTCAGAGAATGCAAATTTTCCCTACCACTGCAGTTTTGTTCTATTTGGGCCCTCAACCAATTGTTGAAGGTTGGGCCTTCAACAATGCCCCACATTGGTGAGGGTAATCTTTACTCAGTTCATTGATTCAAATTCATCTGGAAACATCCTCAAAGACACATCCAGAAATAATCAATTCGGCCAGACACCCTGCTCTGCTCCAAATATGCTTTATCTGTGTCAGCCCTGCTATCTTCTCAATGAAGCCAAGATCCCTCTCAGATTATTTTGCAAAGGGCTGCTAGATAGGAGCCTATATATCAAACTCTTTTCCCCACCCTCCATTTTTGTGATAGTTTATTTGCTTTGAAGTCCAGACAAATACTTGAATTTTTTTAAGGACATAGGGTGAGCTCACATTTATCATTTTCTTATTTTTTTTTAAGTTTTTATTTATTTATTTTGAGAGGGAGTGCAAATGGGGGATGGGCAGAGAGACTCCCAAGCAGGCTCTGCGTTGTCAGTATGGAGCCTGATGTGGGGCTCCATCTCATGAACCATGAGATCACGACCTGAGCTGAAATCAAGAGTCAGACCCTCAACCAACCGAGCCGCCTTGGCACCCCCAAATACTTGAACTTAATTGAAATGAAATTTCCCCAAGTGCTCTATGCCCATAAAAATCTTTCCTCTTTAGAGATAATTTTTTTCTATTTCCTGAGCAGAATCACGCAGCTTTTATTGTACCATGAGGCACACTTTTGTTGCTTCAGCATCCTCTGCAGAGCAGCCTTCACCTCCTGGTTCTTGAGGCTGTAGATGAGGGGGTTCAGCAAGGATGTGATCACACTGTACTGAATGGAGACCACACGCTCCAACACTGAGCCTGAAGCAGGGCTGATGTACCTGAATAGAGCTGTCCCATAGAACAAGAGCACCACGGTGAGGTGGGAGGAGCAGGTGGAGAAGGCTTTGGCTTGGCCCTCAGAGGAGCGGATGTTCAGAATGGCACAAATTACTCTGGAGTAAGAGAAGAGGATCAGGGGAAGTGTCAGCAGCCCTAGAAATGCACAGGACACTGCAAGAAGAATCTCATTGACAATGGGATCGGTACAGGACAGAGGAAAGAGAGGAGGTAGCTCACAGCTAAAGTGGAGGATGATGTTGGACCCGCAGAAATACAACTTGTGGATGAAGAGACTATTCAGCAAGGAAATCAGAAATCCCACTGCCCACGATATGCTCACAATCACAATACAGAGAGGTCTGTTTATGACCATGGTGTAGACCAGAGGGTGGCAGATAGCAGCATAGCGGTCATAGGCCATGGCAGAGAGCAGACAAGCTTCTGTCCCCCCAGAGAGAGTGAAAAAGAAGCTCTGAGTGATGCATCCCCACATTGAGATGCTTTTATTCTGAGTTAAGAAGTTCTGTAGCATCTTGGGCACAGTGACTGAGGAGAAACTGAGATCCAGGAAGGATAGGTGTCCAAGGAAGAAGTACATGGGTGTGTGGAGGCGGGGATCAACCCTGATCACCAGGATCATCACCAGATTCCCCACCAGGGTCAGGAGGTAAATCCCCAGGAACAGCACGAAGAGCATGGTCTGGATCTGGGGGTCACTGGATAATCCCAGGAGGACAAACTCAGTAATCATACTGACATTTTTCATGGTTGCTTAGAGATTCTGTCCCTCAAAAGGAATGAATCATTTTTCCACTTGATAAGACATTGATCTGAGTCTTTCTCAGCGAACAGGAGTTTTCTACTTGCAGACAATATATCTCCTTACCTATAGACCAAAACAGGAAACTCAGGATAAGGAAGTGTCTTCTCAGATACAATCTCTTCACTTGCCCTTCTTTTCTAACTACTAGCACTATCTTGTCATGATCTCTATACCTTCACCCTACATGACTTTTTTTAAATAAAAATACCATGCACATGTAAGTCAGGTACATCCTGGAATCAAAAGAAGGGAAAAGAGCCCCAGTGGCTAAGCCTAGAAAACCTTTTATGGTTAAGGGCTAGGAAGCCCATGCACAAGTGATTCCTTCTCAGAATAGTAAGGTCATAGACTCACAGTAACTAAGGTGGTGTCATAGTGGACTTTAAACCCTTCATTTTACAAATAAGGATGGGGCGCCTGGGTGGCTCAGTGGGTTGGGCATCTGACTTCGGCTCAGGTCATGATCTTGTGGTTTGTGAGTTCCAGCCCCATGTTGGGCTCCCTGCTGACAGCTTGGAGCCTAGAGCCTGCTTCTGATTCTGTGTCTCCTCCTCTCTACCCCAACCATGCTCATGCTCTGTCTCTCTCTGTCTCTCAATAATAAGTAAACATTAAAAAAATAAAAAAAAAAAACAAATGAGGATAATGCATTGCCTAAGTTCTCTTGGCAAGGTGATGTTGAGGTTGGGACTAAACCAGATGTTCCAACTCATCTGATATGCTAGTGCACCACACTTGTGGTTTTGAATTGATTATTAGAAGCTGAATTTTGTGTAGTTTTGGCATCACAAGGAACTTTGCTAGTAGGGAGTTCACTTAAATTGTATTTTAATATTCCTTGGCTCTGATACTTAGCCAGTGGTATCTACAGTTCTGTGTCAGCTGCTATTGAAGTGGAAAGAGAACTAGTCTTAGAGTACAGTAGTTACCTTGAGTCTTAGCTCAAACATTCTAATGGTATCATTTGGTAAAAGTTACTCAGTTTCCTTAAGCCTTACCTTATTAATCTGTAAAATTGGGTAAATTAAACAAATACTTTTATAAACCAGAGGGCTCATAACATGCTGTGCAAAAATCAAATTTTTGTATGTATGAAGAAAGATTGACATAGAATATTGAAAATAGAAATAATTTCTCTATTGGGAAGTAGGTTTATGGGCATTTTTTTCTTGTAAACAGTTTCTCTAATGTCGTAAAATTATTTTTCCATTGATTACTTGCCCCCCCCCCCTTTTTTTTTTTATAAAGAAATGACTTGGAGACTTTCAGGAAACTCTCAGTCTAGCTTGTTTTCTCCAAAGAGAAAGGCAAAGGGAAAATTGGATTGAAGTGAGAGAAAAGCCCCAGGGCAAAGGAAGCTGAACTCCTAAAAAGAATATTCTTTTGTGGTCTCTTCCCCAACACCATTGGGCATCTCAGTAGTTTGGTTCTATGTGGGTACATAAGACTGGTGCCCTTTTGAAATCCCTCATACCTAGGATTCCAGAACACTACCAGGGCTGTGTTTTCAAAGTGTGTTGAATGCAACCTTATATATTCTGCTGTAGTGCTTTAGGGACCACTCTAAATGGTGAGGGAGTGAGGAGTCAGAGGAGTCTTTGGGCCCTCACATCCATCTCAATTGCCTCAGCTCTTCTTACATCTATTTGTCATACTTGATTTGGTGGTAGAATTTCATTGAAGCAAAGGGTTTCATTAATAAAAACTTTCTAAAACCCAGTGAACTAGGGATTCCATTGCCAAAAGGACTACGAATCTCTCTCTGTACTTCGTCTTTTTCATTTTCAATGCCCCAGGAAATCTCCTTCCTACTCTTCATCTGGCTTTGTGGCCAATAACACATTCCCATTTAAAACAAAAGCCTCTGGGGCGCCTGGGTGGCGCAGTCCGTTAAGCGTCCGACTTCAGCCAGGTCACGATCTCACGGTCCGTGAGTTCGAGCCCGCGTCGGGCTCTGGGCTGATGGCTCAGAGCCTGGAGCCTGTTTCCGATTCTGTGTCTCCCTCTCTCTCTGCCCCTCCCCCGTTCATGCTCTGTCTCTCTCTGTCCCAAAAATAAATAAACGTTGAAAAAAAATAAAATAAAAGCCTCACTTTTTTTGTGTGTGTCCAGAACCAGATGCATAAAGAAACAATAGGAAGGGGGCACCCGGGTGGCTCAGTCGGTTAAGTGTCTGACTCCAGCTCGGGTCTGATCTCACAGGTCATGGGTTCAAGCCCTGCATCGGGTTCTGTGCTGACAGCTTGGAGCCTGGAGCCTGCTTCGGATTCTGTGACTTCTCTCTCTGTCCCTCCCTTGTTCATGCTCTGTCTCTCTCTGTCTCTCAAAAAATAAATAAACGTTAAAGAAAATATTTTTTTTTAAAAAGAAAAGAAACAATAGGAAGACCCCACATGGACAAACGGCAGAAGACTTAATCTTCCAGCTCAACTATTATCTGACCGGAAGCAGCAATGTCTGACTTTGAGAAAGTTACTTCCCTAGTCTGGGTCCAGTGTAAACTAGAGGGGCTTGGGTCGGAGGTGTCTACAAATCTTTCCCAGTGACATATATCAGTGTGCCTCTAAGGCTCTCACCAACCATACTGAGCAGGACTGCTTTTGGTCCGATGTGTCTTCTGGTTTTCTAGCCAGGCTGCCTGCCACGGGACACTGCTGCAGAAGGAGACGCGGCTCCAACAGCTGGAGATGAGAGCCAGGTCCCATGAAAAGCGGACTTTGTTTTCCAGCCAATTATATGAGTAGAGACAGATACAGACAGGCAGTGGTTAAGAGCCAAAGTGTCCTGGTGAAGGTCTTTCTGGAGGTGGCTCTCTTATGACTTGGATTTTTCTCTTCTTTTTTTTCCCCCTTTCACTCCCTAATCCTTGAAGAGAGCTCCTGGCCAGTTAGTATGACTTGTATTTCTTCTTTCATTAAATCGCTCGGATCTTATGCCAGGTGGGCCCTGGGGAGGAATGGGGAGGAGAGGCTCCAGAGAGTCAAGAATTGTTCCCTGCCCATGGGAGAGGCAGCATTAACCCGAACCAAAGGGGCCACTGGTCCTAGGACAAAGTGGCTACTGACATGGCTATTGCCAAAAGAGGTCTGGCTGAGGGCATACAAGTGCAGAAAGCTCCTGGCCACAAATTGCTTTACTAATTAGGAAGAAGGGGTTCAGGAGGTTCTGTAAAGTTTCTGTCTTGTCTCTGGTAGTGCTTCGATTTTTAATGTGAATATGCACATGCACACACACACGCACACAGCCAGGTCCACACAATTTAAAAGGTCATTACTCCTATGAAGACACTCCTTTCTCAACCCTTGCTTCTCTAGCTTTCAGCTCAGGCTCTTGCCTCCTATTTCACAGAGAAAATGTTCCTTTTTCTAATTTTGTTGTGTGGCTCTCTATTGGTCCTCAGCACTGATTGTTGCTCAAGCTTTTCCCATTTAAAAGTGTAGGGGCAGAATCAGTAGCCCTTCCTCCTCCAAGGGAGCTGGTTTTCCTAGGGTCAGTACTGTGGCAGGAAAGGACCTATTCTGAAAAGGAAACATGTGGTGAGTATAGACACAAGAAAAGGTGAAACCAAAACTTTGGTCTACCTCTACAAACTAGAAGTTACTCCTCTGTAACAGGGAACTAGAGAGAAGCTAACTAACTGGAGGATATAAGAAAGCATATCAGACTCCAGGCTGCTGGATTTCCCAACCACTTCCTTGTCTTTCCTTCTCTTTATAGCCACATTTTTTTTTGAGGGGGAAGGAGTATACTGTATACTGTAGTCTCTTCCTCATTCACTTCTTGGTCCACTGTAATCTCTCTCTTTCTGTTTCCTCTATTGCCCCCAGGGACAATTTACCTACTATATTCAGATGTGCATGAGAGGCGTTAAGGCATTTGTGGACTCAGGTGAAGGCTTTGCCTCGGCCCCCAGAAGACTGGATACCTAGGATGTTTCTGGACTAGGAAAAGAGGCTTAGAGATAGTTTATAAGCCCAGAAATGGAAATGATCTCACAAATATTAACTGTTGACAGTAAGATCTATACTGGATGAAGGAGGAGTGAAGGCAGCTCAGAGATGAAGAGAGGCTAATGGACCTACAGAAGAGGAAGTTTAACGTATCAGTCAGCTTAGGTCAATTATGCTGTGATAATAAGTGACCCAAAATTTCAGTGGTTACCAACAATAACAATTCACTTATCATGTTACATGTCTGTTAAGATAGCTGTGGCTCTTTTACTACATAGTCTTTACTTCAAGACCTAGACTTATAGAGCAGCCTTTATTTTTATTTTTTATTTTTTGGATTTTGTGGTTGTATTTAATATGATTTATGGAATGTTTATGAAGTAAATGAAATCTATGCAACTGAGAAACAATGATAAAATCTTGAGGAATTATGTTTCATGTATCTTTATAAGACTACCTAAGTCACACTATCTTTTTTTAAAAGTTTTTATTTAAATTCCAGTTAGTCAACATAATAATAGTTTCAGGTGTACAATATAGAGATTCAACACTTCCATACAATACCTGGTGCTCATTATAACTACGCTGCACAAAGCAATTTACACATTTAATGTAATCCCTATCAAAACACCCCCAGAATTTTTCACAGAGCTAGAACAAACAATCCTAAAATTTGTGTGCAACCACAAAAGACCCCGAATAGCCAAAGCAACCTTGAAAAAGAAAAGCAAAGCCAAAGGCATCACAATTCCAGACTTCAAGTTATATTACAAAGCTGTGGTGATCAAAATAGTTTGGTACTGACACAAAAATAGACACATAGACCAATAGAACAGAATAAAAAACCCAGAAATGAACCCACAACTATCTGATCAATTGGTCTTTGACAAAGCAGGAAAGACTATCCAATGGGAAAAAGACCGTCTTTTCAATAAATGGTGTTGGGAAAACTGGACAGCTACATGCAAAAGAATGAAACTGGACCACTCTGTTACACCACACACAAAAATAAATTAAAAATGGATGAAATACCTCAAAGTGAGACCTGAAAGCACCAACATGCTAGAGGAGAACACAGGCAGTAACCTCTTTAACACTGACTGTAGCAACTTCTTTCTAGATATGTCTCCTGAGGTGAGGGAAACAAAAAGCAAAAATAAACTATTGGGACTTCTTCAAAATAAAAAGCATCTACACAGCGAAGGAAACAACAAAATAAAAAGGCAATCTATGGAATGGCAGAGGATAATTGCAAATGACATATCTGATAAATCTACAAAGAACTTATACAACTCAACACCCAAATTAAAAATTGGGCAGAAGGCATGAATAGATGTTTCTCCAAAGAAGACATACAGATGGCCAACAGACACATGAAAAGATGTGTAACATCACAGATCCCCCTCAGGGAAATACAAATCAAAACCACAATGAGACACCACCTCACACCTGTCAGAATGGCTAACATTAACAACATAGGAAACAAGAGGTGTTGACAAGGAGGTGGAGAAAGGGGAACCCTCTTGCACTGTTGGTGGGAATACAAACTGGTGCAGCCACTGTGGAAAATGGTATGGCGGTTTCTCAAAAAGTTAAAAATAGAAGTACAAGGTGATACAGTAATTGTACTACCAGCTGTTTGCCCAAAAATAAAACACTAATTCAAAGGGATACATGCACCCTGGCTCCCAGTCCCTCCCAACCTATTTCTAAGACTTTTTCATCTTTTGTTCTCCCCAGATGTTCTCCCTCTCCTGCTGGGATACACTAACTTACAACTTGTATTTTATATTGTACCCCATGGAGAAAAATCTTAATTCCCTTCCTTTTTTCCCTCCCTACCCAAAATCTAATTTTACACACTCTCCATCCCAACCTCCCTTACTTAAACTTTACTTATAAGATAATAACTATTATTTATTTAATGCATAATTTACACCAGGCACCATAACAAGGTCTGTATATGCTTTTGATCTCATTTAATTCTTATAAAATCTTGTAACATAGGTATTACTGACCCCATTTCTGTGGGTCAGAAAGATTAAGTGACATACTCAGTCATAGACCTTACAAAGTAGTAGAATTGGGACTCACTCCCAAGGCTCTCTGAGTCCCATTACCATGTTTTCCCTACTTTGCAGCACTATAGAAGTTTGCTTATGAGTAAGTCTTTCCTGGTTTGGAAACTATGCTTTCTCCTGGGGGAACTTGGGAACCCAGACAGGAATTAGGTGGTCCTGGGATTTGGGGCCACTGGCTCTGTCTGGAACTTCTCCTTACCCAGGATGTCTGAATGCTCACAGAGATATAGGTATCAGGGATATGATTTCTTGGAACAGAAATGGGGACTTTTGGGCCAGGGAAAATTCCAAGAAGAGAAAACTAAAGGAAAAGCTGAATTGAGCACTATGAGCAATTAACGGCTGAAAGCAGAACTCTACAGAGGTGGAGGAATTAGCATATGAGAGATGACCCTTCTAGTTTTCCCTCTCCTGTTTCCCTACCTGAAGCATCTGAAGAAGTCCTGGTGGCGATGAATTAAAAAGTGATGGTAGACATGAAAGATTAGGATTTATTCATGCAAAGAGGAATTCTCTGATCCTCTTTCCTAAAAACAGCAGCCAAAAGAACCCCCAAAAAACCCAAAAAACAAAAAACTTCCATGTTCTTCATTATACTCTTGCAAAAGTTACTTTTGCTATGTTTTGATCCCATCTGGAGCCAGATACTGGCCTCAGTGAAACTTAGAAATTCCTAAGATTCTAGACTATAGTGCAAGTTTTCTGGAGTCTTTTTTGGGCTCCATGGAGCTTCCTCAGGGCCACAGGAGCCACTACAGGTACTGAGAGGCTACTCAGTGTGTGGGCCTTCCCCCATCCCCACCTACATGTTCTATAATCACTATGGCTCTTCATTTATCTGAGATATATATTAGGGAATCTTTGAACAGAAGTAGGAGAAAGACTTCCTCTTTGGTTTCCATATTCATGACTCTAGCCATCCTCCTTCTTAAAAATGCTTTTATCTATCTATCTATCTATCTATCTATCTATCTATCTATCTATCTCCCAGACATGAAGAAACAGAACACAAAACTCCAAATAGCCAAGTAGGTAAAGAGCTGAAACTTGCAGAATAGTTACTACTTCATTTTGTGACTTGAGGAATAATCTTCCTCGTCTTGGGTTCAATTTCTAGTTCTAATAAAAATTTAGAACTAGTGTCCATTCAGATCCTTCTAGCTAGATGTATTTCTCATTCACTAACCTACTCATTGAGCAGGCCTGTCCTGGGTCCAAAATGTACCCTGCACTTTGAGCCAGGCTGTCTACTGACTCCAAAGTAGGGCTCTAACATGTCAAAGAAACCTTAGCAGTAGGGGTCTTCTGCAGATGGTTCCAAATGGATTCATCACAAAGCAGGCTTAGTTCCTGATCAATGCTAGGTCTGGAGTCAAGTTCAAACTCAAAACAGCTCACTTCAAGATCACTTCTAGGGAAAGGCTAAAGTGTTCAGACATCCAGCTGATGCTTTTTTGAGTCTTTTGGTCTCACCTAAGAGAATCTGGTACCCATCTATTATTTTACTCTTCTTTTGTCTCCCTTGGTGTTGAGGAGAGCTCATGCCCAGTTCATGTGACTTATATATGTTTCTCTTCAACACTTTGTTGTTAATCTTGTGCCAGGTGGGCCCTGAAGAGGGATGTTGAGTAGGCACTGCTGGGAGCCAGGAATTGTTCACTGCTCATAGGAGAGACAGGAGGTGGACAAGCTACCACTATTGTGGCTTCAGGAAGACACAGGAGTGCAGAAGGCTCCTGGTTACAAACTGCTTTGCTAAGAGGGGAACAGGGGACCTGATGAACTCTAGTGTATGAGACTCTACTGAGGACTTGTTTCGTCCTGAATTCTGAGAACACCCCATCTTTCTCTCTCTCTCTCTCTCTACCCAAGCACACATACTTTCCTTTCCCAGTGTGACTAGTTCAATAGTTTCATTACTCTCCTGAAACTATGTATGCCTTTAATCCTATACTCCTAACTCTCAGCTGATAATTTCCGGAGGAAATGTTCTGTTCTTGCTACAGGTGACCTCTAACTTCCTAATCTCCACACATGGAGTTCTTCTTTTCTCCCCTTCAGCCTTAGGGGAAGGCCCTCTTTCATCTATGGTCAGTGCCTCTCTCTGCCGTGGATCCTAGCCTGACCCTTCTCTTTGAACATCTCCATGAATCAACCATGCTCTTTCTCTTGTATTGTCTCTCCCTTCCATGGAGACTTTCCACTCAGTATATACAAAGAAACTGCTTAGGTTTATTTATTTAAAATAGAACAGGAACAATTAGTAACCCTCTCTTCTATAAGAAGCCTTAAAGGGGCGCCTGGGTGGCTTAGTCGGTTAAGCAACTCACTCTTGATCTCAGCTCAGGTTGTGATCTCACAGCTTGTGAATTTGAGATCCACATAGGGCTCTGTGTGGATGGTGCAGAGCCTGCTTGGGATTCTGTCTCTCCTTCTCTCTGACCCTTACCTGCTTGTGCTCTCTCTCTCTCAAAATAAATAAATAAATAAATAAACTTCATATATATATATACACATATATATATATACTCACATATATATAAATATATGTGTGTATATATATATGTGTATATATATGAGTATATATTGTTTATTTATAAATAAACTATATATATGTGTGTGTGTATATATATATATATCTTATATCCTTATAGATATATAAAATATATATATATATATTTTATATCCTTAAAATATAATGGAGTTTAGAGCCCTTCCATGAGTAATCAAGTCAATTGCTTTTAAAAGCTTCTACATGTAAAAACACTAAGATTTAGATACCTTTCCAATGGAGACACAAGGAAAGTACAAGTTAGTGAAAATTTTACTCACCCATCTACATTTTAATCCATTTCTAAGATTGCCTCAACCCTTCAGAAAAGATATATATGGAATATACTCCATAGTATATAACACCTCTGTTGTATCCCATAGTCAAGTACATTACTATTTCTATAATGAAACTTCTGAGTACTCCTTCTAAGTGGGGTAGAAAGAGACTACAAATAATCCCTTTTATTTTTTTCCCCAGAGTTTGTTTCTTGGAAGAAATGCTGCATCATGTGCCCAGTATACCCTTTTAAAATCAAAACCTCAAGGGGTTCCTGGCTGCCTGAGTTGGTAGAGTATCTGACTTTTGATCCCAGTGTCATGAGTTCAAGCCCCACACTGGGCATGCAGCCTACTTAAAACACACATACATACATAGATGCATACATACTTCAGAAATTCAAAGTTTTTATTTTTCAATTCAGTGCAGATAATAGTGGGAGGGAGGGAGGGAAGGAGAAGGGGAGAGAGGGAGAGAGGGAGAGAGGGAGGGGGAAGAGGGAAGGAGAGAAACAGGATGGTCATGAATTTGGACTCTGTAGTGCAGAATTCCTGGGTGTCAATCCTGACTCCACCACTCACTGGCGAAGTAAACTCAAGTAAGTCCATGGCCTTGGCAGCCCCCAGTTTTTTCATTTATAAAAAGGGACCTTTTACCTTACAAGATTGCTATAATGAATACATAAGATTGCTTTAAAGTATACAAGAACAGTGCTGGCCAATAGCTTGATAAATGGTAGCTCTTATGTCTGTTTTTATAGCAAAAATTAAAGTAGAGACAGGAAGCTTACAACAAAAATTATTTCATAAGACATTAGAAATAAAGTAAGCCATAATTTATGACCTTAAGTGTAAAAACCACAGTAATATTTAATAAAAAGTTTTAAGTATCCTCATAAAAAGGCACAGATTTAAGAAACAAAATCTAATGATACGCTGCCTAAAGTACATATAACAATATAATACAGAACTGTTTAAACTAAAATGATGGACAAAGACACTATTAGTGAAAATATATAAAAAGGAAGAACAACTGTTTGCAAGCCAGCTTGTCTTGAAGCTCTCCACACTAAGGGTGACCTTGAGGGACAGCTGAAGCTGAATTGGGTGCAAGCCAGGGTGCCCCAAGGTGTTCAGCACAGGGGATGCCTTGGCTAGGTTGACTGGAGCTGAGGGTGGTACAAGCGGGAGTGTTCCAGGGTACTCTGCACAGGGGGTGCCCTTGCAAGGTGGCTGAAACCGATGCAAGCATGGACCTGGGGTTCCCAGGGTGCTCCATGCAGGGGGCACCCTGGCAGGCTGGCTGGATCTGAAGCAGTCAGCAGAGAGATTCCTGAGTGCTCTGCATGGGGTGGGGTGGGGGGTGCCCTAGCAAGCTTTCTGTTATGTGCTAAGTGAAATAAGTCAGACTGAGAAAGATAAATACCATATGTGGAATCTTAAAAAAAACACACACACAAATGAATAAAAGAAAAAGCAGAATCAGAGAACAAACAGATGGTTGCCAGAGGGGAGGGGTGTGAGGGGAAAGGCAAAATGGGTGAAAGGAAATGGGAGATACAGGCTTCCAGTTATGGAATGCATAAGTCACAGGGATAAAACGCACAGCATAAGTAATATAGTCAATGATATTGCAGTAACTATGTATTGGGACAGATGGCTATACTTGGAATGAACACAGCATAATGTATAAACTTGTTGAATCATTATGCTCTACACCTGAAGCAAATGTAACATTGTGTGTCAACTATAGCCAAATTAAAAAAAAAATTAAATAGAAAGAACAAGTGGAAATACTAACATCACAGAAAGTGAATTCAAATAGAAACATTAAGCCAAAAAAGAATTCCATTTTATAATATGTATAATCCACAATAAAGACAAAGCTATCAGGATCTTTTATGCTACATAGTACAATTTCACAATGAATTTTGAAAACATTTTGAAAAAATTTCAAAAAGCAAAAACATAGAAATATAAGGAAATATAGCCAGAAGCACAATTATGGTGGCAAACTGATATCTAACTATCTAGCTATCTAGCTAGCTATTTTTAGTCTTTGACAGATGAAATGGGGGGAATCAATCAACAATATTGTACAAGATTTGAATATATAATCAATAAGATAACACAATCTAAATACTGAAAGCTAAATATCAATCACTATTAATTATAAAATACATATGAACACTTCCCAAATACAAGTTAATTTAATTTAATGTTATTTGAAAAGATGTATCCTTGAGTGGGTTTTCTCATGAATGTAATGATCGTTTAATATTAGGAAAATTTATAATTGTTCCAATAAGAAGATGTATATGATAATCTCCATAAATTCTGAAAATCTACTTTATAAAATTTGATACCTATTTTGATAGTATCTCTTTAAAACTAAAACAGATAGCTATAATGTGAAAAAAATATGGAGTATATATAAACTGATATGTAATGTCATAACAGTGAATTGCCAGATTCATTTTTATTAAAATTAGGAACAAAACAAGAATGATTGCTAAAACTATTACTTTTTAAAAAATATTTATTTTTTGAGACAGAGAGAGAGTGAGCATGGGTAGGGGAGGGGCAGAGAGCGAGTGGGGACAGAAGATCCGAAGTAGGCTCCACACTGACCACA
The DNA here is from genome assembly GCF_018350175.1 of Felis catus. NCBI lineage: Eukaryota > Metazoa > Chordata > Mammalia > Carnivora > Felidae > Felis > Felis catus. Next base: position 75,177,142 of record NC_058374.1, read on the forward strand.
GCAAGGCTGATGTGTGGCTGGAACTCACAAACCATGAGATTATGACCTGAGCCAAAGTCAGATGCTTAACCAACTGAGCCACCCAGGCACCCCTCAAACTATACTCTTTTGTATGATGAAATTATTGGTTTATGTTAAAAGATATGAGTAATAAATGAAAGTTTCAAGAATGAGAAAGAAGGATACTCAGCTTCCATTTTGATAAAAATATGATTTATATCATATTAGGATTATTTAGGAGCAAGGAGAAGCTCAGATCAGCTTAAGAAAGAAAAAGAGGGCTTGTTGGATTGGAATTGGAGTACTTCCAGATTGGAGGCAATCTTCATCCACTTTTCACATGGACATTATCCCTCTAATTTTGAGCCTCTGACTGTTCTCTTATCTTTAGTCTTCTCAAGCTAAGAGAGTTTGATTACCTTGTTTAATCACCATTTCAAATGGAGTATTCCTCAGTAGTTCCTAGATCTGGCATTCTTCTCTGGTGTAGTGGACATGTCTGTATTTCTTTATGACAATTTTTAGTTGTATATTTTCACCCAAAGAGCTATATTACAAAGTTGTAGTCATCAAGACAATATGTTACTGGCACAAAAACAGACACATAGATCGATGGAACAGAATAGAAAACCCAGAAATGGGCCCACAACTGTATGGTCAAATAATCTTTGATCACGCAGGAAAGACTATCCAGCAGGAAAAAAGACAGTCTCTTCAATAAATGGTGCTGGGAAAACTGGACAGCGACATACAGAAGCATGAAACTGAACCACTTTCTTACACCATACACAAAAATAAATTCAAAATGGATGAAAGACCTAAATGTAAGACATGAAACCATCAAAATCCTAGAGGAGGACATAGGCAGCAACCTCTTTGACCTCGGCTGCAGCAACTTCTTACTAGGCATGTCGCCAAACACAAGGGAAACAAAAGCAAACAGGAACTATTGGAACTTCATGAAGATAAAAAGGTTCTGCACAGTGAAAGAAACAATCAGCAAAACTAAAATGCAGCCTATGGAATAGGAGAAGATATTTGCAAATGACATATCTGATAAAGGATTAGTATCCAAAATCTATAAAGAACTTATCAAACTCAACACCCATAAAACAAATAATCCAATGAAGAAATGGGCAGAAGACATGAATAGACACTTTTCCAAACAAGACATCCAGATAGCTAACAGACACATGAAAAGATGCTCAGTATCACTCAACATCAGAGAAATACAAATCAAAACCATGATGAGATACCACCTCACACCTGTCAGAATGGCTAAGATTAACAACACAAGACACAACAGTGTCGGGAGGAGGTAAAGAAAGGGGAACCCTCTTGCACTGTTGGTGGGAATGCAAACTGGAGCAGCCACTCTGGAGAAGAGTACGGAGGTTCTTCAAAAAACTAGAAATACAGGGCGCCTGGGTGGCTCAGTTGGTTAAATGTCTGACTTCAACTCAGGTCATGATCTCACAGTCCATGAGTACAAGCCCCACGTCAGGCTCTACACCGACAACTCAGAGCCTGGAGCCTGCTTTAGATTCTGTGCCTGCCTGTCTCCTTGCCCCTCTCCCATTTGCATTCTGTCTCTCTCAAAAATAAAATAAAAACATTAAAAAAAAAAAACAAAAAAACTAGAAATAGAAGTACCTGATGATCCAGGAATTGCACTAGTCGGTATTTACCCAAAAGTTACAAAAACACAGATTTGAAGGGTTATATGCACCCAAATGTTTATAGCAGCATTATTAACAATAGCCAAACTACTGAGAGAGCCCAAATGTCCATCATCTGATGACTGGATAAAGAAGATATGGTGTACACACACACACACACACACACACACACACACACACACACACACACACACAATGGGATAGTACTAAGCCATCAAAAAAGAATGAAATCTTGCCATTACAACTGCGTGGATAGAGCTAGAATGTATTATGCTAACTGAAATAAGTCAATCAGAGGAAGACTAATACCATATGATTTCACTCATGTGGAATTTAAGAAACAAAGATGAACATATGAGAAGGGGGAAATAAAGAGAAGGAAACAAACCACAAAGACTTTGAACTATAGAGAACAAATTAAGGGTTGATGGAGAGCAGTGGGTGGGAGATGGGCTAGATGGGTGATGGGTATTAAAAAGGGCACTTGTGGGCACCTGGGTGATTCAGCAGGTTGAGCATCTGACTTTAGCTCGGGTTATGATCTCACAGTCCATGGGTTCGAGCCCTGCACTGGGTTCTGTGCTGCCAGCCTAGAGCCTGGACTCTGCTTCAGATCCTGTGTCCCCATCTCTGTTTGCCCCTCCCCTGCTCACACTCTGTCTCTCTCAAAAATAAATACACATTAAAAAAAAATTTTTTTTAAAGGGCACTTGTTGTAATGAGCACTGGGTGTTGTATGTAAGTGTGAATCACTGAATTCTACTTCTGAAATCAATACTGTACTGTATGTTAACTAACAAAAATTTAAATTAAAAAAATAGTGAAAAAAAAGTAAAACAAGTTAGTGGAGGGAAAAATAGAATAATTCTTAGTAAATTCAAAAGAAGGCAGGAGAGGAGAGGAAAAAGGAACAGAACAGTTGGGAGTTAGAAAACAGTCAGATGGTAAATTTAAGCCACATTATATGAGTAATTGTAGTAAGTGTAAATTGACCCAATACCCCAGTGAAAAGGTAAAGATAATCGTATTGGATGAAAAAACAAAATCCAACTGTATGGTACTTACAAGAGACATATCTGAAATATAAAGACTGCAGAATGACAGAAGATGGAAAATGATATATAAGCAACATTAACCAAAAGAAGTTTGTGAAACTATACTAATATCAAAGTAATTTTAAGGGAAAAAAATTACTGTAGATAAGACACATTTAATAATGATAGAAAAATCAACCCAACAAGAACATAGCAATTTTTAAATTTTTTTTCAGTTTATTTATTTACTTTGAGACAGAAAAAGAGAGAGAGAGAGAGAGAGTGAGCACAGGGGAGGGGCAGAGAGAGAAGGAGAGTGAGCGAATCCCAAGCAGGCTCCACACTGTTAGCACAGAGTCTGACGCAGGGCCTGAACCCATGAACCACAAGATCATGACCTGGGCCGAAATCAAGAGTCTGATGTTTAACCGACTGAGCCAGCCAGGTGTCCCAAGAACATAACAATTCTAAATTTGTAAGCACATATAGACTAGATCATTGTTCAACAAATATCCACTAACCTCCTCCACCATTTTCATGGAGAAATACACTTCTCCATTCCATTGAAGTTGCGAACCCTATGGCTATGTGAATAAATTGCTTTGGCCAATGGAATGCAAGCACAAGTGGCAGACTGCCAGCTGCAAGCCTAGGCTTTAAAAGGCATTGCATGTTTCCATTTGTCTTTCAGAGAGTTTCTAACCTCTATGATGAGAATAATAGCCCCAGGTAGGCATTGCCTACCTAGAATGAGACATGTGGAACAGACTACAGCCAGGAAGCAAGTCCAGCCAATCTGCAGATCTCAGCCTAACACTTAGCTACCTCACCTATAAATGATAAACTTAAACAGTTACTGCTGCCACTAAATACTTTTGTGGTTGTTTATTGTGAAGCAATAGCTGACTGATAGAGCACCTAACAAAGCTTCAATATATATATAAAGCAAAAAATTAAACTAAAAGAAGAAATAGACAAATCGCACCCTTGATAACAATCTGATAGAAAAAGCAGACCAAAAATCAGCAAATATGTGAAAGGTTGGAAAAACATAAGTAGTATTTTGACTTCAGTGACATACATGAATCACTGTATCCAATAACTGCAGAATGCTCACTGTTTTCATATGTACCTGAAACATTTTCTAAAGTTTGTCATATACCAGGGCATTAAAAAATCTCACTACATTTTAAAGAACCAAAATCAGATAGAACATGATGTTATCTAAGTTAAGTAGAAACAGTCGATTTAACGTTATTTCAGTATTTCAATGCAAAATAGCTAGAGAATCCCTAAATGTTAGGAAAATAAGCAGTACCTTCATATAACCCATAGATCAGAGAAGAAATAACAATGGAAGTTAAATTTGATGTGTTAAGCTGTCTGGCTGCTATTAGGTTGGCAGTTCTAATGTAGAAATTCCACAATTATCTTCTATTGTTTTATTCATGTTTAGTATTTTAATAGTTACTAATTAGAATGTATTTCTCTTTTGCAGTGATAATTTACAGTTAAAAGATCTTTCCACAGTGATGGGTCATTTTAATTGTTACAGGCAAATGACAGAAAATACTGAAGACTAATCATTTCTTGGGCCAAGTGGAGGCTGAAAGACATCAAAGTGCAGTGAAAGAAAGATAATCACCAGTATCTGCATTATTAAATATCAATGAAAGACTTTTCATTAAACAATGTTTTTTTCATTATTTTACTGAAAAGCATTAAATTGACCATTTCATTAAAATAGCATATAGTAAAGAGAGTCAGTTGTTAAAAAGAAAAATAAACAACAGTGATAATTACAGTGACTCAAATGATAATTCATTACGCTCAGAATCAAACGGATAAAATTGGCCAAACATAAAGCAAACAAATACAGCTTTGTATTACTAAACCAAACAAAGATAATGTTGTTGTATGAAATGATAGTATCTATCCCATTAATGTAGTTAATTTGAGTTTTATAAGTTTTGTGATATTGTGCAAGTTTAATTCATAAGACTGGTTTGGTTTCACAGTGTATTATATGCTACAAAGGTAAGGAAGTTACATCTTGTGTGAACATTTTTTAATGTTATAATAAAACAATATAAGAGAATATTGATAATATTGGAAGTTTTTTTTTTAATTTAAAAGAGTGTATACACTTTTTGAGTTAGGGAAGCAATGCTGTGTATGTGTGTGTGTGTGTGTGTGTGTGTGTGTGTGTGTGTGTGTGTGGTTACCTACTTGTGAAATAATAAATATATATATTGGTCTCTACCCCTTGTTCTTGCTAGTATTTGGTCTTTGACTCCAGTTACTGATACAGAGCTCCTAAATCCTTGTAATTTCTTGAGTGATAAGAGCATCCAACACAGAACCCTAAGTCCCTCACAATTTCTGGAATGACAGGCACATCAACTCTGGGTGGGCTCCCAGACGGGGACTGGTTACTAGAAAAACGAAGCTGTGATTAGACACTTGGAACTTTGAGTCCTACCTCCCATCCTCTGGGGAGGGGAGAGGAGCTAGAAAGTATGTGAATCAACTATGTCTATGTGATGAAGCTTCCATAAAAATGCCTAAAGTATGGGCTTTGGAGAGCCTCCAGGTTAGCAGACTTGTGGAGATGCCAGGAGTGTGGGCCCCAAATGGGCATTGAAGCTCAGTAGCTCTTCTCACATACTTTGCCCTATACATCTCTTCTATCTATCTGTTCCTGAGTTGTGTCCCTTTATAATAAACAGGTAATCTAGTCAGTAAATTGTTTTCCTGAATTTTGTGAGCTGCCCTTGAAAATTATCAAACCCCAGGAGGGGATTGTGGCAACATCTAATCTACAGAGGGTTGGTCAGAAGCACAAGTGACAATTGGACTTGTGATTGGTGTCTGAAGTTGTAGGGCATGGATAGTCTTGTGGGACTAAGCCTTTAACTAACCAGGTTTGTGCTAACCCCAGTATCAGAATTGAATTGAGTTGCACACCCAGCTGGTGGCAGAAAATTGGTCGGTGTGGGAAAAAACCCACACATCTGGCCATGGAAGTGTTGTGAGTATGAGAGTAAAAGAAAACACAGTGTGCTTTTCCAAGGCTATTAGCATAAGTTTACTTGTCAGTATATAACAAATATCATGTATGTGGTACGTGTCATAAGTTTCATTATTATACATTCTCTTTGCTGGTCGTAATCACTTAGAAGACATAATAAAAAAAGATTTTGTTTACATTATCTATAAAAAAAAATAAAATAACTGAGACTAATCCTGGATAAGAAATACATAGAATCAGTATGAAGATAAATCACTGGGGCGCCTAGGTAGTTCAGTCGGTTGAGCATCTGACTCTTGATTTCGGCTCAGGTCACAATCTCACAGTTCATGAGATTGAGCCCCACATCAGGCTCTGTGCTGACAGTGCAGAGCCTGCTTGGGATTCTCCCTCTCTCTCTCTCTCCACCCCCCCACTCACTCTCACTCTCTCTGCCCCTCCCCCACTCTCTCTCCTCTCTCAAAATAAACTGAAAAGAAAAGAAAAGAAAAGAAAGGAAAGAAAAGAAAAGAAAAGAAAAGAAAAGAAAAGAAAAATCACCTGTTTCCTAAGCAGAAAATCTCAGTGCATACAGATTTCATTTTCCTAGATCAGAATCCTGAATGTTGCAAAAAGATCCATTCTGTCCAGGTACTGGCCCTAGCAGGTAGGGCCATTTCAATACTTTCCATGCAAGTGCTTTTGGCAGTTTATGGGAACTGAGAAGACCTGCTTAGAGAGCCAAGAAATACCCCTAGGGTTTCCCATAAAGGCAGGTCATGAGGGAGGGAACAAATATCCAGTAGTAGGTGAACCTCCTTCCCCCAGATACTTTTGGTTATGGTTTATGTGACTCCATCTTCCAAGCCCTGGTATGGCCAGAAGCTCTAAAGATGGCACATTAATACAGTTTGACCTAGTAAATCTACTATTGGAAATCTATCCTAATGAAACACCCTAAAATGAACACCAGTGTTTAGGTACAAAGATATTGGTTACAATATCATTTACAATAGAAAAACCTGACAAAAATTCTAATTATTCCATAATTATGAAATAGTTCATATTAACCCAAATCAAATGAAATAAGATTCTTGTTTTTCCCTCATTCATCAGATTTATTGGTTACCAAGTTTTTTAATGCTACTTTCTAAATATATCTCAGATGGCAGCTTCTTAAAGATGAAGTTCTAGGGAAATCAGATATTCTAGATGAGACACATGACTGGTATGTTCTTTACCAAGGCCCTTTTTCTCTGAAGGAATCCAGACAGTTTGCTACCTCCAAAATAAACTAGAGGTGGACTCCAAAGGATAAATTTATATTTTTGAAACAATTACTATGAGTGTCATAGCTCAATATAATGCAGTTATATTTTATTGAAATATTTTATTTAAAACAAGGTATCTTAATAAAACATAAGATACTCAAGATGTTGATGATAAGTCTGGAAGTCAGGAGAGGAGTGGGTCAGAAATTGGGTTAGCCTGGTGGGCATGGAAAGTATCAAGATCTGTTGACTGAGGAGGTAACTTCTATTTCTGACAGTATAGCTGATTAATTGTCTCACAGTCTTAAATAATATGCTAAATTGCAAAAAATTAATAGGGTGCCGAGATGATATTTTTGGTTCTTCCGAACTCACAAATGAAATGAAAGCAGAATTCCTAGAAGCTAAGCAAGTACCCTAACCAGCTTCATGCAGGGGGCAAGAGATAAAACCTAGAGACCAGCTAGGCTAGGGAGTCTAATAGGAGACTCTTAATAGAAATCATTTCAATAAGAAAACTCTAAACAGTGAATGTGACAAACGTTCTTTGGAATAAATCCCAGAAGCAGTATAGCCTTGCAGTTGTGAGCATAGACTCTGTACCCAAACTGCCTGGGTTTAAATCCCAGCTCTCCCACTGACTTTTGGAAAGTCACTTTTCCTCCCTGTGCATCAGTTTCTAAGTCTGTAAAATGAGGAAAATAATAGTACCTATCTCATAGTGTTGTTCAGAGCATTAAATTAGTTAATATACATAAAATTCTTAGAATGCCTGGTACATCGCAAGAATTATGTAATTGTTAGAAATAAGGTGCTACACAACATGCAGAAGAATGAAACTGAACCACTTCCTTACACCATACACAAAAATAAACTCAAAATAGATGAAAGACCTAAATGTGAGACAGGAAACCACCAAAACCATAGAGGAGAAAACAGGCAACAACCTTTGACCTCAGCCGCAGCAACTTTTTACTCAATGTGTCTCTGAAGGCAAGGGAAATAAAAGCAAAAATGAACTACTGGAACTTCATAAAGATAAAAAGTTTCTGCAAAGTGAAGGAAATAACAAAACTAAAAGGCAACTGACAGAATGGGAGAAGGTATTTGCAAATGACATATTGGATAAAGGGTTAGTATCCAAAATCTATAAAGAACTTACCAAACTCAACACACAAAAAACAAATAATCCAGTGAAGAAATGGGCAGAAGACATGAACAGACACTTAAAAAAAATTTTTTTTAAGTTTATTTATTTGAGAGAGAGAGAGAACAGGGAGGGGCAGAAAGAGAGAAAGAGAGAGAGAGAGAGAGAGAGAAAGAGAAAATCCCAAGCAGGCTCAATGCTGTCACCACAGAGCCCGACACAGGGCTTGAACTCAAAAACAGTGACATTACGACCTGAGCTGAAACCAAGAGTCAGACCCATAACTGACTGAGCCACCCAGGCACCCCGAATAAACAGTTTTCTAAAGAAGACATCCAGATGGCCAATAGACACATGAAAAGATGCTCAAAATCACTCATCATCAGGGATATACAGATCAAAATCACACTGAGATACCACCTCACACCTGTCAGAGTGGCTAAAATTAATAACTCAGTAAACTATAGATGTTGGCAAGGATGTGGAGAAATGGGAACCCTCTTGCACTGCTGGTGGGAATGCAAACTGGTGCAGCCACTCTGGAAAACAGTGTGGAGGTTCCTCAAAAAATTAAAACTAGAGCTACCCTTTAACCCAGTAATAGCACTACTAGGAATTTATCTAAAGGATACAGGAGTGCTGATCCACAGGGGCACATTTACCCCAATGTTTACAGCAGTGCTTTCAACAATAGCCAAACCATGGAAAGAGCCCAAATGTCCATCAACTGATGAATAGATAAAGAAGATGTGGTTTATATATACAATGGAATACTACTTGGCAATGAAAAAGAATGAAATCCTGCCATTTGCAACAACGTGGATGGAACTGGAGGGTATTATGCTAAGAGAAATAAGTCAGTCAGAGAAAGACAGATATCAAATGTTTTCATTCATATGTGGAACTTGAGAAACTTAACAGAAGGGGGAAGGGAAGAGGAAAAATAATTTCAAACAGAGAGTAAGGCAAGCCTGTAAGAGACTCTTAAATACAGAGAACAAACTGAAGGTTGATAGTGGGTGGGGGGAGGGCAGGAGAGAGGGGAAAATGGGTGACAGGCATTGAGGAGGGCAATTGTTGGGAGGAGCACTGGGTGTTGTATGTAAGCGATGAATCATGGGAATCTACCCCTGAAACCAAGAGCACACTGTATACAATGTATGTTAGCTAACTTGACAATAAATTATATAAAGAAATAAATAACAAATAAAAAGAAATAAGGTGCTACAATCTCAGTGGAAGCATAAATAAGAAATAATCTACCATGGGGATGAGGGCCAGGAGAAAATTACCCCTTTTGACATTAAAGTTGGGTAAAGGAAGAAGAGGATATTTCCTGCAAATTCATAACCTGGTGCTTATTCATGCCTGGTGCTCAGGCAAGAGTGAAGTCTGAATTCATGCTGTCTGTGTGTGCGCTCAGAAACACATCAAGCAGAGAATTTAATTTGAAGTGGGGCTGACTCAAAGGTAACAGGTAGAAAGAAATATATATACTTTCTAGAGAATAGAACTTAACTCAAGCTACAACCTAGAAATTTATGGCCAGAAAAATTACCTTTCAAGAAACAAAGTAATTTTCAGGCAAACAAAAACAGTTCATCACTAACAGACTGACACAGAGAATTCTAAAGGATCAAATTTGGACATGAGAAAATGACCACTAATGGAAGATCTGAGACGCAGAAAGGCATGGTGAGTTTGCCTGCATTTCATTAGGGTCTCAAGTGCAAGTGTGCTGGTGGGTACTGTCATAGGAATAAATTATTAACGTGTCATTTGTCATTGGTACCCAAAATGTTATTCAATATTTGCAAAGTATTTTCAGTCCCTTCTACAAAAAATACACACAGATCCCAAGTATTATGGTTTAAAAAAAATTTTTTTAATGTTTATTCATGTTTTTGAGAGAGAGACAGAGAATGAGTACAGGAGGGGTAGAGAGAGGGAGACACAGAATCCGAAGCAGGCTCTGAGCTTCTCAGCACAGAGCCTAATGCAGGACTTGAACTCACGAAATGGGAGATCATGACCCGAGCCAAAGTCGGACGCTTAACCAACTGAGCCACCCAGGTTCTCCCCAAGTATTATGGTTTAATAACAGATACCAAGCATTATGGTTTAATAAAACAATCCCGAAAGTAATGATAAGTTTTATCAGAAAAGTCAGTATTTGTAGCTGGTAATTCCAGTATGTTTTACTGGCAGGCACAGGCAATATTGATACAATAACCTCCAATCTTATACTATAAAACAAAGTTTTTTTTCAATTTAGTAAGGTATAGAGATCTATAGAATGTATAGTAAAAATACAAATCATTTAAAATCTCCTTTATTTTTCCTTTAGGTTATAAAATATCACTATGGTGCTATATATAATTTTGTATTTTGTCTATAATTGTACCTTTACAAATATATTTTCCATAAATTAAGTTTCTTCAGCAACTGTAAATACTATATATATAACAACCATATAATTTTTTAAAAAGACATAGTGAGCCAAGATATAATAAATATATGGGTAAATTTAAATAAAAGCTGACTGATTAAAATAGTAATGATAATGTCTAATTTGTGGGGGAAATTTTAGAACTAAAATACTGGATTTTAGTGGCATATAAATTTGGGATGGTGTTGCTTGGAGTTAAAGTGTTTTATTATCTTTATATTGTTTTAGAAGAAGATAAAGATACTAACTTTAGATTTTGTTTAGTAAAATTAGTATATTTAAAAAAAAAGAAAACTAGGATACTCTCAAAAAATAGACAAGGAGAGGGAAAAATGGAAAGAAATAAAAGGAAGTTACAGAAGAAGTGGGAAACACAGAAATGTATCTGAACACACAAGTAACTATTGTAACAATTGTTGGTTAAACTCTTTAAATAATTTTCAGACTGGATAAAATAATAAAAATGCAGCTCTATGCTACTTATGAAGACATACCTAAAAACAAGAATAAATCATGTTAAGTGAAAGAAGCAAGTCATAGAAAAAAACTTACAGCATAATTCTACTCATATGAATTTCAAGAACAGGCAAAACTCACCAGTCTTATTTAGGGATCACAAATAAGTGGCAAACTTTTAATAAAAGCAAGGGAATGAGTACCAAGTACTGTGCATTTCAGGACAATAGTTACCTCTGGGGAGAGGAAAGAGTGATATGATGGGGGCCACACATGGAGCTCCTAAGGCTCTGGGAATGCTCTATTTCTTAAGTGAAAGATAAAAAGATAAAGATTGAGAGGGCATGCAGACCCTTAGGAAGAATATGGAAAATGCAGTCTTGTGACAAAATGTAAAGAAGCAAGAACTCAGCCCCCAGAGCTCCTGACAGCGTGGCCCAGGGCAACCAGGTCAGTAAGCAGGAGTTCTCAGTGAAAGTACTCTCATAGGAAGTTCCAGTTCATCTGGTCTATTGCTTCCACATAGCCTCAGGCTGTCTTTACTCTCTAAGACAAACTAGTGACCACTAACCAGGAACACTGGCTATTTGATGACCTCAGGTGCTCTAGGTGAGGTGGAGGAAGCGCTTGTGAGTCACTGTTCTGGGACATCTGTCCCTTGGCTTTATGCTGTGCTAGCTTCCGAAGAACCTTTTAGAATGACGCTCCCAAATGGTGGTGGAGGGAATGGGCTGGTCTGCCTTCAGTGGAGCTCTTCCCCTCTTTCCAAGGTCTTTTTTTTTTTTTAAATATAATTTATTGTCAAATTAGTTTCCATACAACACCTAGTGCTCATCCCAACAAGTGGTAAGGTCTTAAAATAATGTAGATTTTTATTTTTCTCTTTCCCAGTCTTGCAGAAAGTGTGATCATAAGATCACACAATCAAATGTTCTCATCTTGACTACTTGACAGACTAACTCTCCCACTGAAAAGAGATTCTACATTTTGAGATGTCAATATTTTGTCTTTCACCAAAGACAAGTTTCTCAAACACATTAGCTGTCCTAGAACATTTTTTTTCTCATACTTCTCACACTCACCTAGTTGACTAAAACATAGATCGTTGAGCTCTACTGTTGATTCCGTAGATTAGTGGTTGGGCCTGAGAATCTGCCTTTCTAGCAAGCTCACAGATGCTGCTGATGCTGACTTGTGGATGACACTTAGAGAACCACTGACCTCAAATGTCTTTCATCCTTTGCAGGTATTGCTGAAGATCTCTCCTCCCCATTCTTTGACTGAACCCCACACAGAGAATCCTTCATCTGAGGAGTGCATTTACTGCCTCAGTATCCTCTGCAGAGCAGCCTTCACCTCCTGGTTCTTGAGGCTGTAGATGAGGGGGTTCAGCAAGGATGTGATCACACTGTACTGAATGGAGACCACACGCTCCAACACTGAGCCTGAGGCAGGGCTGATGTACCTGAATAGAGCCGTCCCATAGAACAAGAGCACCACGGTGAGGTGGGAGGAGCAGGTGGAGAAGGCTTTGGCTTGGCCCTCAGAGGAGCGGATGTTCAGAATGGCAGAAATGATTCTGGAGTAAGAGAAGAGGATCAGGGGAAGCGTCAGCAGCCCTAGAAATGCACTGGACCCTGACAGAAGGAACTTGTTGGCAGTGGGATCAGTACATGACAGAGGGAAGAGTGAGGGCAGCTCACAGCAGAAGTGGAAGATGATGTTGGACCCACAGAAATGTAACTTGTGGATGAAAAGATTATTTACCAGTGAGTTCAGAACCCCTATTCCCCATGCTGCGCTGACCATTACCATGCAGAGAGGCCTGTTCATGACCATGGTATAGAGCAGAGGGTGGCAGATGGCAGCATAGCGGTCATAGGCCATGGCAGAGAGCAGACTGGCTTCCGCACACCCACAGAGAAGAAAAAAGAAACTCTGGGTGATACAGCCCCACACAGAGATGCTTTTCTTCTGAGACAGGAAGTTCTGTAGCATTTTGGGCATAGTAACTGAAGAGAAGCAGATATCTAGGAAGGACAGATGTCCAAGGAAAAAATACATGGGGATGTGGAGGTGAGAATCCCCTCTGATCACCAGGATCATCACCAGATTCCCCACCAGGGTCAGGAGGTAAATCCCCAGGAACACCACAAAGAGCAGAGTCTGGATGCGGCCGTCAGCAGACAGCCCGAGGAGGATGAACTCAGTGAAGAAAGTGAAGTTATCCATGGCTGTTTATAAATTCCAACCCTAGAAAGAAATCAACTGTATTACAGAATCTGAGTAGTCTTTAGTAATCAGACTATCACTCCCACACCCTAAAACTTCTCAGGAGATACTCCTTTCAGCTTAACAACAGAAAAGGTAAATAAGTTGAGTATTTCCAATTGTGATAGATATGAGTTGAATTATATCCCCACTCCCCAAATATGTTGGAAGTCCTAACCCCCAGCACCTCACAATGTTACCTTACTTGGAATTAGGATAATTGCAGATGTGGTAAATTAAGATTATCTTATTTTGGAATAGGATGGGCTCTTAATCCAATATGACTGGTGTCCTTATAAGGAAGAGGAGAGTACCATGTGAAAACAGACACACAGAGCGAAGGCAGCCATGTGACAACACAGGCAGAGATTGGGGTGATACAGTTGCAAGCCAAGGGATCCCAGTGATTAACAGCCACCACCAGAAGCTAGGAAGAGGCAAGGAAGGATTTTTCCATACAAGTTTTAGCAGGGGGGAGTGGTCCTACTTACACCAGCCTCTAGAACTGTGAGACAATACATTTCTGTTGTTTTAAGCCGGTTGCTGGTACTTTGTTACATCAGCCCTAGGCAACTAATAACAGTGACTTTCAGAGTTTCTGCCCTTTGGCCCTCTCATTAATTCTGTCAGTGAATATAGCAAACATCTTTGGAACCTAAATCAAACTACACACTTTGACCCTTAAGAGTATAGTTATGAGAACAAACAAATGTGAGGCATCAAGTGAAACTGTTTCAGAAAACAGACAATTGAGTTGCAAGTGTTTTCATATTTAGGTTTGGGTCCTAAAGCCAAGGACTAGAGAACTCACCCTCTCATTGTCTGAATTTTGGGTAAAGATGTGAAGAAAGGACTTGGAAAATGTTACTACAGATTGCACAGGGCTTCCCAAACATTTCAAGATCCTTCAAGAGTAACCTGTGACTCAGTTCATACTGCAAAACTGGAGAAATGTGTGTGGGAAAGGGTGGATGTGCCGCAGACAAGCTTGCTCTGTCCTCAAGCCCACGAGGTCAGGTTCTCATAGCATCTCTAGCAGGGAGATGAAGGCCCACCGAGATGAGGGGACTTGCTCTGCATCACACAGCTGATCAGCAGAACAGCTAGGAATGAGCCAGAACACTCTGCTCTCAGTCCAGTGCTCCTCCTACCACAACACAGCCAGCAGAGGGATGACATATTTTTTGAGCCATTTAAGGTATGCTTAGAGGACTACATAGCTATGTCTTAAATATAGCACTGTGTTTAGAATTAAAAAGCTGGACCTAAGAACTGAAAGCTGTATGAACTTAAACCTTCTGAAGGACAATTTTTCACATCTTTAAAATGGAACAATTATATCTGTTTCATGTGTTTGACATGAACTTATTTAAGAAGACTTTTAAGTGGTTGAAGACAAATTTCTGGAGAAACTGTTCTGGGAGCTTTCATGGAAAGGAACTGACCACTAAAAGAGGGAATAGGAAGAAAGTAAGAAGGGTGAGCTGTTGGGAGTGCCTGGGGGCTCAGTCAGTTAAGTGTCTGACTTTAGATCAGGTCATGATTTCATGGTTCATGAGTTCAAGCCCCCACATTGGGCTCTGCACTGACAGTACGGATCCTGCTTGGGATTCTCTTTCTCTCTCCTCTCTCTGCCCCTCCCCAACTTGTACTTTCTCTCTTTCTCAAAATAAATAAATAAACAAACTTAAAAAAGAAGGGTGAGCTGTGCCCTTATGTGGGAATATTTGTGGTTAGTGGCATTGCCTTTTAAGATCAAGAAGACTTCCTTTCTCATTCCTAGTTCTGACAATTACAGCAAAGGCATCGTTGGGGGAAATCTCCACCTCTGAAATTTGCTAAGAGATTGAACTCCCAGTCTGTCCTCTCTGCAGATTATTCTTGTTTGGAGACAAGGAATGCAACTTAATGATCTCTTGCTATCCCTAAACCCATAAGACCTTAGAACACTTAGTGAAAGTCAGGCAAGAGGGAATGAGAAGGACTCCTGTTTTCTTTACTCTTCCTATGGCATATATTTGAGACAATGCCATCCTTACAACTCCTTCATGCCGAAAGAAGACATGCTTTAGTGTCAGGGACCAGGGACATGAGCAGAGGAGATAGATCCCAGATGGACAGAAGTGCACATAGATGAACATCTCATGAGATTCTACTCCCAGGGGGAGAAACTGGTCTACTTATTTACTTTAGGCAATGTATTTCTCTTATGCTTGATTTTACTTCTTTTTCAATACCATGAGGAATCTGGGTCAGACCCGGATTCCTCCCAGTTATGCAAACCCATGAAAATTGGCCATTTTTCACTCCTATTGCTGACCTGGATTGTTCTAAATCTGGCTCCTATTTGGGATTCTGAACCAGATTGCCTGTCTCCCCCCACCCACCACCACCACAGTTGGGCAAGTGGGATGAGACAGTGCTCTAGGTAGGCCTTGGGCAAAGTCAATTTTATATCCTGACATTTTCTAGGATCAGAGCCTGTGGGGTCAGCTCTAGCTAATGCCCAAAGGGCTTGCATTCTCGGCACTGGGACTTTCTGGGCCTTGCTAAAAGTCATTAACTCTTGTCAGTCTTCCTCTAGTAACCTACCTGAATCCTGAGAAGAACTCCTGACCAGTTTGTACGAGTCTTATATTTCTCAAGCCCTATTCTCTTTGGCCATCTCTTTGCCAAGATAGCCCTGGGAGATGAGCATGAGGAAAGACCTCAGGGAGCCTGGGACTGCTCACTGCACATGGGGGATGCTGCAGCATCAGAGTCATTTGAGATCTGGTGCTGACTTTGAAGGCTGGCTGTGATTTGGAAGTGGGGATGCAGAAACATTTCTAGGCAGAGCATAAGGCATGATGCAGAATCTGACAAATAAAGCCCAGTTTAGGGTTTCTCAGCCTCAGCCACGAGTATGTACATTGAGAGGCACTGGTGTGTCTGCTAGCATGGGCGTGCGTGCGCACACACACACGTGCACACACACACACACACACACACATATACACACCACCCACATACTCATGTATAAAGTCTAACATTCTCCTTTTTCTTTTGGATTTACTCTAAATTCTATTGTCTTCAGGTGTGCTATGTTTCTTCCCTCACATTCGCCTCACATGGCCTTGTAAGAGCAATTAGAGGTATGAGGCAGGAACTCTTTCATTTTCTTGATTTCCCACTTACACATGTATTTCTCTGCCCTTTCTTTAGTAGAGGTATCTGCCTTGAATCTAAGGCTAACACCTGTATGTGTATTTTAACTCCCATTCCATCCTGAGCCTCTGGGTCCTTTTCCTTCAGCCATGCCAATTTTCTGTTTTTATCATCAGTTTCTTTCTGTTATTCATTTGTACTAAGAATATAAACAAATTAAAATATCTCTTATATTTACAAGTATCCAGTTGACCCCATTTTTCACTGGGGCAGGGGGTGAACTGATTTTACATTGCATTACTCTACTTCTCTCACAGCTGCATTTACTGAAAGCCTAACTTCACTGTCTTACCTGCCAAGCTTTTTCACTTTTCACGCCACAACACTCTGGATTCTGCATCCACCATTCCTTTTCTTTCATGTTGCTAGTGACTGCTACAACCAGTATGAATTTTTCCCCTGATACTGGAATGTAAGAAACATCACATTTTAGTCCTCATTTTCTAGGGTTGACCAGACATTAAATTTCTGAACCCTGCATAGTTAAGAAAAAGTTGGGGAGAGGGAGGTGATTATTCTTTTTCAGCCATAATGAAAATAGCCCTTTATCCACGCTTAACTTCAGAAGGAGTCTAGAATTCTTCCCCAGTAGGATATGATTAGGAGGAGTAGTGATTTCCTTTAGTGAAGGACACCTTTCTCATAAGCTGTAGGACACCAATTGGTAATGGATGACTAGAAGTACTTACATTGCATACACATAGCATAAAAATGTAAATATGAATTAACTTCGTTTAGGGATCAGGTTTAGAAGTATTACATATAGCATTACTATTTACATTTATGTTCATTAATACATAAACTACCTTTTTATAAAAATAAATTTGATATGGCTATATTAAATTTAGTATTTCCAGGTTAAAAAGCATGAAGGGGAGTGACCGGAATTACAGTTTGGAGCAGGTTTAAGAAGGATCTTATATGCAAGAGGTTGACAAACTATGGTTCATAGGTCAAATTCAACTTACCTGTCTGTTTGTAATAAGTAAAGTTTTATTGGAATAGCCACACTAATTCATTTACTTTAGGCCATGGCTGCTTTCACATATGGCAGAGTTGAGGGGTTACAGCAGACGCTATACATATGACCCACAAAGCCTAAAATGTTTGCTACCCTGCCCTTTAAACAGAAGTTTGCTTACCCCTGCTATATGACATGCTAAGGAACTCAGAGTTTATCCTGAGTCATTACTGAACCATTGGATAGATGGGAAGAAATTGAGTGGGAGCAAACAAATCACTAAAATGACTATTGTAGAGCCTGGGAGATAAAGGATCCTGCTCCTGGACAAGGGAAGAATGGTTCCCTCATTTTTTAAGTATTCACCTGATAATCCTACCCTATCTGCTGGGTTATTGTTTTCTGTAATTTAAGATATTAAAAATACACTGGAAATAGCTATTTTAATAATCAATAATTAAATTACAAACATAGCTATTTTTCTTATCAGAGTTTTCCCCTTACATTCTAGTCCTTCCCTCTGGGATCACTTTATTTCTTGTGGAAGTATTCTTTTAGTAAATGTAGTCATGTGTAATAAATTCCCTTAGTCTTTGCACGCTTGAAAGTACCTTTAGTTTTTCCCCATTTAAAAAGATATTTTAATACATATCCATGGTACAAAAAGTAAGTTTCTCCAATCCCTATTCCTCAATTAATCCCTTTCTTAGATGCAAGAACTGTTTACCATTTTACTTGTATAAACTTCCAGAGATAGTCTATAAGTATAACCACATCTGTGTATATAGTATTTTCACACATAAATGATAGTATAGTTTATATACCATTTTGCAACTTTCTTTTTTTACTCATCAATTTAAAGACCATTCCATATTGACATATATAGGCTGCCTCATTTTTATTTTTATCTTTTTAAGGACTCAGAGGTCATAGTTCATGTTTCCAAAAGAAAACAATTTCTCAGAGAGATATCAGAGATATTTTACAAGGACATCGAAGACTGTGGTTTGTAGGATTCTCTTAATGGAGGACCATGTTTTCTTCATAGAGAATGTTGGCTTTTTTTTTTTTTAACTGATGTGTAGCTGACACTCATTGTTACATTAGTTTCAGATGTCAGAGCTGTTTCATTTTTTTAAGTGGCTGTCTAGTGGTCCCTTGTATGGGAGTACTACTATATTTATTTAACATGTACTTTATAAATGGCAATAGCCAAGATTTCATCATTCTTCCATTCATTCACCAAATATCTTTTTTTTTTTAATTTTTTTTTTTTGAGACAGAGAGAGAGCATGAACGGAGGGCAGAGAGAGAGGGAGGCACAGAATCGGAAGCAGGCTCCAGGCTCTGAGCCGTCAGCCCAGAGCCCGATGCGGGGCTTGAACTCACGGACTGCGAGATCGTGACCTGAGCTGAAGTCGGACGCTTAACTGACTGAGCCACCCAGGCGCCCCACGTTCACCAAATATCTTGAGCATCTACTATGGCCAAGAAACTCTTCCAAGATGCTCAGGAAGACATTAGTGAACAAATGGAGCTCCCTGCCTGCATAGGGAAATATAACGATTATCCTTGTATATGTTTCCTTTTGCACACTTGTAAGAATATTGGTAAGATTAATTCCTAAGAAAAGATATACTTGAAAAGATCAAAACATTTTTTATAGAGATATCCAGATTTCTCTTCATGAAAGCTGTACTAATTTTAAAAGCTCATTAGCAGGGCACCTGGGTGGCCTATTTGGTTAAGTGTCCCACTCTTGATTTTGGCTCAGGTAGTGATCTCATGGTTTGTGAGTTCCAGCCCTGAGTCGGGCTCTGGGCTGACAGTTCAGAGCCTGCTTAGGATTCTCTCTCTTCATCTCTCTGCCCCTCCCCTGCTCATGCTCTCTCTCTCAAAATAAATAAATAAAACTTAAAAAAAAAGTTCATTGGCAATGTATGATAGTGCGTATTTCCCATACTTTTGCCAACAGTGTCTTATCAAACCTTTTGATCTTTGCCAAGCTAATAGTTTTTAAAAATCTCATTGTAGTCTTATTTTGCATTTATCTCTATTCTAGGTGAACTTAAACATATCTTAATATGTTTAAGAGCCCATATATTTTCTATTTGGTGAAGTCTCTGCTCATGTAATTTGCCCAGTTTTATTCCGGGCAAATTGATTTTTCATTGATTCATCGCCACTTACCATATTTTAAAGAATTGAGTGATACAAGTTTCAATTATTTTCTAGTTTTATTGCTGTCTTTTTGATTTGTTTAAAATATTTCTTCTTGAAATATTTTCCTAGTTTTTTTGTTGTCTTTTCATTTTGTTTAAAGTGTTTCATCTTTGAATAACTTTTAAAATTTTGATACAGTTCAATTTAGTAATCATTTACTATATAGTTTCAACTATTTTGGTCATACTTACAAAGACATTTTACTTATACTTAGACATTCTTCCACATTTTTGTAGTTTCATTATTTTTCTTCAATTCATTTGGAATTTATTTGGTTATAAGACAGGAATCCAGTTTAATTTTTCACACAGAGCTACCAGTTATCCCATGTCTTGTAATGAATGATCCATCTTCAGTCTATTGATCTGAATTAGCATCTTTTACACATTCTAAATTGTATACATTTGGGTTCATTTATGGACGATTCTGTATATTCATGCATATGTTTGAATTATTGAATCCTTATAATGCGATTTCATATTCTAAAGGACTATTTCCCCACTGCACTTTTTTTCCTGGAAATTTGCTGAGTATTCTTGCTTTTTTTCCCCCCTTTGAATTCTAGAAAGAAATCATTCAATTCTAAAAGAAGCTTGTTGACATTTTTATTGAGACTATGTTAAATCTATAGGCTTTTTAGATAGATATGAGATCTTCATTATAACTGAGTTATACCACTCAATAATAAGATATACTTGTTCGTTTGTTTAATCTTCTTTTGGGTCCCTTGATTGAACCTTAAGGTTTTCTTCTAATAGTTCTTGCACATTTTAAATAAGTTTATTCCTAGGTATTTTGTATTTTTTATTGCTACTATAACATTAATTTCTTCCATTATGTCTTCTAATTAGTTGTTGTCGAAGATGTAAAGACTACTGATTTCTGTTTATTAACTTTATATCCAGTCACTTTATAAATTCTTTTATCATTTGTAACAGTTCTGAGTATAGATCTCCCAAATTTTCCAGGTAAACAATCATATCCTTTGTAAAAATCCTAATGTTACTCTCTTTGCAGTTTGTACTCTTCATTTCTTATTTAGTTGTATTCACTAATGCCTCCAGAGATATTCCATGAATATTTAATATTATATACACTTACATAGTAGTGATTATAAGGAACTCCTTTTTCTGATTCATGGAAATGTTCTTAGTGTTATGCCATTAAGCATAATGTCGGCTTTGGAGATACGTACCTAAACACATGTGTATTATTTATTTACATATATTCATATGTTTATATATAGCATATTAAGGAATTTTATCCGTATTTATCATATCAATAAGTGTAAACAAGACAAACTCATTTATTAAAATTAAAATGCCCATTTTAGGTTATAAGACAAATGTAAGTATAGTATAGACAAGAAACAAATATAATTAGAATGATTCCAAAATGAAAGAACAAGAATAAAGTTATATCAGATAAACAGAAATAAACAGAAGGCACATGGTTAAGATCTTAGTAATAGGTAAAGTTTAATTATTGGTAAAAATATTACTCATGTCAAAGAAGAGTATTTTATAATAAATGACTATTCTTCATGATAAAGAACTAATAATTGTGAATAGCTCTGTTTCCAAAAAAATTAGCCTCCAAAATGATCAGAAATGCCAGAAATATCTGAACCAAATTAATAAAAGAAGACCTTAATTCAACTCTTTAGTTCATCCTAGACCCAGAGGGGGGAAAAATGAGGATGTAGATGATGTTAGTAATAAAATTTAGTTATCTATAACTTTATAACTCATAGAAAATTTTTAAATGGATGATATATTTTATTTGGCTAGAAAGAAAACCTTAATAAATTTTCTCAAATAGAAAAATATAGATAACATTTTACTAAATGTAATGAAACTATAAATTAATTACAAACTTGTAAACTATCCTTGCCATCTAGAACATCTCTTATAAGAAAAAAGGAAATCAAAACTAAAATTTGATATCTAGCAAATCTTTTGAAAAGCACAACATATCAACTATGGTGGAATATTAATAAGCAGAAATAGGAAGAAATGGGGCAGCTGGATGGCTCAGTTGGTTAAACTCCTGACTCTTGATTTTGGCTCAAGTCATGATCTTATGGTTTGTGAGATTAAGCTCCTCATGGGACTGTGGGCTCTGGCTGCTGGCACAGAGCCTGCTTGGGATTCTCTCTCTCTGCCCCTTCCCCACTCATGTACTCTCTCTTCTTCTCTGTCTCATAAATTGAGGAAAGTAAAAGGAAAGAGCCAATAAAAATACAAGCTGAAATAAATTAATTAGAAGAAGCATCTGAATTAATAAATCCAAGAGTCTGTCTTATGAAATTAATTAACTCATTAAAAAAAGAGGAAGAAAAAAATCACTGAAATGATAAATAATAATGTATAAATAACCATAGATACAGAAGAAAAAGAAACCATAACTAGTTATAAAATATAAGAAAAAAGTAATTAAAGATTCCTCTCCCCAATGCTCTCTTTTCTCTCCCATTGCCAATAGCAATAAGCCAAGGATATTTCACTGTGATTTCTACCAAACATTCAAAGAAATGATAGCCCTGATACTATATAAATTGTTCCATGGAATAGAAAAAGAAGCAAGCTTCCAAGTTCTTTTTATTAAGCAAGTATAATATTAATACCAAAGCTCCATGAAACAGACCATAGGAGGAAAAAAAAGACTAACTAACGTTGATATAAAACATCTTAAGTAAAATATTAGCGAAGAGAATACATCAAAATACTAAAAAGTGATAAACCATGACCTAATGCTATTTTTTGCAAGAATGAATAGTTCAATATGAGGAAATTTCTTGATGTCTTCTACATTAACAGAGAAACTGACAAATGATATAATTATTTTTGCAGATTCATTACACATACATTTATTGAATGTTTACTCTCTACCATGCACTGTTCTTATTACTGGGGACGTATTAGTGAACGAAAAAGATAAAAACCTCTGCATTCCTACTTGTATGGAGTAATGAGAGCTTCAGAGCTTGAACCTGAAGTGCTATTTTGACCTAATATAAAGCCTCTACCACTATGCTGTACTTTTTCAAAATAAAAATTATAAACACCATCTTGAGTAGTGATATTGCTCCTCTGTACTTTCCTCTGTACTTCCCAACCACTATATCCAAGTACTCTTCTCAACACTTTCTCACATTTAGAAATATTATTTATTTTATTAATGACAAATTTGAGGTGGCCAAAATTTGGTTCCTCTGTTATCACTCTCCTCACCCTTACTCCTTATCCACATCCCCAGTTCCACCACCACTTGACCACCACAGAACTATTTCATTAGATATGTTAAGAATATAAGTCCTTTGAGAAATTGCATTTTGGAAATTTGCTTTAAGATGTAGATACACATGAGAAATATTGAATTAAAATTGACTTACCATTTCATAAATTTACTTCATCTTCTAACATATTTTCATTTAACCTCCATATATATCCTTGTGGAATCTCATTCTATGTCCATTTAGAGTCAGCAACTCCTAGAAAACAATTGGGTTGGGAGGAAGTAGGGATTAGAGATAGTACATCATTCTGAAAAAGGTAAACATGATAGATCACACACCAAAATCTTGGGTAGTAAAGGATGAAAATGTAGTATGTTTATAAACTAAGTGAAATGGACATTTATGTTTTGTCTTTCCTGCATCTTTTTTTCCATTTATAGATTACTCTTCATTTGCTCCATATTGGATTGTCAACCACAGAGGTTTCCTAACCTCTAAGATTAGAGGTTGATATTGCACAGAGATTAATCCCAAGAATGGACATGTAATCCACACAGAGCTGATCTGAGTCACTTAATGAGATCTGACGTAAGATATAAATGTTTGAGGAGAGGGCAAGAAGGAGAAAGGGAGAGGAGAGAGAGAGAGAGAGACTACCTCTGAGATTTTAAACTAAGAAAAATGTTAAGTCTAGAACTGCCAGTGGACAACTTTCTCACTGTGTGGAGAGGCTGAGAATAAAGCCAAAACAGTGAAGATAAACTATAATCTGGGAAGAGGAAAGTACAGAGGACTAATGTCATTGTTGGAACACGTGGAGCCAGCTGTTCCTGGGGCTACTGAAATCCTGAACTTTCCAGGAGCAAGTTTTCAGTGTGCAATAGGAGTTTTAAGGGAGAATGGGTCAGTGGTCTGGCACCAAGAGAATGTCAGAAGGTACAAGTGATAAACAGTTTGAGTTCTGAAGCCTGAGATTAAAAAATGTTGATTCCATGCATAGAAATAAATGAGGATAAAGAAAAACTATAAGGTTTCTTTTTTATAAAACATGAAGGAGATAGATGATTTTTTACATGATCAGAAAGAAAATAATAGATGTAGAAGAAGAGTAATTAGCTTTTCTAAAGAAGAGAACTAAGGAAAGTGGGACTAGACTAATATTCCTTAGCACAAAGAGGGACTTTTTCCTGAACTTAAGATCTGACTTTGTTTATCTAGAATGTCATTCAAAATTCATAAATATTGAATAATAATTGACATTCATAAATTTCCTGCCTGGTATCAGATGTTTGGAGTGCAGAACCTGGTGCAGAACTAACAAAACTGTGAGATCATGACCTAAGCCAAAACCAAGTTGGATACTTAACTGACTGAGCCACCCAGGCACCCCTCCCTAATTATCCTTTTAATATTGGTAAAATTTGTGGTCAGGTTCCTCTTTCATTGTTGATATTGATCAGTTTTGCTAGAAGGTTATTTCATTGATCTTTTTTAAAGAAGAAAGCTTTTGTTTAATGTGTCCGTATTTTTTTGTTCATTATTTATATCCTTGACTTGGGTTCTTATCCTTATAACTTTCTTCTGTCTGGTTATTTTGAGCATAACTTGCTCTTCTTTTACTAGCTTCTCAAGATGGAAGCTCATATCATTGAGTTTAGACTTTTTTTCATTTTTGATATAAGCATTTAAAGCTCTAAATTTCTCCCAAATCACTGCTTTATCTGACAACTTTTGAAAATTGAGATACAATTGACATAAGTTTAAGGCATACCATGTGTTGATTTGATACTTTTATGTATTACATGATTACCACCATAGCATTACCTAACACCTCTATCACATCACATAATTATCATTTTTTTTAATGAAAGCACTTAAGATCTAGTTTCTCAGAAACTTTGAAGTATATACTACAGTATTGTTGCCTGTAATCACTATGCTGTGCGTTAGATCTCCAGAACTTATTCATCTTCTATCTGTAAGTTTTTACCCTTTGACCAACATCTCCCCAATTCCCCCACCCCTGAGACCCTGGTAACTACCATTCTACTCTGCTTCTTTGAGTTCAGCTTTTTAGATTCCACATATTCAGGTCCATCCATGTTGTCACAATGGCAGGATTTCCTTTGTCATGGCTGAATAATATTCCTGTCTGTGTGTATTACTGCACTTAGGTGTTTTCATATCTTGGCTATTGTGAATAATGCTTCAATAAACATGTAAGTGCAGATAGATTTATGATAATCTGTTTTCATTTCTTTTGGGTATATATCCAGAAGTGGGATTGTTAGATCATATAATAGTTCTATATTTTTAATTTTTGAGGAACCTCCATACTTGTTTCCATAGTGACTATACCAATTTACATTCCCACTAACAAGTGTTCTCTTTTCTCCACATCTTTGCCATCACTTGTTATTTCTTGTCTTTTTGATGTTAGCCATTCAAACAGGTATAAAATAATATCTCATTGTGGTTTTGATTTGCATTTTCTAGATGATTAGAGAGATTGAACATCTTTTCAGGTACCTGTTGGCCATTTAGATGTCTTCTTTGGGAAAATGTTTATTCAGTTCCTCTGCCTGTTTTCAAATCAGATTTTTGTTATTGTTATTTAGCCATATGGGTTCTTTATATATTTTGGATATTAACTCCTTATCTGATACATGGTTTGAGAATATTTTCTCCTATTCAATATATTGTCTTTTCTCTTTGTTGACTGTTTTTCATGCTGTGCAGAAGCATTTTAATTTGTTTAGTCCCACTTCTTAATTCTTGCTTTTGTTTCATGTGTTTTTGGTGTTATATACAAAAACTCATTGCCAAGACCAATGTCAAAGTGATATTGCTCTGTTTTCTTCTAGGAGCTTAAAATTTTCAGGTCTGGAGCACTTGGGTGGGTCAGTCAGTTAAGTGTCTGACTCTTGATTTTGGCCAGGTCATGATCTCATGGCATGAGATAGAGCCCCATGTTGGGCTCCACGCTGAACATGGAGCCTGCCTAAGATTCTCTCTCTCCCTCTTTCTTTGCCCCTCTCCTGGTTTTGCTGTCTCTTTCTCTCTTTCTAAAAAAAAAAAAAATTCAGGTCTTAGTTTTAAGTCTTTAAGCCATTTCAAGTTACTTTTTCTGAGTCAGGTATAATAGGGGTCTGATTTCTGCATGTGGTTATGCAGTTTTACCACTACCATTTTTTGAAAAGACTATCCTTTATCCATTGGGTGTGCTTGGCTCACTTGTTAAATATTAGTTAACTGTATATACAGGATTTATTTCTGGGCTTTCTATTCTGTACAATTGATCTATGTGTCTACTTTTATTTCAGCACCATACTAATTTCTAGAGCTTTGTAGTATAGTTTGGAATCAAGAAGTGTGGTGCCTCCAGCTTTGTACTTTGTCAGGATTGCTGTGGCTATTTGGAGTCTTTTGTGGTTTAGAATTGTTAGTCTCTTTACATGAAAAATGCCATTGTAATTTTTTTTTTTTTTTTGAGAGACAGAGAGTGGACGCAAGTGAGCGAGGAGCAGAGAGAGAGGGAAAGAGAACAAATCCCATGAGGGGCAGAGAGAGAGAGGGTGGGTAAAAGAGAGAGAGAGAGAGAGAAGTAGGGCTCACCCAAAGTGGCGCTCAAGTTCACCCAAAGCGGGGCCCAAGCTCACCCAAATGGAGCACAAGCTCACCTGATGGGCACTCCAACTCACAAACTGTGACATCATGACCTGAGCCAAAGTCAGATACTTAACTGACTGAGCCACTCAAGAGCCCCCATTGGAATTGTTTTTTGATAGGAATTGCTTTGAATCTGCATTGGTGGATTTGACTAGTATGGACACTAACAATATTAATTTTTCTGATCCATGAACATGTGATATCTTTTGATTGCCTTCTTCAATTTCTTTCATCAAAGTCTTACAGTTTTCAGTATACAGATCTTTCACTTCTGTGGTTAAATTTATTCCCATGAATTTTATTATTTTTGATGCTATTGTAAATGGGATGGTTTTCTTTACTTCTTTTTAAGGTATTTCATTGTTATTGTATAGAAGTGCAACTGATTTCTAGATGTTGGTTTTCTGCCTAGCAACTTTACTGAACTTGTTGATTAGTTCCAACTGTTTTTTTTTATTGAGTCTTTAGAATTTTCTATATATAAGATGATATCATCTGAAAATGACAATTTTAATTCTTCTTTTCCAATTTGGATAACTTTTATTTCTATATCTTATGTATTTGCTATAGCTAAGATTTACATTATGTTGATTAAGAGCAGTGATAGTGGCCTCTTTGTCTTTTTCCTGATTTAAAGAAAAGCTTTCAACCTTCCACTGTGGAATATGATGATAGTTGTGGGTTTCTCATATATGTTATTATGTTGAAGTATGTTCTTTCTATACTTAATTTGTTGAGGGTTTTTTCATGAAAGAATGTTGAATTTTGTCAAATACCATTCCTGCATTTGTTGAGATGATGATTTTTATCTCTCATCCTATTAATGTGATGTATTACATTTATTGAGCCATCCTATATTGAACCATCCTTGCATCCCAGGGATAGATCACACTTGATCATAGTTTGTGACCCTTTTAATGTATTGTTGAATTCAGTTTTCTAATATTTTGTTGATAATTTTTTCACCTATATTCAACAAGGATATTAGCCTGTAGTTTTCTTGCAGTGTCCTTGTCTGGCTTTGGTATCAGAGTAAGGCTGGCCTCATAAAATGAGTTTGGGAGTGTTATCTCTTCAATTTTTTTGGAAGAGTCTTAAAAGGATTGACATTAATTCTTTAAATGTTTGGCAGAATTCACCTGTGAAACATTCTGGGCTTGAACTTTTCTACATTGGGGCATTTTAGATTACTGACTCAATCTCCTTACTAATTATTGGTCTGTTCAGATTTTCTATTTCTTCATGGTTCAGTCCAGCTTGGTTTTATGTTTCCAGGAATTTATCCAATTCTTCTAGATTATCCAGTTTGTTAGAGTAAACTTGTTCATAGCAGTATGTATGATCCTATGTATTTCTGTGGTATCAATTGTTATCTTCCTTTCATTGATTTTATGTATCTGAGTCATCTCTTTTTTTTAGTCAAGCCAAAGGTTTGTCAATTTTATCTTTTTAAAAATAGCTCTTAGTTTTATTGATCTTTTCTATTGTTTTTCTCGTGTCCATTTCATTTGTTCCACTTTGAGCTTTGTTATTTCCTTCCTTCCGTTAACTTTGGACTTAATTTGTTCATCTTATTCTAGTTCCTTGAGGTGTAAAGTTAGGCTGTTTTCTCAATCTAGGTATTTATTGCTATAAATTTCCCTCTAGGAACTGCTTTTGCAGCATTCCATAGAGTGTGGTATATTTTTTTCCATTTTCATTTAAGTTTTTTTGTTTCTATTTCAATTTCTTCTTTGACATATTGGTTGTTCATAAGTGTGTTTAGTTCCTACATGTTTGTAAATTTTCCATCTTATCTCTTGTTGACTTCTAGTTTCATATCATTGTGGTTGGAAAACATTTACATCTTAGGTTTGCAAAGACATCTTTTGTGGCCCATTAAATGATCTATCCTGGAGAATGTTCTGTGTGCAACTGAAAAGAATATATATTCTGCTGCTGTTGGATGGAATGTTCTATAAATGTCTGTTAGATCCATTTGATCTAAAGTGTGGTTCAAGTCCAACATGTCTTTATTGTTCTTTTTTCTGGATGATATATCCACCGATGAAATTGGGATATTGAAATCCTCTACTATTACTTTATTGTTGTCCACTTCTCCCTTCAAATCTTTCAATATTTGCTTAAAATATTTAGGTGTTTCAATGTTGGATGCATATATATTTATGATTGTTATATTCTCTTGATAAGTTTACACCTTTATTATTATGTAATGACCCTCTTTGGCTCTTGTTATAGTTTTGGGCATAAAGTTTGTTTTATCTGGTATAAATACAGCTATTTTCTTTTGGTTTCCACCTTCATGAATATCTTTTTCTATCCTTTCCCTTTGAGTGTAGGTGTGTCCTTAAATCTGGGGTCTCTTGTAAGCAGCATATGGTTGGATCTTATTTTTTTTTTATTTTTTTTCAACGTTTATTTATTTTTGGGACAGAGAGAGACAGAGCATGAACGGGGGAGGGGCAGAGAGAGAGGGAGACACAGAATCGGAAACAGGCTCCAGGCTCCGAGCCATCAGCCCAGAGCCCGATGCGGGGCTCGAACTCACGGACCGCGAGATCGTGACCTGGCTGAAGTCGGACGCTTAACTGACTGCGCCACCCAGGCGCCCCTGGATCTTATTTTTTTATTCACCTAGCCACACTGGATACATGAATATAGGATGTCTTTCCATTGTTTTCTTTCAATAGTGTTTATCGTTTGTAGTTTTTAGAGTATAAATTTTGTACTTATTTTAATAAATTCATTCCTAAGTATTTTATTATTTTCAATGATATTCTAAATGGCATTATTTTCTTAATGTTGTTTTTGGATTGTTCATTGCTAGTTTATAGAAATACAATGGTTTTTATATATTGATTTTATATCCTGCAACTTTGCTCAATGTTAGTTCTAATTCTTTTTTTTCAATTTTATTTTTTATTTTTTAAAATTTACATCCAAGTTAGTTAGCATCTAGTGCAACAATGATTTTAGGAGTAGATTCCTTAATGCCCCTTACCCATTTAGCCCATTCCCCCTCCCACAACCCCTCCAGCAACCCTCAGTTTGTTCTCCATATTTATGAGTCTCTTCTGTTTTGTCCCCCTCCCTGTTTTCATATTATTTTTGTTTCCCTTCCCTTATGTTCTAATTCTAATAAGTTTTATTAGAACTAATAATTTTTAGTGGATTTCTTAGATTTTTCATGTACAGATCATATCATCTGCAAATGAACATAGTTTTAATTCCTCCTTTCCTTTCTGGATTCCTTTAATTTCTTTTACTTGCCTGGTTGCCCTGGCCAGATCCTCCACGACAATGCTGAATAAATGTGGCAAGAATGGACATCCTTCTCTTGTTCTTTATTTTAAGGATAAAGTATTTAATCTTTTATCATTGAGTTTAATGTTACCCAAGGGTTTTCCCTAGAGGACTGCAATTTCCTTGTGATGTCTTTATCTGGTTTTGGTATAAAGGTAATAGTGGCCTAATAGAATGAGATGGGAAGTGTTACCTCTTGTTCTGCTTCTTGGAAGAATCTGTGAAGAATTAGTATTAATTATTGGGCAGGGTATGTTAGCCCCACTTCAAAGTATGACATTTTTATGGACTCTTGAATTCTACAAGTGTTCAATGTGGTTTTCCACTTTGGATGGTCACTAAGTACTCTCAGCCATGTGAAATCTCTTGGAATTGTTCTCACAGCTTCTCACAGTAGTGGTGCTTACTTGGCCTATTTGAGTTTCACTTAATGATTCACAGACAGCATAACATTAAACATAGGCTAATGGGGCTCTATACTCAAATTTCTGAAATTTTTTGTCTAAGTATCTCTTCTTTCTAGCACTCTTCCCCACAAGTCCCTCTTTCTTTCTCTTCTTGAACTCAATCTGTGTCTCCTAACTCAACAACACTGTCATTTTCTGCTTGTTTTCTCCCCTCCTGAATCATGGTCTATAAAGTGCCTCCAGTGAGAAAGCCAGGACTCACCTTATCTGTTTCCTGTCTTTCAGGATTCAAAATCCTGAGCTGCCTGTTTTCTAGTGGGGGCAAACAGGACCTTTTCCAGATATTTTGCTCATTTTTCTAGTTATTTATGAGTAGAAGGATAAATCTGGCACCAGTTATCCATATGGCTAGACATGGAAATCCCATCAAATAGTTTTGATTGTCTCCTGCGGGCTAGATATTGTTTTAGCTGCATAAAATACAGATAAAGTCTTTGTTTTCAAGGTGCTTATATTATTTTGGGGAGGACCAAGTGTAAATACAAATATACATAAATACTGTTAGCTGGTGATAAATAGTAGAATGGAGAAGGTAGAATATTTAATATAGGGTAGTCAGGAAATAATTCCATGAGAATACTCTTAGGGAAAACCTAAAGGGAAGGAACAAGGCATGTGAATATACAGAGAAAAATATGTCAGTAGAGGAAACAGCAAATGCAAAACTCTTGAGTGGGGAGAAATCTGGAGCCTTTGAGAAACAGTAATAAGGCCAGTGTGGTTGGAGTATAGTAAAAAAAGGAAGAAACAAGAGAAGTGAGGTCACCAAGCCCACAAAAGACAAATTTTGTGGGCCTTGTAGATCAAGGAAGTTTGGACTTTCAATGTGATAGGAAACTATAGATTTTTCTTTTCTACCTCTTTAGGGGAGTGATATAATCTGTTTTATAACTTTTCTAAAAAGTTCATCAGTCTGTTTTTTTTTTTTCTGTTTGTTTGTAGCTTTAAGAGACAATAATAGAAGCAGTGAAATCAGTTGGGAAGCTATTGCCTTTTTCCCTAGCTGGTTTAATATTCAGCCAGTATTCATGGCAGACAAGAAAATCATAATCCATTTTTATCTGTTGGGAATCTATTTTGATTGCTCTGTACTCTTGCCTTACTGGTTATTAAATATTTTGAATACCAGCCCTGAGTCCAGATGGGAGAAAATAATGGCTTGAACTAGATTGGTGGAGGTGAAGGTGATGAGAAGTGTCCAGATTCAGGATGAATTTGAAGACAGAGCAACTGGGATTTATGTATTGAATATATGCTGGGAGAAAGAGAAATAAGGACTCAAAAGATGACTCTCAGGTTTTGGATGAATTATGGTGCCATTAACTTAAATAATGACTTCAATTTGAACATGTTACATTTGAGATACCTGTTATATATCCAAGAGATGTCAAGTAGGTAATTAAATACATGAGTTTGGAACTTGCAGGAGAGGTCCAGGGTGGAGATACATATTTGGGATTCATAGGAGCAGAGGCAACATTTAAAGTCAGGGATTGGATGGGATAACCAGTGGAAGAGGGTACATATAATTGGGAAGATATGTTGGGAGAATTTCATAGAATTGTCAATTGGTATTGGACAGATGAGTCTGTTTCTTAAAGTTGTGAATGAATTTATAATTTGGGAATCTTAAGATTATAGATGAGGGTTTTAAACCTAGGAGCAGATGAAACACTTTTCACATTTCCTCCCTATCCTTACATAAATCAGAAGAACCGTTCAAAAGTTATGTTTCAGATCCTCTTTACTAACTCTAGTTGGAAACCTACTATTGAGAATTCATCCATATAGTTTATTTGGCTCTTGACACTATTTTAACTCAATGTCTTTCCTTTGTTTCTCATTCATTTCTGTGTCTAGCCCTGCCTCCCTGAACTGAACAAGGGTCAGAGCTGTGATTGTTTGGATGGGCAAGAGAAATTCCAGAAGGATTAAATGTAAAAAAAAAAAAAAGGCACACAAAAAACTAGAAGAAAATTTTTGGACACAGATGGTAAAGGATTTTGTAAGCTTAAAAGCAGAGAAAATTACACAAAAAGAAAAAGAAATAGATATGGCTACGTAACACAGTTTAAAAAATAAAAACAATAGAAGTAAAATGGTAAACTTTGGAAAAGTTTGCAACAACTTATAGCAAAAGATTAATATCCTTCTAATTTAAACACATCATTCAAATAAAAAAATAATACTATGAATGAAGTAACAAACAGGAAAATGGTATGCTAGTGATAAAAGAAGAAATACCAACGTTTAATATTTGAGAAATGTTAAATGTTATTTATGATAAAAAATAAATGCAAATACATGAAAGAAGTAGCATTTTATGCATATAAAATTGATAAAGATTAAAACATGATTTAAAAATGATTCTCAGGCCTGGCAAATAAGCATTGTCGGACCCTCTAATATTCTGTTGGTTTGACTATAAATTAATGCAAAAACTTATGCAAGCATATGGGCAATATAAATCAAGAACATAAAATACTTATAGCACTAAGATAGGTGTGGAAATGCAAGTGAGAAAATGAGGGATTGCAGTTTAAGTGTAAGCCACGCTTTCACCAACACAATTCATACATATAGTATGCATATGTGAAGCAAGTAGGGAAGTCCACTAGGGATCTTATTGCGTAAGAGTCTGCAGTAAGAATTGAAAATAAAGGAGCAGGTGGCAAGCACACATGTAAGCATGTGCCAATAACTGTCTCAGTCTCCTAAGGGAGGGGAGATTGATTATATAGATTGGTCCTTGGATCCATCTGTCAAAGATGCAGATGAGGAAGGGAATGGTTACATGATATAGATGACAGACTATTTACATAGTTTATGTGACTTCATTCATATCCTTTATTAGGGTGTGGTCTGGGTAAGGATTCTGGGTATAGTTATGCCCCTATACTATATATAAATATGTCCACTTTGGAAAGTTTCTCTTAAGAATGTTTTAAAAGTTGAGTGTGGGAGCATAATGATGTCATTATGAACTGTTTCTTTAAAAGTCATTAAATTGGGCACCTGGGTGGCTCAGTCAGTTAAGCATCCAACTCTTGGTTTTGGTTCAGGTCATGATCTCATGGTTCATGAGTTCAAGCCCCACGTCGGGCCCTACACTGACAGAAGCGCAGAGCCTTCTTGGGATTTTCTCTCTCTCCCTCTTTCCCCCTCTCCTGTTCACGTTCTCTCTCTCTCTTGAAATAAATAAACTTTAAAAAGTCATTAAATCATGTTAATTCTATTCCTACCATATCTCAAATTTAGATCACTTAAGGAGAACCAGATGCACCACATGAGGTACATGATTTACTACACTCCATACTAAAATCCCTTTTTCCAAAGCATAAGAGACTGTTAAAAACTGAGAACAAACTGAGGGTTGATGGGGGGTGGGAGGGAGGGGAGGGTGGGTGATGGGTACTGAAGAGGGCACCTTTTGGGATGAGCACTGGGTGTTGTATGGAAACCAATTTGACAATAAATTTCAAAAAAAAAAAATCCCTTTTTCCTTGACAAAATCAGATGATGTCAATCCTTAGAACTGATGCAAGGGTAATTATTATTGTATAAAACCATTATCCATATTTTAGCAATACACTTCAAAATGAAGTATATTTTTTCTGAAAACTGATTTTTATATATTTACATCTCTAAAAATTATAAAATACCTTTCTTGTCCATCCATTCCCCTAATTTCTTAGACTTTATTACATATTTAAGATTAAAAGTTCATAATTAAAATATTAAATGAACCAACGATATTTATTATTTTGATTTGTAAGAAATTAAGAAAATGCCAAAGAAAAAACCTTACTTTTGGTTAATGCTTATAAGGGTATAAACACAGTGATTAATATTAACATTTTCATTAAAGAGGATCATATGAGCCAGCCTATACTTTGGGTTTTGAGTTTATTGTCTCCTCACTCCATGAATCTTATTTGTTTATTTAGCTATCTATTTAAATTTTAGTTAACACACAGTGCAATTTTGGTTTCTTTATCCATTCATCAGTAGATGGACATGTGGGCTCTCTCCATAGTTTGGCTATTGTTAATAATGCTGCTATAAACATTGGGGTGCATGTGCCCCTTTGAATCTGTATTTTTGTATCCTTTGGGTATACGAAGTAGTACAATTCCTGGATCATACAATAGTTCTATTTTCAGGTTTTTGAGAAACCCCCATACTCTCCTCCAGAGTGGCTGCTCCAGTTTGCATTCCCACCAAAAGTGCAAGAGGGTTCCCCTTTCTTCACCTCCTCCCAACACTGTTGTTTCATGTGTTGTTAATTTTAGCCATTCTGACAGGTGTGAGGTCATATCTCATCGTGGTTTTGATTTGTATTTCCCTGACAATGAATGACGATGAGCATCTTTTCATGTGTCTGTTAGCCATCTGGATGTCTTCTTTCAAAAAATGTCTACTCATGTCTTCTGCCCATTTCTTAACTGGGTTGTTTGTTTTATGGGTGTTAAGTGTGATAAATTCTTTATAGATTTTGGATACTAACCCTTGATCTGATATGCCATTTGCAAATATCTTCTCCATTCTATAGGCTGCCTTTTCATTCTGTTGATTGTTTCCTTTGCTGTGCAAAACCTTTTTACCTTCATGAAGTCCCGATAGTTCATGCTTGATTTTCTTTTCCTTGCATTCAATGACATGTCTAGTAAGAAGTTGCTCCAATTGAGGTCAAAGAGATTGCTTCCTGTGTTCTCCTCTAGGATTTTGATGGTTTCCTGTCTTACATTTATTTTTTAATCCATTTTGAATTTATTTTTGTGTATGGTGTTAGAAAGTGGTCCAGGTTCATTCTTCTGCATGTTGCCATCCAGTTTTCCCAGCATCATTTGTTGAAGAGACTGTCTTTTTTCCATTGGATATTCTTTCCTGCTTTGTTGAAGTTTAGTTGACCATACAGTTGTGGGTCCATTTCTGGGTTTTCTATCTGCTCCACTGATCTATGTGTTTGTTTCTGTGCCAGTACCATACTGTCTTGATCACTACAGCTTCATAACATAGCTTGAAATCCGGAATTGTGACCTCTCCAGTTTTAATTTTCTTTTTCAAGGTTGCTTTGGGTAATTGGGGGTCTTTTGCTGTTCCATACGAATTTTTGGATTGTTTGTTCTAGTTCTGTGAAAAATGCTGGTGGGAATTTTGATAGGGATTGCATTAAATGTGTAGATTGCTTTGGGTAGTATTGACATTTTAACAATGTTCTTGCAATCCATGCCCACTCCATGAATCTTTTGTGACAAGAAATTAATTTATTTGACTGAATATATGTCAAAGCAGTAATGGGCACTGGACTCAGAAGGGGTTGGTTTAATGAGGCCATGAAATACTGAATGAACTAATTGGCTTGACAGCCTCAAGGCTGAATGAAAACATCATTTTGTGAGACCATAGTCATTCTATTTTTTGGGTTCCAACAAGTCACCAAAGAGCTAGATCTCATCCCAGACCCTAGTCACCACCAGAACACCTGAAAAACTATTTTCCCCCTTGAATGGGCTAGGGCAGGTCCCCACCAACCTGTGTCTTTGCTTTCTGGCAACTAGGCATATCAGTTTTTTAGGCTACTCAAGGTTAGGTGGATGAAGCAAACTTCTTTCAGTACCATATTCAATTAGTAACCACTTTCCACTTTGAAGTACATTTTACACTCCTATCTTAAAAAAAAAAACACTCAACTCTATCCTAAAACTCTTGGACAAAAAAAACATATTTGGACTTAGTTTGTCTACACTACTCCATTCTAGTACTTTTTTCTCAGTCTTCACTTAATTTTCTTGCCAAATACAATAAAATAAGCAATCACACACTTAAACCTCTATTACCAAGAGGTTATTTTCATCAAATGGCATATTCTTAAAGTGATCAAGTTAGCCATTATGAATGTATTTCATCACCTGTTTTCTCACTGTCTTCAAGCCAAATACAATAGGAATTCTCCATCACAGAAGGACACATTTATTGCTTCAACATTTTATACAGAGCTGCCTTCACCTCCTGGTTCTTGAGGCTGTAGATGATGGGGTTCAGCAAGGATGTGATCACACTGTACTGAATGGAGACCACTTGTTCCAACTTGGAGCCGGAGAGGGGAGTCATGTATCTGAATAAAGCTGTGCCATAATACAAAAGCACCACAGTAAGGTGGGAAGAACAGGTAGAGAAGGCTTTGCCTTGACCCTCAGAAGAACGTATGCTTAGGATGGCAGAGATGATTCTGGAATAAGAGAAGAGGATCAGGGGAAGTGTCACAAATCCCAACAGTGCACATGACCCAGCAAGAAGGGCCTCATTGGCAGTAGGGTCAGTGCAGGAGAGAGGGAAGAGTGAAGGCAGCTCACAGCAAAAGTGAGGGATGATATTGGGGCCACAGAAATGTAAGTTGTAAGTGAAAAGACTGTTTGGCAAGGAGTTTAGGAACCCCACTGCCCATGCTGCAGTTATCATCCCAACACAAAAAGGCCTATTCATAACCATGCTGTAGAGGAGAGGGTGGCAGATGGCAGCATAGCGGTCATATGCCATGGCAGAGAGTAGGCAGGCCTCTGTGCTCCCAGAGAATATGAGAAAGAAACTCTGGGTCACACAGCCCCACACAGATACGGTTTTCTTCTGCATTAGTAAGTTCTGCAGCATCTTGGGCATGGTTACTGAAGAAAGACAGAGATCTAGAAATGACAGGTGACCTAGGAAGAAGTACATGGGTGTCTTAAGGTGAGAATCAGTTCTGATCACCAGGATCATCATCACATTCCCCATTAGGGTCAAGAGGTAAATCACCAGAAATAGTGCAAAAAGGATGGTCTGGATCTGGGGATTTCTGGACAATCCCATGAGGACAAACTCGGTAACGATGGTGAGATTTTTCATGATTAAAGTTACTGGCCCTGGAAGAAAACATAATGTAGCTGAGTCATTTCAGATGAATAAGACTGCCTCTCTTATTAAAAAAAAAATGTGACTTCCAGCTTAAAGGTATAAATAAAAATCTATGAGACCAAGGAGTTTCCTTCTGGGTCACACTCATTATTACTTCAATTCTGGTGACATGCAGCATTCCAAAGTGCCTCCTCTGTAACTGCTTCTTTGAACTTTAATACCCATTTATTCAGGAAATTTTGAATAAGCATCCTAGTGCTGGGCTCTGTACCAGATCCTGAGAATACAAAATTGCTTCAGACATGATTCCTGCCCTCAAAAGGGCTTAGGATTTAACAGAGGCAGATAGACATATAAAGAAGCAAAATAAAGGCTGTAATAACATAATGCACAGGATACAGCAATGGCAAAAACGTGAATCAATTATCTCTGGATGACCTGTTAAACAAAGAAGTAATGCTTAAGACAGTTTGACTGATATTTACTCCACTAAGTAGACAAAGTAGAAGATAGTGTTCTAGGCAAAGGAAATGGTATTATCAGATATAGGGAGGCATAAAATAATAGTGCTTCTCTGAAGAACTTCATTATCTCAGAATGAGTGGGTGCAGGAGGATACACAGGGACATGTGGTGCCAAGCATGAAGGTCATGTGATCAAATTGGCAGTTTAGAAGCATTAACCCTACAGAAATGTGGAAGATGAGCAGAAGGTCATGGAGCATATAGTTAGGGCAATTAGCTCATCCTTTCAGTAGGTATTTACTGAGTATCTACTATGTGCCATGTAGAGTTCTAGACTGTTAGGGTGTGCCATTACAAAAATTTGTAATGTAAGCTTCACAGAGCTTACATTCTAGTTAGGAAACTCAGAAGATAAATAATAGACCTAACAATTAAACATAATGTGTTAGAAGGTGCTATGTGCTATGTAAAATAATAGATCATGGAAACAGAGATTGTTAACGAGGGGGTAGAGGAGGGCGGTGAGGTACACAATTTAAATCGAGTGGTCAGGAGAGGAGAAACTGAGACAGTGTCACTCAAACAAGGATTTGAAGGAGATGAGATCATTATCCCTGCAAACATTCTGTGGAAGGAGAATTGGTAGAGTATAGCAGTAAGCCTGGTCAGAGATGATAAAGGGTTAACAGAGGTTGCAACAGTGAGGGCAGACAAGAGGAGGCAGATTTAAGAGATATCACTGAGATGAATTCTAAAGGATGTCATTACCAATTTGTTGGTTAGGGTGAAAGAAAGTAAATAAACAATTGATTCTCAGGTTTCTGCCTTTGGTGACTGAGGGGTCCCATTCACTGAAATAGGTGATCCAGGGAAAGGAACATGTTTGAGGCAAAGATAATAAACACAGTTTTGAATACGTTGTTTGACGAGCCTTGTGGGACAGTGAGGGTGTGTCCAGGAGGCACTAGGAATTTGGGTCATGAAGTTCAGGAAATATATTTGGGCTGAATATATGAGTCAAAGAGTCATCAACAAACTTACTCAGAGTGAGCCCACTCATAATAGAAGATGCTCTTGGATGGAGTTCCATATAACAGAAAAATCCAATGGGAAAGAGGGAAAGAGAAACTCACAAAGATCCTGTACTCGTTCAGGTCAAGCATAGGTCAAGCATGGACCTATGCCTTTCTGATTTGAAGGACTCATTGGAGTTCATAGAACCCAATGTCCTCTCTTTATAGGTGAGGAAACTTTGGTCCAGTGAGGGGAAGTGAACTGTAACTCCTCCCACCAACTCCATTACTCACCAATCTACCCATCATCTTTGTTCCTCTTTCCTTGCCTATCCTGTTAAGAACACTAAGGTCTCAGCTCAAGGGTCATTTCCTCAGGGAAGGCCTTACTCTTCATTCTGCCACTGCAATTTCCTTTTTTACATTTGTTTCTCCTTTATTATGCTTGCTACAATTGTAAAAAAAAAATTTTTTTTAAATAGGGTATGTAAGAGAGGTCTTCCCAACCTCCCTCAACTTTTCCCTATCCCCTGCAGTCAATCTTTGTCTTATTACTTTGCTTTGTCCTTACAACACTTACCAGCACCTGGTATTTTATAATACATTTATTATCAACTTTCTCTTCCACTGGGATGTAAATTCAAAG
This sequence comes from Felis catus, assembly GCF_018350175.1. NCBI lineage: Eukaryota > Metazoa > Chordata > Mammalia > Carnivora > Felidae > Felis > Felis catus. The sequence goes on from NC_058374.1 coordinate 75,216,544, forward strand.
ATTTGTCCTGTTTTGGTCATTACTGTATCCCTAGCACTTAGAAGAGTGCCTAACATATAGAAAGGGCTCGGTATATATTTAATGAATGAATTTGTTTCATGTCTGTGTTTTAAGAAGTTCCATGATGGGGCGCCTGGGTGGCGCAGTGGGTTAAGCGTCCGACTTCAGCCAGGTCACGATCTTGCGGTCCGTGAGTTCGAGCCCCGCATCAGGCTCTGGGCTGATGGCTCGGAGCCTGGAGCCTGTTTCCGATTCTGTGTCTCCCTCTCTCTCTGCCCCTCCCCCGTTCATGCTCTGTCTCTCTCTGTCCCAAAAATAAATAAAAAACATTGAAAAAAAATTAAAAAAAAAAAAAGAAGTTCCATGAGGCCATGGACCATGTCAGTGTTTTTTATCTTTATATCCTCAGAGCTTAGCACAATGCCTAGAACTTAGTAGGTACTTAGGAAAGGTTTATAGAATAAATGCATGAAAACATCACAAAGCTAGCTCTTGTACACTATTCTACTTTTAATGTAGGAGATTAGAAAAGCATTTTTGATTATTGAATAAGTAAAAGAATAAAGAAATTAATGTATGATTCATAAATAACCCCATTAGTGAGACATAAACTGCCCTGGGAAGTAAGATGTCATATTATACTCTGATGCCCATGGCCCTGTCCTAAGGAAGGGTCAGTTTGAGGTCCCTTTGACTTTCTTGAATGGATGGCAATGAGGCTGTACAGAGAGTCAGAAGACCTTGACACGAGTCTCAGCTACTGGTCAGGCAATGTGGTTTTAGGCAAGTAGGCAAATCTGAATCTGAATCTCTATTTTCTCGTTAGAATTATCTCCCAAAGTCCAAATGGCAAACTAGATAAAAATGAATTATTTTAGGATTTAAAATCTGGCTTCTGAAGAGGAGGGAAAATGGCAGCACAGTAGGAGGACCCTAGGCTCATCGTGTCCCACAAACACAATTAGATAACTAGCAAATCATCCTAAATGCCCCAGAAAATCAACCTGAAGACTGACAGCACAAACTCCTCAACTAAAAAGAGAAGAGACCACACAGAAAAAGGTAGAGAGTGCACAGACATGTTTTAGGGGAGACAAGGATAGCAGGTACTGGTGGGGGAGAGGGAGCCATGGTCGCAGGGAAGGGCAAGAGAGATTGGAGCACACAGGGGGATGCACAAGGAAAACATCTCCCCAAAGCCATTGGCTTAGAAAATGAGAGTAAGTGAATTTCATGGGTTCTTGCAACCAGCAGGGCTTAAAGCCTGGAGTTTTAAAGGTTAGTGGCTTGTCTGGGATAGAGCCTGAAGGGGCACTGTGCTGTTTCTGGAGAGAAGGCAGGCAAAAAACCTGGGGAGCAGATGGCATGGAACAGTGATATAAAGAATTCCTGGGGCACACAAGAGGGTGCTAATTTGCTCTTCTCAGAGCATGTCCCTGGCAGGGAGCACTCATAGGGATGCCTCTCCAGGAACAAAGGAGCTAGCTGGCACCATTTCTTCTCCCATGCTCAGCGTAAACACAGAGTGACCTGCGGGAAGCAGCACAGTGCCAACATTGGCTGCCTAACTTGCTTACACCAAGCCCCACTCCCTCTGCACTCTGGCAGGATTGCTTTTCTCACCCAAGTTTGCCTCAGTCCCAGCGTGGTGGGCCCGTCCCCCAGAAGACCAGCATAAACCTCTGTCCACATCATGTCTTTTGACTAGGGAGTTCTTCAGGGCCTCAGTTCTGGCGGAGGTGGTACCAGATTTCATTTCACAAGCAGACCAGAGCATACCTAGTTCAAACTCAGCACATTCAGTTCAGGGACCAAACATTGCCCACAGCAGGCAAGGAGACCCTCTGCAGATAACTGGCCTTAAGGGAGGAAAGGCCAAATCCAACAGCAGAGCATATGCAGCACACACCAGAGACACTTTTTTAAGTGCCAGGCCCTGGGAGATACATGACCTCTTCTTCATAAGGCCCTTACTTTCAGGAGCAGGAGACATGACTTTTCTAACACAGACAAGAAGGCAGAGATATAGACAAACTGCCAAGGTGGAGGAATTTACCCCAAATAAAAGAACAAGATAAGGCCATAGCCAGAGATCTAAGCAAAACAGATGTAAGTAACATGCTTGAGGGAGAATTTAAAGTAACATTTAGAATGATATTCACTGGACCTGAGAAAAGAATAGAAGACATCAATGAGATCCTTATGACAGAAATAAAAGAGCTGAAAAATCAACCAGAGGTGAAAATACAATAAATAAGATTGGAAACAGCGTTGATGCAATAAACAGGAGGCTTGAAGAAGCAGAGGAATGAATTAGTGACCTATAAGACAAAATAATGAAAATAGTGAAGTTGAACAAAAGAGAGAAAGAATTATGCAACACAAGAACAGACTTAGGGAACCCAGCGACTTCATCAAATGCAGTAACATTTGTATTATGGAAGTCCTGGAAGAAGAGGAGAGAGAAAAGGGGGAAGAAAATTTATTTGAAGAAATAATAGCTGAAAACCTCCTAAATCTAGGGAAGGAAAAAGACATCCAGATCCAGGAGGCACAAAGAATTCCCATCAAAATCAACAAAAGCAAGCCAACACCAAGACATATTGCTTGAAATTTGAAAAGTATAGTGATAAAGAAAAAATCTTAAAGCAGCAAGACAAAAGGAGTCTTTAACTTACAAAGAAAGACCCAGAAGGCTAGCTGGAGATTTCTCAACAGAAACATGGCAAGCTAGAAGGGAGTAGGATGATATACTCAGAGTGCTGAATGGGAAAAATCTGTAGCCAAGAGTATTATATCCAACAAGTCTATCATTTAGAATAGAAGGAGAGAGAAAGAGCTTCCCAGACAAAAACTAAAGGAGTTCGTGACAACTAAGCCAGCCCTGCAAGAAATATTAAAGGGGACTCTGAGTGCAAAGGAGAAACGCCAAGTGACAAAGATAAGAATCAGAGAAAATCTCCAGAAACAATGGAAAACAAGTAATAAAATAGCAAAAAATATATATCTATCAATAATTACTTTGAATGTAAATGGACTAACCACTCAAAAAAAAAAGATATAGGATGTCAGAATGGATAAAAAAAAAAAACCAAGACCCATCTATATGCTACCTACAAGAAACTCATTTTAGACCTAAAGACACCTGCATATTCAAAGTGAGGGAATGAAGAACCATCTTTCATGCTAATGGATGTCAAAAGAAAGCCAGAATAGCAATACTTAATATCAGACAAATTAGACTTTAAAACAAAGACTGTAACAAAAGATAAAGAAGGGCACTATGTCCTAATAAAGACACAATCCAACAAGATCTAACAAATGTAAATATTTATGCACCCAACATGGAACACCCAAATATATAAAATAATTAATAACAAACATAAAGGAACCCATTGATAATAATAGTAGGGGACTTTAACACCCCATTTATATCAACGAACAGATTATCTAAACAGAAAACCAATAAGGAAACAATGGTTTTGAATGACACACTGGACCAGATGGACTTAACAGATATATTCAGAACATTCTATCTTCAAAGAACAGAATACACATTTTTTTCAACTGCACTGGAACACTCTCCAGAATAGATCACATATTAGGTCACAAATCAAGCCTCAACAAATACAGAAAGACTGATATCATACCATGCACCTTTTCTGACCACAACACTATGAAACTTGAAACTAACCACAAGACAAAATTTGGAAAGACCACAAATATATGGATGTTAACAACATACTACTAAAAAATGAATGGGGCAACCAAGAAATCAAAGAAGAAATTAAAAATATACATGGAAACAAATAAAACTTAAAATACAATGGTCTCAAATCTTTGGGAAGCAGCAAAAGTTGTCCTAAGAGTAAAGTATATAATAGCGATACAAGCTTACCTTAAGAAGCAAGAAAAATCTCAAATAAATAAACTAAACTTACATCTAAAGGAGCTAGAAAAAGAACAACAAACAAAGCCTGAAGCTCACAAAAGGAAGGAAATAATAAAGATTAGAGCAGAAATAAATGATATAGAAACTAAAACAAATAATATAACAAATCAATGAAACCAGGAGCTGAGTCTTTGAAAAGGTTGATAAACCTTTAGCTCAACTTACCAAAAGAAGAGAGAAAGGACTCAAATAAATAAAATCACAAATGAGAGACAAGAAATAACAACCAACACTACAGAAATATGAACAATTATAAAGGAGTATTATGAAAAACTATATATGCCAACAAATTGGACAATGTGGAAGAAATGGATAAATTCTTAGAATCATACAAACTATCAAAACTAAAACATGAAGAAATAGAAAGTTTGAACAGACCAATAACCAGCAAAAAAATTAAATCAGTAATCAAAAAACTCTCAACAAACAGAAGTCCAGGGCCGGACGGCTTCACAGACAATTTCTACCAAACATTTTTTTTAAAGTTTATTTATTTATTTTGAGAGAGGGAGTGCACAAGCAGGGGAGGGGCAGAGAGAGAGGGAGAATCCCAAGCTCTGCACTGTCAGCACTGAGTCCAATGGGGGACATGATCTCACAAACCCTGAGATCATGACTAGAGCTGAAACCAAGAGTCAGATGCTTAACCAACTGAGCCATCCAGATGTTGCTCTACCAAACATTTAAAGAAGAGTGAATACCTATCCTTCTGAAACTTCTCCAAAAAATAGAAAAGGAAAGAAAACTTCCAAATTCATTCTATGAGGCCAGTATCACCCTGATACTAAAACCAGACAAAGACTCCACTAAAAAAGAGAACTACAGGCCAATATCCCTGATGACCATGGATGCAAAAATTTTCAATAAAATACTAGCAAACCAAATCCAATAATACATTAAAAATATTATTCACCATGATCAAGTGTGATTTATATCTGGGCTGCAAGTGTAGTTCAATATTTTCAAATCAATCAACATGTATACCACATTAATAAAAGAAAGGATAAGAACCATATGATCACTGAGGCACCTGGGTGGCTCAGTCGGTTGAGCATCCAACTTCAGCTCAGGTCATGATCTCGCCGTCTGTGAGTTTGAGCCCTGCGTCAGGCTCTGTACTGACAGCTCAGAGCCTGGAGCCTGCTTCAGATCCTGTGTCTCCCTCTCTCTCTGCTCCTCTCCCCCTTGCTCTCTGTCTTTATTTCTCAAAAATATATAAACATTAAAAAGTTTTTTTAAAAAACATATGATCACTTCAATAGATGCAGAAAAAGCATTTAATGAAGTACAACACCCATTCATGATAAAAACCCTCAACAAAGTAATTTTTGAGAGAATATACCTCAACATAATAAAAGTCATATACAAAAAACCCATAGCTAATATCATCCTCAATGGGGAAAACCTGAGAGGTTTTCCTCTATGGTCAGGAACAAGACAGGGATGTTCACTCACCATTGTTACTTAACATAGTACTGGAAGTCCTAGCCACAGCAATTAGACAAGAACAAACCAAAAAAAAAAAGAGAGAGAGAGAGAGAGAGAGAGAGACAGAGACAGAGAGGAAGGAAGGAAGGAAGGAAGGAAGGAAGGAAGGAAGGAAGGAAGGAAGGGCATCCAAATTGGCAAGGAAGAAGTCAAACTTGCCCTATTTGCAAATGACATGTTACTCTATGTAGAAAACCTGAAAGACTCCACCAAAAAACTGCTGAACTGATAAATGAATTGGGTAAAGTCACAGGATACAAATTCAACATACAGAAATCTGTTGCATTTGTATATACCAATAATGAAGCAGCAGAAAGAGAAATTAAGGAATCAATTCCATTTACAATTGTACCAAAAAGAATAAAATACCTAGGAATAAACTTAACCAAAGATGTTAAAAATCTACGTACTCTGGAAACTATAAAACACTGATGAAAGAAAGTGAACATGACACAAAGAAATGGAAAGACATTCCATGCTCATGGGTTGGAAGAACAAATATTGTTAAAATGTCAATACTACCCAAAGCAATATACACATTTAATGCAATCCCTATCAAAATGCCACAAGAATTTTTCACTGAGGGAGAACAAACAATCCTAAAATTTGTACGAAACCACAAAAGACCCTGAATAGCCAAAGCAATCTTGAAAAAGAAAAGCAAAGCTGGAGGCATCATAATTCTGGACTTCATATCATATTAAAGCTGTAGTGATCAAGACAGTATGGTACTGGCACAAAAATAGACATATAGATCAATAGAACAGAAAACCCAGAAATGAACCCACAACTGTATGGCCAATTCATCTTCCACAAAGCAGGAAAGAATACCCAGTAGAAAAATGACAGTCTCTTCAACAAATGGTGTTGGGAAAACTGGACAGCGACATGCAGAAGAATTAAACTGGACCACTTTCTAACACCATATACAAAAATAAATTCAAAATGGATGAAAGACTAAATGTAAGACAGGAAACCATCAAACTTCTAGAGGAGAAGACAGGCAGCAACCTCTTTGACCTTGGCCGCAGCGACTTCTTTCTAGATATGTCTCCTGTGGCAAAGGAAACAAAAGCAAAAATAAGCTATTGGGACTTCATCAAAATAAAAAGCTTCTACACAGTGAAGGAAACAATCAGCAAAATGAAAAGTCAACCTATGGAACGGGAGAAGGTAACTGCAAATGAAATATCCGATAAAGGCTTTTTACCCAAAATCTATAAAGAACATCTAAAACTCAACATCCCAAAGAATAATCCAGTTGAAAACTGGGCAGAAGACAAGAATAAACACTTTCCAAAGAAGACATACGGATAAAGCAGAAGATGCTCAACATCACTGACCATCAGGGAAATACAAATCAAAACTACAATGAGATACCAATTCACACCTCTAAGAATGGCTAAAATCAACACAGGAAAGAATGGGTGTTGGTGAGGAAACCCTGTTGCACTGTTGGTGAGAATTTAAACTGATGCAGCCACTCTGGAAAACAGTATGGTGCCTCCTCAAAAAGTTAAAAATACCAATATTGCACTATATGTTAAATAACTAGAATTAAAATAAAATTTTGAAGAAAAAAATAAATTTCCAGATAGTATTTAAAAAAAGTTAAAAATAGAAGTACCAAACAATCCAGCAAATGCACTACTACTAGGTATTTACCCAAAGGATACAAAAATACTGAATCAAGGGGATACATGGGGATGTGTGTGTGTGTGGGGGGGGGTGTAGATATAGATAGATATAAATAGATATGCATATAGATATATAGGTATATAGATATATATCTTGCTATTTGCAATGACATGTATGGAACTAGAGAGTATTATGTTAAGCGAGATACCTCAGAGAATGGCAAATACCATATGATTTCACTCACATGTGGAATTTAAGAAACAAACAGGCAAAGGGAAGTAAAAAGAGAGAGGCAAGCAAGAAACAGATTCTTTAACTATGGAGAACAAACTGATAGTTACCAGAAGGGAAGTGGGCAGGGGAATGGGTTAAACAGGTGATGGGTAATAAGGAGTGCACTTTTTGCTATGAGCACTGGGTGTTTTGTAGAAGTGTTGAATGATTATATTGTACACCTTAAACTAATATTACACTGTATATTAACTAACTGGAATTTAAATTTAAATTTAAAACTTTAAGAAATAGAAAAAAATTAAGTCTGGTTTCTGGTCCTAATTCCAACAGCAATTGGTTTAGCTTAGGAACCTTAGATTAGTCAATTCACTACAGAGAGGTTCTGTTACACTGTTGGAAAAAAATAGGGATAATAACATACTCTTAATGGAGTAAAGTTAATTGCAAAACAAAAGTAATTTGGTCATGTATGAATGCTGTATTTCTGATAGGAACTAGACTAACTAGCTTATGATCTTTAACAAGTCAACTGATTTTTCTGGGTCTAGTCTAAACATGGTGCAGAGCACAGGGTAATCTCCCTGATTTCTCCCTAACATATTTTGTTACTCTTTTGTCGCCTCACTATTTTAAAATTTCTCTCTTTTAATAATCTTCTACAGTATTTACCCTTTGGGATCATCATAAAGCATTGAATGACTTCAGAAACCTATTAGTGGCTTGTCTGTATGCAAGTTTTCCCCTTCTGTGATGACCTGCAGCTGCTGTAATTCCTTGGGCGAAATTAAAGTGACGGCATGAATGCCTGAAATCCTATGCATATACGATAGATAGATAAATAGATAGATAGATAGATAGATAGATAGATAGATAGATAGATAGAGAAAGATCTCCACTCTACTTATAATCAAAGACTTCCAAACTAAAGCCAGGTGATGATACTGCTCAGTATCTATTTATATGGAGATAAACTTTATAACTAAATAAATAAAACTTGCCAGTGCTTGCAAGATTTGGTAAGACTTCTATGCCCTTGTACATTGTTGGTAGCATTATATGTTGGTACGATACTTTTGGCAATATGAAATATAAAATGTCTCTTTTGGAAATTTATCTTAAACGTATACTTCAAAAGAAGAGAAAAACAACTGTGTGAAAATGTATATTCTAGAATTCTTTTCTTTTTTTCTTTTAATTTTTTTTAATGTTTGTTTATTTTTGAGACAGAGAGAGACAGAGCATGAATGGCGGAGGGTCAGAGAGAGAGGGAGACACAGAATCCGAAACAGGCTCCAGGCTCCAAGCTGTCAGCACAGAGCCTGACACGGGACTCAAACTCACGGACCACAAGATTATGAACCAAGCCGAAGTTGGATGCCCAACTGACTGAGCCACCCAGGCACCCCAGTATTATTTTCAAGATAGTAGCACTAGGATCAACCTAAAGATCTAATAATTGGAGAACAGCTGCTACATTTTAGTAGAAACACATAACAGGATATTATGCAATGATGAAAATGATAATTACAGAGAGGCAGAAACTATAGTTCAGTAAAAATATCAGAATATACAATTAGTACAAATTCATATAATGTAAAAATATGCACACAATAGGAGTTTATATGAAATTAAAAATGGGGAAAAAATCATTAAGTTGGTAACAGAATGGACAACTGTTTTGATTTTACATTTAAAAATATATTTCTTATACTTTCAATTAAAAATATCTTTTGGGGGTAGGTAATATATGAGCCACATTGTACCCTTTTGCTTCAAACTCAGCAATGAATTAAATCTAACTCCAATAAAGAGTATGTACCTCTTTCTTTTCCCATTCTGTGTCTGCCCTGCCTGTTCTGTAACAAAATTGAATTTGGTCTAAAAAGCCATTTCTTGAAGGAGTCTTAGTTGCTCAGATGGAGAATGGAAAACTTGTCTTTTAAAAAAAATCTTGTTTTATAACAAGAATGCAAAGCAAATTTACAGATTTTGCTTCATCTCTGAAAAATTCTAAGGAGCTGCACAATTAGGCTATGCTTTCTATATATTTGGTCTTGCTTGGAGATGAGGCCTTGCTTGGAGATGAGGCCATGAACTAACTGAGCTCTGAAATTAATTTCAGCTTAAGATCTTGGCATTTAGCTAGGAAATTCCCCACCAGAGAAAATGAGAATACTCCAAACTCACTGTCACCCATAAATCAGGAATGCTCCATCCAGCTGCTTACCTGGTAGCTGTAGCTGCACCCTCCCCATTTAATCCCAAAAGAATCTCAACCTTTTGTCTAGAATCTGATGAAGAAAAAGGACAAACAGATTATGGATTAATGATGTGACAAACTACTCAACCTCCTAAATATTTCATCTCAGCCCAGTTATAACCTTCTTTTGTGAAACTGGAAAGGCATTTTTGCTTCTTCCTGGGCTCAGTTCCTCTGCTGTGCAATGAAAGGTTTAGAACAGCTGTCTAGTAAGATTTCTCACACCTGGTGAGATGGGGAAGATTGAGAAGGACTATGAAATCTAGTTTTCCTTGGAGACCTGATTTGCTGCCTTCTGCCTCCTTTTGAGAGATGAATGATGTGGGGGTACTCAAAGAACTCAGGTCTTAGGAAAAACTTATTTTCCCTCCCAACCAGTTGAAAGCTGTGTCCAAGTTCAGTTAAGCAAGTCACCTTATGTTTAGATAAAGGATTAAGTGTTGACATGCATGGGCTCTGGTGTGAGCCAGTACCTGTCAAGAGGCTTTGGCCATCCTTTTTTTCTTCCTGTCTTCTTTCTTTATCTCTTCTGGTTCTGAGGAGAGATGCTGGCCAGTATGTAAGAATTTTATCATTTTTTTTTAGTCTTTTTCTACTTAGTACCCATATGGCAGGATGGCCCTTAGAGAGGGCAAGTGAGTAATGAGGGCCCCAGGGAGCCTGGGCTAATCTGTACTTATGGGGGAAGTGATATTAGTCAGTTATCTCGGCCCCTGGCACTCTTGCCTCAATTGTAGTCTGAGGAAGGGTGGGAAAATAAGGGGTGGGCACTGAGGGCCTGTAAATGCTTCTCCTAGCCAGGGACCAGCCTGGGGCTTCCTCAGGTTTGGCAGAACTTGATCTTCGCTATACATTTCCATGCACACACACTCCTACCACACTCTCTCACGTACATGCACACAGTTAAGCCTCCCTTCTAGAATCACGGGATTCTATGGAGCACAAAGGATCACACAGATCATCTTATTTCAATCTCCAACCTGAAGCATGAGCCCTGTAAAGCATCCCCCAAAAGTGTCCGTTCAGCCTGTTGGACCTTCTTCAAGAATTCCCTTCCATCAACTATTATAGAACTGATTTAAGGTTTGTCTCCATCCTGCCTAAAATCTTGATATTATATTATCTACGTGACCATTTCCATGAACACCTAAACAAGATTTAGTCTTTCTCATCTTAAAAACAAAACAAAACCAAAAACAATAAGCTGAAATAAACAAAAACTCCCTTGACTCCCTTTGCCCTAAACCTGTGGCCCCATTTTCTCAATCTCCTTCACAAGAAAACTTCTCAAAGAAGTTATCTGTGGTTGCTCTTTACTTTTTCACCTGCCACTCTCTCCTCATCTTACTCCAGCTAACTGAAACTTCTCTTGTCAATATTATCAACTACTTCCAAAACCAATGTTGCAAGATCCAATGTAACTTTTCTGTTTCTTCTCACTTGAATTTTCAGTGGATTCAATTCAACACAGCTAACTTCTCTGTCCTCCTTGAAACACTCTTTTCTTGGCTTTTGTGATACAAAAATTACCTGATTTTCTCCCTTACTCAATGGCTGCTGCTCCTGTTTCTCTTGTTGGATCATTCTCGACTTGAATTAGAAATGCTGAAGTGCTCCAGAGCTTATTCCCAGGACCTCTTCCCCACTTCATTTTCCTTAGATGTTCTATGCCAATCATATAATATTTCCTAATACCACAGATACCCCAAATACTAGCCCTGACCCCTCCCTAGAACTTCAAAATAATATATAAAACTAGATACTTGACATTTCACTTTGATGTCTAAAAACCATCTTAAACAGTTCAGTTAAAATGCAAATGACCAACCAGCCAATCTAATAAAAATCAAATCCTTAATTTTCACCCTCATAATGTGCATTTCCCCCAAATATGCTGATTTCAGCAAATGATGCCACCATCTCCCATTTGCTCAGGTAAAAATCTGACTTACCCTTGAGCCTTCTCTTTCTTTTCCAGTTTATATCTAATGTGGGAGCAAGTCCTATAATTATACTTCCAGAACATACCCCAAATTTCTCTACTCTTTCTTTCTCTGAGCATCTTTAGTAAAAAAACTGCCATCATATTTCATCTGGAGTACTATAATAGCTATTAGTCTTTTTATCACCAATTTCAATCTTGTCCCTCTATTAGTTCTCCATAGAGTAGCCACAGTAATCTTTCAAAGCTCTTCTGCTTAAAAATCTAAACATGTAAAAGTTACTAGGGGACCTCTGACAGTCTTCCTAACCCCTCTCACACTGAGCTTCAGGTCTGCAGTTTCTTTCTGTCCCCCATTAACTCAAGCTGCTTCTACCTTAAGGCTTCTGCACTAACTGTTTCCTCTGCCTGAACGTCCTTCCTCCTGAGCATGGAGGGCTTCTCTCATCATTCTATCTCAGTTCAATGACACCTACCCTGAGAGGTCTTCCATAACAACCCAATCTAAAGTAAAGAACCAGACAGTATTTACCATGTAAGCCTAATGTCATTCTCCACACAGAACTTATCATTGTTTGAGATTTAATTATTCATTATCCATCATTTATTTGTTTCTTTTATTGCTGGTTTCACCTCACTAAGCTGTGAATTGTATGAGAGCAAGGACATTGACTATATCTTCCACCATGAATTCTCCAGTATGAGGAACAAAGCCTAACAATGTGGATTTTGTTAAATAAAGAGTAGGTCGGGAAGCTCTTGGTCTTAGACACACCAGCCCACATTTTTTATGCTAAAATATTACCTTTTAAATACTTAGTACTCAATGATTAGGAGGCCAGAGAAATTTTATCAATTTTGATTTAATATTTCCCATTCTGATGTGTTTTCCTACTGTGTCTTCTAAAAACTCCCAAGTGAAGCAAACAAAGATGATCTCAGTTTACCTGCTTAACTGGTTCAATCTTGTCCATAAAGCTCAGTATAAAGATTTCCTTATCCTACTATTAGAGATTTTTTTTTTTTAAATTGTGGTCTGTCTCTTCAGCAAATGGTGTTGGGAAATCTAGACAGCAACATGCAGAAGAATGAAACTGGATCACTTTCTTACACCACACACAAAAATAAATTCAAAATGGAAGAAAGACCTACATGTAAAACAGGAAACCATCAAAACCCTGGAAAAGAACACAGGCAGCAACCTCTGTGACCTCGAATGGAGCAACTTCTTACTAGACATGTCTCCTGAGGCAAGAGAAATAAAAGCAAAAATGAACTACTGGGACCTCATCAAGATAAAAAGCTTCTGTACAGCAAAGGAAACAATCAGCAACACTAAAAGGCAACCAATGGAATAGGAGAAGATATTTGCAAGTGACATATAAAGGGTTAGTATCCAAAATCTATAGAGAAATTATCAAACTCAGTATCCAAAAACCAAATAATCCAGTTAGAAAATGGGCAGAAGACATGAATAGACACTTTTCCAAACAAGACACATGTTTGGACACATGTTAGGTGACTAACAGACACATGTAAAGATACTAAACAACACTCATCATCAGGGAAATATGAATCAAAACCATGGTGAGATACCACCTCTCATCTGTCAGAATGGATAAAATTAACAACACAAGAAACAACAGACATTGGCGAGGATGTGGAGAAAGGGGAACCGTCTTAACTGTTGGTGAGAATGAAAACTGGTGCAGCCACTCTGGACAAGAGTACGAAGGTTCCTCAAAAAATTAAAAATAGAACTACCATATGACCCAGCAATAGCACTGCTAGGAATTTGTCCAAGGGATACACGAGTGCTGATGCATAGGAGCACATGTATCCCAATGTTTATAGCAGCACTTTCAACAACAGCCAAACTATGGAGAGAGCCTAAATGTCCATCAGCTGACAAATGGATAAAGAAGATGTGGTTTATATATACAGTGGAATAGTACTTGGCAATGAGAAAGAATGAAACCTGGCCTTTTGCAGCAATGTGGATGGAACTGGAGGGTATTATGCTAAGTGAAATAAGTCAGGGAGAGAAAGACAGATACCATATGTTTTCACTCATATGTGGATCTTGAGCAACTTAACAGAAGACCATGGGGGAGGGGAAGGGGGAAAAAAAGTTACAGAGACGGAAGTAGGCAAACCGTAAGAGACTCTTAAGGACTGAGAACAAACTAAGGGTAGATGGGGGGTGAGGGAGAGGAGAAAGTGGGTGATGGGCATTGAGGAGGACACTTGGGATGAGCACTGGGTGTTGTATGGAAACCAATTTGACAGTAAGTTATATTTAAAAAGAAGATGTGGGGTGTGTGTGTGTGTGTGTGTGTGTCTGTCTGTCTGTGTGTTAGAATATTACTCAGCCATCAAAAAGAACTGCAATTTGCAGCAACATCATGGATAGAACTAGAATGTATCATGCTAAGCAAAATAAGTCAGTCAGAGAAAGACAAATATATGATTTCACTCATATATGGAATTTAAGAAAAAAAAACAGATGAACATAGGGGAAGGGAAGGAAAAATAAAGTAAGATAAAAACAGAGAGGGAGGCAAACTAAGACTCTTAGATACAGAGAACAAACAGAGGGTTGCTGGAGGGGAGGTGGGTGGATATTGAGCTGAATGAGTGATGGGCATTAAGGAGGGCACTTGTTGAAATGAGCACTGGGTGTACATATAAATGATGAATCACTAAATTCTATTCGTGAAACCAGTACTACACTATAGGTTAAATAACATGAATTTAAATACATTTTTTAAATGTGGTAAAATACACAGAACATAAAATGTATCATCTTAACCATTTTTAATGTACAGTTCAGTAGTGTTAAGTACATTCACACTATTATATGACAAGACTCCAGAACTTTCTTCATCTTGCAAAATGGAAACTCTTTACCCATTAAATAACAACTCCCCATTCTGCTTTCCTCCCCAGCTCTGGCTAGCACCTTCTACTTTCTGTCTCTATGAATTTCACTATTCCAGGTGCCTCATATAAGTGGAATCCTGCAGTAATTTCTGCACCTGGCTTATTTTACTTAGCATAATTTCCTCATGGTTCATCCATGTTGTAGTGTGTGTCAGAATTTTATTCCTTTTTAAAGCTGAATACTATTCCTATTAGAGATATTTAGCCTTGCATTCGTATAAAAGCCATGGATCACAGAATCTCTTTATCACAAAACTTTATATTTCTTCATTTTTCCTTGACACTTTAAGGTCAAGGTTGTTGACATTTCAAGGTCAATTTTATTTCCATCAAAGCACCATTTCCTGCATGTCCTGAATTGGATGAAAATGTCTTTAATTCACTGAGTATGGCTGCTCTGTTTTCTACCTGAAAATTCCATAGTCTCCTTATTCCTGAAGATGTGTTTGCTCTCTCACCATCCTTTGAATGCATTTCTTCTCAGGCTGCTGGGAAGAATTTTCAGCTTCAGTTTCCACTCAAAGAACAACAGCAATCTGGTGAGGGAACTCTAGGTCAGGAAGCCTCATTGAGATACTACCATTATGTTTACTCAAAACCAACTCTCTTCTGCTCTTTATGTGTTTAAAAGACATATTCCAAGGAAAGATATCCTGAAGCTTAGCTTGGGTCTCATGTATTTATCTTTGGCATTTACTCTGTCACGTCAATTGGGTAAATAACTGTCACATCTTGATTTCCTGAATACCAAAGGCCACTCTAATGGTACCGGTTGTCCATGTGGACTAGATAAGTGACACTTTTTGAAAGGAAGTATGGATTGCTATAGACGAAGAAACTAGAAAACATACTGTTTAGGAAAAAACAAAATAAAATCCACTACATTGTGAATAGTAAATAAACATTACCTCAAAACAGGGATTATTTGACCATCTTGTTTCTTCTGAGAAAATTAAGACTGTGTCATCACCATAAAATAGTTCTTTAACCTATCCTGGTCCACATGGAGATGATGTTACTTTATTTTTTAATTTATTTTTTATTTTTTGTATTAAATATAATTCATTGTCAAATTGGTTTCCATACAACACCCAGTGCTCATCCCAACAGGTGCCCTCCTCAATGCCCATCACCCACTTTCCCCTCTCCCCCACCCTCCATCAACCTTCAGTTTGTTCTCAGTCCTTAAGAGTCTCTTATGGTTTGTCTACCTCCCTCTCTGTAATTTTTCCCCCTTCCCCTCCCCCATGGTCTTCTGTTAAGTTTCTCAGGATCCACATATGAGTGAAAACATATGGTATCTGTCTTATTTCAGACATGGTGCCTGACTTATTTCACTTAGCATAATACCCTCCAGTTCCATCCACATTGCTGCAAAAGGCCAGATTTCATTCTTTCTCACTGCCAAGTACTATTCCACTGTATATATAAACCGCATCTTCTTTATCCATTTGTCAGGTGATGGACATTTAGGCTCTCTCCATAGTTTGGCTATTGTTGAAAGTGCTGCTTTCAACACATGTGGGGTACACATTGGGGTACATGTGCTCCTATACATCAGCACTCGTGTATCCCTTGGACAAATTCCTAGCAGTGCTATTGCTGGGTCATATGGTAGTTCTATTTTTAATTTTTTGAGGAACCTCCACACTGTTTTCCAGAGCGGCTGCACAAGTTTGCATTCCCACCAACAGTACAGGAGGGTTCCCATTTCTCCACATTCTCACCAGCATCTATAGTCTCCTGATTTGTGCATTTTAGCCACTCTGACTGGCATGAGGTGGTATCTCAGTGTGGTTTTGATTTGTATGTCCCTGAAGAGGGGTGACGTTGAGCATCTTTTCATGTGTCTGTTGGCCATCTGGATGTCCTCTGAAAGTGTCTATTCATGTCTTCTGCCCACTTTCTAACTGGATTATTTGTTTTTCAGGTGTAGAGTTTGGTAGGTTCTTTATAGATTTTGGATCATAGCCCTTTATCTGATAGGTCATTTGCAAATATCTTTTCCCATTCCGTCGGTTACCTTTTAGTTTTGCTGATTGTTTCCTTTGCTGTGCAGAAGCCTTTCATCTTGATGAGGTCGCAACAGTTCATTTTTGCTTTTAATTCCCTTGCCTTTGGGGATGTGTCAAGTAAGAAATTGCTGCAGCTGAGGTCAAAGAGGTTGTTGCCTGCTCTCTCATCTAGGGTTTTGATGGTTTCCTGTCTCACATTCAGGTCCT
This sequence comes from Felis catus, assembly GCF_018350175.1. Taxonomy (NCBI): domain Eukaryota; kingdom Metazoa; phylum Chordata; class Mammalia; order Carnivora; family Felidae; genus Felis; species Felis catus. The sequence goes on from NC_058374.1 coordinate 75,233,223, forward strand.
TATCCGTTTTGAGCTTATTTTTGTGTATGGTGTAAGAAAGTGGTCTAATTTCATTCTTCTGCATGTTGCTGTCCATTTATCCCAGCACCACTTGTTAAAGAGACTGTCTTTTTTCCATTGGATACTCTTTCCTGCTTTGTCAAAGATTAGTTGGCCATACATTTGTGGGTTCAAATCTGGGGTTTCTATTCTATTCCATTGGTCTAAGTGATTCAATCAAATGGAACAATACCCATATCACAGGAATTCCAGAAGAAGAAGAGAGAGAGAAAGGGGCCGAAGGTGTACTTAAACAAATCATAACTGAGAACTTCCTCAATCTGGGGAAGGAACCTGGCATTAAAATCCAAGAGGCACAGAGAACTCCCTTCAGATGTAACTTGAATTGATCTTCTACACAACATATCATAGTGAAACTGGCAAAACACAAGGATAAAGACAGAATTCTGAAAGCAGCTAGGGATAAACAGGCCTTAACATACAAAGGTAGACACATAAGGGTAGTAGCAGACCTATCTATTGAAACTTGGCAGGCCAGAAAGGAATGGCAGGAAATCTTCAATGTGATGAGCAGGAAAAACATGCAGCAAGAATCCTTTATCTGGCAAGCCTGTCATTCAGAATAGAAGGAGAGATAAAGGTCTTCCCAAACAAATAAAAACCGGAGGAATTCATCACCACTAAACCAGCCCTACAAGAGATCCTAAGTGAGTGAAATGTTGCAAGGCCCACAAAGTACCAAAGACATCACTACAAGCATGAAACCTACAGATAACACAATGACTCTAAACCCATATCATTCAATTATAACACTGAATGTAAATTGACTAAATGCTCCAATCAAAAGACATAGGGTATCAGAATGGATAAAAAAAACAAGACCCATCTATTTGCTGTCTACAAGAAACTCATTTCAGACCTGAGGACACCTTCAGATTGAAAGTGAGGGGATGAAGAACTATCTATCATGCTACTGGAAGTCAAAAGAAAGCTGGAGTAGCCATACTTATATCAGACAAACTAGACTTTAAATTAAAGGCTGTAACAAGAGATGAAGAAGGGAATTATGTGATAATTATAGGGTCTATCCATCAGGAAGAGCTAACAATTATAAATGTCTATGCACTGAATTCGAAAGTACCCAAATATATAAAACAATCACAAACATAAGCAACCTTATTGATAAGAATGTGGTCATTGCAGGGGACTTTAATACTCCACTTAGAGTGATACTGTTACTTTAAAAAATCTGGGTACTAGCAAACATTTCTTTAACTGCTATAATCTCCCATCTAAAAAAAAACCCTGGAAAAGTAGCTGCAGAGAGAATCAAATCAAGAAATCTTTCATCCTAGGCAAAGGGTCCACATGAACCAATTGTGAACAGACAGGTTACACAGGTGGTTTTAAGGATAGCACAAATAAAACCTTCCTCCTAACATCCCAAATATGGATGCACTCACACCCCTGGGTGTACAGAATCTACGAATTGTAGAAAGGTTTCTGACCTTGGAACTGAGGCTCCAAATTGAAAAATATATATATTGCTAGATTATTTTCTCACAGCCTGTGCTAAGAGTTAATGTCACTAGCCAGAGGCTTGACATCTATAAATGAAACAGTAGGTTTTTGTGTTAGGGCTATTAAAATGATCATGAATGATATCCCTAAAATAAAATATTCACTTCCTTTCTCCTGCAGCTAATGCTGAAAATTTCTTCAATGAGGTTTTATTTATTCAGATTGTGCATGCAAAGTTAAAATTCAAGGAGCTCTTGGAAGCAAGGAACATAATAACAACTGTCACCTCGTATCAACAAGCCATAGCCTGGGTTTGTTGGAACTTGTCTAAAAGAAATGCTACTTGAGAACAGTTCCTTACAGAGTGAGACATACAAGAAGTACTTGGCATACAGACTTGAAGAACCTAGATGACCTGGAAAAGAACAGCGTTTCACTGTTTTTGTAAGACACATGAGGTTAAGTTGATCAGAATGAGTAATTTAGGGCTCTGTACTACCATGAAATCCCTGAGTTTGTGGGAATGTATTGGTCTGGGAAGAAGAGGAGATAACCAAAAAACAAAGGTAGGAAGGTATTAGAGACAAGTTTACCTGGTGTAGAATTTTGCCCAGCAAATGCCTAATCTTGCATCCTTTCCATTTTCTGTAACCTACAGTCTTGATAGGTGGACAGAATTGGAGATTACTGTAAGAGTAGAAAAATTAATGCTCTGGAGATCATAGGAATGGGGTGCTGGTTGAGATGACCTATTCAGAGACGGGAAACTCAAAATATCTTTTTTTTAACGTTCATTTATTTATTTTGAGGGAGAGAGAGAGAGCATGAGCAGGGGAGGGGTGGAGAGAGGAAGAGAATCCCAAGCAGGCTCCATGCTATCAGCACAGATCCCGAAGATCAGTGTGAGACCATGACCTGAGCTGAAATAGTCAGATCCTTAACTGACTGAGTCACCCAGGTGCCCCTCAAAATATCTTTTTGGTGAAAATCAAATATCAAAATCAAAAAATATCTTTTTTTTTTCTATCCTTTCCAGATAGCTAGTGCTATAATGCTAGTATAAGCTTCCCTGAAGTTTCATGCCCCAGAGAAATACAGACTTTGCTCTAGAGGCAAGAGAAGGCAGCAGGATACATGAAAATCAAATATCAAAAATCAAAAAATATCTTTTTTTCTATCCTTTCCAGATAGCTAGTGCTACAATGCTAATATCAGCTTCCCTGACATTTCACGCCCCAGAGAAATACAGACTTTGCTCTAGAAACAAGAGAAGGCAGCAGGATACAAGTAAATTAAGAAAGTCTTGTAGACATATCTGGGGCCAAGTCATCAAGTCCTAGTTCTGTTTCTCACTAGCTGTATAATCTTTAAAAAAGTTTTAAGGCTTCCTTATCTCAATTTTCTGATCCACAAAATGGCATCTAATAATACCTCTCTTACATGGTTTTAAGAAGTTATTTAGATAACTTATGTGCCATGCTAAGCAAATTTTGGCTGTGATTAAACTGTGCTATTCATTGCCTAATTGTAATCCCTTAATGTTCCCAAGGAAGAGAAAAATCCATTCTGAACGCAGATCAGAACACATTAGTAAAAAGAGAAGTAAAAACCAGATCAAGGTGGGAGAGATGGAGATGGATGAGGGGAGGATGATCACACTTGTGAGAGCAGAGTCTCAGGAGTGCTCAAACACAAAGAAAGTACAGAGCAAAGGAGACATAGAGAGGAAGAGATGAAGGGAAGTGTGATAAATGGCCCAGGAGCTGATCAGAGATATCAAGGGGGACCTGGCTCTCCTCTTCCCAGATGGCAAAACCCTCTAGGTGCTCTGGCCTGTTAACTGAATGTCCCAATAAACCTTCATGCAGAAGGAAAAAGCAACAACTTTCTTTCCAGGAAGAGGCTTTTGTCTATCTAGGTGCCAGTATTACAAAAAGAAACGCATTAGTGCATGTGCCAGGATCCTTCCAGGCTAATATTTCACAACCCCTTTTTAGATTCTTATAAGTTTGGGCTGCTCTGAATCCAAATAAAGAGAAATTTCGAAAAGTTTTGATTCTTGACATATAAATATTTGACCAATTATTCAGACCATTTCAAACCTGATTACGGTTATTTTTCACTATTTTCTCTTATTGGTCTAAATATTTTTCCTGAGGGTATTATGCAAATAAAGGTTTTTCAGATCTAACCATTCAGAAGGACAGCTAGATTTAAGTAGCCAATGGCTGGGCAGCTGGGCCAGCAAGCCCAGGAGACAGCTGAATTGATGCGCTGAATTCTGTAGAGTTCAGCAAGAAGCAAATTTTTGACCTCATTATCTTAGAAATTTCCTTATGTGTATGTATGTATTGACCAAAATAATCTTAAAGTTCTCCACAACTTGACTAAACTTTAGACAGGTTTCTTCCTGAGTATAGACAGTTCCCTTCTCTGATTTCTCTTTTCTTAGAGCAGTTACTCTAGAAAACTTGAAATTGTAAATTCTTTCTTTGCCTCTTTAAAATGGATATAAATCTTCTCCCAGCCTTTTGCCTGTCTTTCCCAAGGACCTGGGAACTATCTCAGTGAAATGCAAACATTGAAGGAGATAGTACTTCTATTCCTCAGTCTCTGTGGGAGGATAGGAGCCTAATTTAGGTGGACAATTAGCAAATACAGGTGGCCTAATCACAGAGAAGAACATTTGGAAACTCATGAATAATTCAATGTATTTGACACAACGCAATGATCAATATCCTCCCCCACAATCCTCTAGTGCTTTTCAACTAGCTCATACCAGTTTTTTATTTATCTTTATTTAAAGTATAGGTGACATACAATGTTATATTAGTTTCAGATATACGACATAGTGATTTGACAATTCTATACATTACTCAGTACTCTCCACAATAAGTGCAGTCACCATGTGTCACTATACAATGTTATTATATCATTGAGTATATTCCCTATGCTGTATTTTTCATCTCCATAATTTATTTATTTTATAACTGGAGTTTTTACGTCTGAACTATTTTAATCTATTTTGGTTTATTTAACTACCTTAATTTATTTTATTATTATTAATAATATATTATAATTAATATATTATAATTGTATAATATAATGTCAATATATTCTTATATTAATATAATTATATATTAATTAATATATAATTAATATAAATATATTAATTATAACATATTATAGAATATAAATATAATGTAAATATATAATATACTATAATATTAATTATTATATTAATATAATATATTAATATTATAATTATTGTTAATTATTAATAATAATAAAATATTATTATTTAACTGCCTTAATTTATTTTGCCCATCACCCCATCCATCTCCCTCTGGCAACCACCAGTTTGTCCTCTGTATTTAAGAGTCTGGTTTTTTTGTTTTTGTTTTTTTATTCATTGGTTTTGTTTTATAGATCCCACATATAAGTGAAATCATATAGTATTTGTGCTTTAAAACTCTCCTGCCTTTTCTTTCAGTGGAGTTCAGTCTCTCTCCCCTATTGCAGGTTTTTTTTAATGTTTATTTATTTATTTTGAGAGATAGAGAGAGCACTTGCATGTGCATGCAAACAGGGCAGGGGCAAAGAGAGAGGTAGAGAGAGAATCCCAAGCAGGCTCCAAGCTCAGTGCAGAGCTCAACACAGGGCTGGATCTCACAATCTGAGCCAAAATCAAGAGTAGGACATTTAACCAACTGAGCCACCCAGACGCCCCTCTTCCCTTTGTAATTTTTAGTATAAAAGTTGAAAGAAGAAAACTACACTAACAATAACTTACTAATGGAAACACAATATTAAAAAATGCTCCAGAGATGAGACAAGAGGATCAAGGCGTGGGAAATGAAAATGGGCTTAGGTAAAGACATAACAATTTGATTTCCACTGTTTTCTATGGGTGAATTTGGGAAAGGTTTTGATCCCTCCTTTTTTCCCCCCAAAGTTACCACAGAGATAATAATATGCTCTGTAAAGTTGTGAGGATTTCATTAGAATGTGAGGATTTAGTTACGAATAGTGCTCAGCACTAATTAAACATATGACCTTCAGTCATATTTCCAACTTTTTCAACCATTCTAAATTTAAGTTCCCAGTATCTCTACAAAGATACAGAAAACTAAGGGAACAGAGACCTAAGAAGCAGGTAAGGAGCAAGTGTAGGGATAATGGTCTGCTCTGTGAGGCAAGCATCACTACAAGTTAGATGATTAGAGGACACAAAAAAAGAAGAAAGAAGAAAAGACACATTCCAAGTGAAATATGCAGAGAGAGAGGGAATTAAGAAAAATCAGCAACTCTGTGTTAAAAAAAGAAAACTGCAGGCCTAAAATGGCATCACTTAGACCGAATTTCCAAACCAGAGCTTAATACCCAGTCTAGCTGCAGTTTTAACCTCCTCCAGAAATGTGACCTTAACCAATCAGTTAGGAAAATTTTTCTTTCCATTAGCACCAGTGAGTCTCTCACCTGGGTCCTCTCCATCCCCCAAAGATGAGGTAATCTGAATAAGACACTTTGCTTTTTCCCCTAGCAAACATCCTCCTCTAGAACAATCTTTTTCTTTTGCTAATAATTTTCTTGCATTCTTTGTCTATAAAAACCTTCCATTTTGTACAACTTCTCAAAGGGCCTCTACTTGCTAGATGGGGTGCTGCCTGATTCATGAATCATTTAAAAAAGCCAATTAGATCTTCAGATTTACTTTGTTGAATTTTGTTATTTAACATCTGGTAGATAGGCAGGAGAATTCAGGATGGTACCTTGCTTCTATCTTCTGAGATAGAAAGATTGACCAGATTTTTCTGCCTTGATGGGCAAACAGGTCTGACTTCAGGAAAACTTTGCATCTGGGGACAAACAGTCTTTTTCCTTTTTCTTTCTGGACATAATTGTGAAAAAAGTGAACCATATTGATTGAGGTTACAGGAATCCCCATTCAAAATATTCAGAAGCATTTCTGAACTTACTAGTGTTCTCTGAAGACAGCCAAGATCAATCAAGAAGTTACAATTCTCGGGGCGTCTGGGTGGCTCAGTTGGTTAAGGGTCCAACTTTGGCTCAGGTCATGATCTCCTGGTTCATGAGTTAGAGCCCCATGTTGGGCTCTGTATTGACATCTCAGAGCCTGGAGCCTGCTTTGGATTCTGTGTCTCCCTTTCTCTGCCCCACTCTCACTCTGTCTCTCTTGCACACTCTTAAAGATAAATAAACATTAAAAAAAATTTTTTAATGTTACAATTTTCTCCAGGTAATTTTTTGAACACCTACCCGCATGCTGTTTCATTCCCAGTCACACATCCACTTTTTTCCTCCCACAGAGCTTTCAGACCATTCTAAGTACCTGAGAGTATTATCAAAACAAAGGATTATCAGGTCTAGTCAACCAGAAGTGCCACTAGGTTTAAGTAGCCAATGGGTGAGCAGCTAAATTGGATCTAGAAAATGGCTGAGATGGTACCTAGCATTCCTTGGAGGCATAGCCTGAAGCCAAGCTTTCAACTTAATTTTTTGTTGCTGTTGTTTTTTGTGGTGGTGGTGGTGGTGGTGAAGTTTTGTATAGTAATAACTTCTAAATTCGTAGCATTTTTTTCATTATTGGTCTCTGCAATGTACTCTTTGTTTATTTTCATGCTCATTGCACAGGCCCATCTCCTTTCATTTGAATGTGTCCTTGTATATTGGTGGTTTGTATAGTTCATGTAAAAGGTATTTATTTACTTAAATGTTTATTCATTTTTTTGAGAGAGAGTGAGAGGGGGAGGGGCAGAGAGAGAGGGAGACACAGATCCACTCAGAGCCTGATGCGGGCTCTGAGATCATGAGATCACACCACAAGATCATGATCTGAGCTGAAGTCAGACACAACCAACTGAGCCACCCAGGTGGCCCTGTGTAAAAGGTATTTAAATGGCTTACTCTGCCATGTGCAATTTCCAGCATGTGAATTTCCACATAAAATTCAGCAAGATAGTAACAACTCATCTAGCTCGTTTTTTCTAACTACTACATAGTGCCCCATGGTATGCATCCACCAATATTTTTTCCTTTCTGCTTCTCTGATTGACACCCATTATATAATTCCAAGTTTCCAACTCTGTTCTTCCACAATCAATGCCAAAATGTAATTCTTATGTTTTCCTTTACAGACGTGTGTGGGGGGGGGGGGGGGGGGGGAGGGAGAGTTGTAAAAGGAGAAAGAGAAGGAGAGGGGAAAGGAAATATGGGGTGGGAGGAAGAGAGAGAGAAAGAGGACACTGGGTCATAATTTATGCATATATTTAACCACTGTCATATCGCTCTCTACAATAACTACTCTTTCATTATTACCAATTTCTTGTATATCTATACAAAGATATTCTAAGAATTTAGAAACGTTTATAACACATATATAGTCATATATCCTGATTTTACTAATACACATACCCTACTCTACCCTGTGTCTCACTATGTCTCTGTTTCCCTCTTTCTCTATAGTTGTCTATTATGAAAATTGTATTTTCCTACTTCATGTGAAGAGCTAATTAGTAATGGATGATTCTTTTCTGATCAAATTGTGAACACAATGAATAATGCTCACAGGAATCAGAAACTGTAATAAAAAAATTATTGCTGATATAAACTCAACTTAAAACAAAGAATGAATACTGATAAAACAAAGAAATATAACATAAGGAACACACACACACACACACACACACACACACACACACACACACACACACACAAAAGATCTACTGAGTCATGAGTAGCTAACACTCCCCCTGAATTAGATTTATTTACCCATCCCATCATAGATAGCACAAGATAACCATACATGTCTCAACACAGGGCAGAACTTGCTTCACTAATTTTATCACATGAATATTTATTCATGTGAATAAACTAGCATGTACCTTCTCCATGAGCAAATAGGAAAGAGGGGAAAGGTGGGATTGAGCTATGCTTCGCCCTAACTCACCAATCAGGTAACAACTTGCCTCCTGCAGGGGTTGGAGATTCAGGCTTAGGGAATGTCTTAGCTTGGATTCCCTAGAACCACAGACTGAGAAGGATATTTGTATGTAATTTAATAGGAGAATGCTCTCAGGAGAAATCTATAAGGAAGTAAGGGAATCCATTATATCCAGTATAAGGAAGGAGTTGGATAAGAATGTTGTTTTGGTGAAGTCTAACAGCTGTATTCTAAGATGAAATCTACTGGGATGGCTGCAGTTCTGAATTTCAGAAGTTGATTTAATCTCTCATAATAGGCTCCACTTTTGAATAATGTAAAGAGTTACTTAGGACCCATAAAATTATCATAGTACCAGCCATGAAAGAAACAACAAGTAGCATCAAATAAATTATTATGAGCAAATTGAAAAAACACAACTCATTGTTCAATTAAAACTACATTACCATTGTCAAAGACCATAGCAGAGACGTAGAGGGAAGGGAAGGAGATGAAGAAAATTTTTGTTTTAGGGTAACCAGGACACCAGCCAGTCTTTGCTAATTGCCTAAAGGACATAATTTGGTTACTGAAACACAAATGGAAGAAATAATCTATCAAGAAGTCATTTTGACCCCACTTGCTTTGCCATATTTGTTGAGGCAAAGCCATATATGCACGTGGATACATCTTTCAGAGTGTGGTATTTAAGTGTGGTATTTAACACTATCTTATAAAGTGTTAGCACTTGTAATAGTGGTAGTTCCAGTCTCTGATATGGTTATTGAGGTAAGGTATTAAGTAACAATTCAACTGAATGTATTTTAAAGATCTAATTGGCTTTACTAATCATTTCGTGAATTGTGCAGCATCCCATCTAGCTAGGAGAGGAGAGTTCCAAAGGGCTCAGAAATGGAAGGGTCTTTAAAGGCAGTAAGAGAGTAAGAAAAATGGAAATTAGCAAAGAATCCATTGTTTTTTGGCGAGGTCACGCTCCTAGGAGGAACTAAAGGGATCTTTTTTTTTTAATATGAAACTTATTGTCAAATTGGTTTCCACACAACACCCAGTGCTCATCCCAACAGGTGCCCTCCTCAATGCCCATCACCCACCCTCCCAACCCCCATCAACCCTCAGTTTATTCTCAGTTTTTAAGAGTCTCTTATGGTTTGGCTCAAAGGGATCAGTAAATTTCCTAGTGCTGATCAGGAAATTCCTGTGTTGACTGGTTATAAGCTACATTTCTGGGGGGTTGAAACTGTAGTTAGATCCTTCTCAGTCTCTGGTTCTAGGGAATCCAACCTAAGACACTCCCTAAGCTTCAATCTCTCCAACCTCCCACAGGAGGCAAGTTGTTACCTGATTGGTGAGTTAGGGAGAAGAAGCATTAAGTCTTGGTTTACTGACTTGGGGCCGTAATGTAAGTGACACCATTTGGGGCCTATGGTTTTCTTAATAGTACTTTCTTCCCCTTTCAGAGTATTCAAAATTTTTGAATACATTTTGGTTCTACCATTTGTTTTTGATACCACAGGTTACATAAATGTGGGCTCTATCAGGACAGCCTGTACCTCAATGGTAAGGTAAAACGTAAGGGGTTATGAGTAGGGCACCAACAATATCTGCTTTCTCTTATTCCTGATTATCTCATCTTCCTTTATTTTTTAAATTGCATTTTCCTCTTATTTTGATAATAAGACAAAAGCAAATTTATTAAAAAAATTTTTTTTTGCTTTTGATTTTAGGAGGAAAGATTTCAGAAGACAGTGTTCTAAGCATAGTTGTTATTCGTTGTTGTTTTTTAATTACCTTAAGCTTGTAACTATTTTATACCAAGACTGAGAAGATGGTATAATCATTTCATAGTGAAGTATTCAGTCTTTTTCTTTTGTTTATTAATAAAATATTCTTAGGGTAAAGATTCAATGGATTAATTTGGGGACTATTAATATCTTCACAATATTGAGACTTCCAGTACTTGAACGTAGACTATTCTTTCATTTTAGGTTTTCTTTATCTTTCAATAATTTTTGTGACTTTGTTTTTTTAGTTTTAGCTTCACAGCAAAATTGAAAGGAAGTAATAGAGATTTCCCAAAACCCCTGCCCTCATACGTGTATAGCGCCTCCCATTATCAACATCCCCCACAAGAATCATATATTTGTTACAATTGATGAACCCGCACTGACACATCATAATCAACAAAAGTCCACAGTTTCCTTTAAGGTTTACTCTGCGGTTGTACATTCCATGGATTTGAACAAATGTATAATGACAAAACAGAGTAGTTTTATTGCCCTAAAAATCCTCTGTACTCCACCACCTATTCATCCCTCCACCACACCAAGCTCTGGCAACCACTTATGTTTATACTGTCTCTAGTTTTGCCTTTTCCACAATGTCACATAGTTGGAATCAAAGTATGTAACCGTTTCAGGTTGGTTCTGTTCACTTAGTAATATGCATTTAAGGTTCCTTCATGTATTTTCATGACTTGATAACTTATTTCTTTTTAGCACTGAATAATATTTCATTGTTTGGATGTACCTCTATTTATTCTTTCCCGTACTGAAGGACATCTTGGTTACTTCTAAGTCTGGGGAATTATTAATGAAGCTGCTAGAAATATCAATGTGTAGGTTTTTGTGTGGACATAACTTTTTAAATCCTTTGGATAAATTCCAAGGAGCATAACTGCTGAATCAAATGGTAAGAGTATTTTTAGTTTTGTAAGAAATGTCAAGCTGTCTTCCAAAATGGCTATACTATTTTGCATTTGCACCAGCAATGAATGAGTTGCTCTATATTCTTATAACAACATTTGATGTTGACAATGTCCACATTTTAGTCATTCTAAAGGATGGGTAGTGGTATGTCATTGTTACTTTAATTTGCATTTCCCTGATGCCATATGATGCGGAGCACCTTTTCATATGCTTATTTGCTGTGTATCTTTTTTGGTAAAATGTTGAGGTATTTGGCCTGTTTTTTAAATCAGGCTGTTTGTTTTCTAATTTTTGACTTATGAGTATTCCTTGTATATTTTGCATAACAGTCCTATATCCAATTTGCCTTTTACAAATATGTTCTCCTAATCTATGACTTGTCTTTTCATTTTATTGACACTGTTCACAAAGCAGTTTTTAATTTCAATGAAGTTCAGCTTATCAATGATTTCTTTCATGACTCCTGTCCTTGATATTTTTAAAGTCATTGCTATACCCAAGTTTATCTAAGTTTTCTCCTATGTTAACTTCCAGGACTTTCATAGCTTGTGTTTCACATCTAGGTCTGTATTCATTTTGAGTTAATCTTTGTGAAGGGTAGAAGGTCTGTGTCTAGATTCATTTTTTTGCATGCCAATGTCCAGCTGTCCAGCACCATTTGTTGAAAAGATTGTGTTTGTTCCATTGTATTGCCCTTGCTCCTTTGTCAAAGACTGGTTACTGTATCTATGTGTGTCTATTTCTGGGCTTTCTACTCTGTTCTATTGATCTATTTGTCTATTCTTTCACCAATACTATCTTGATTACTGCAGCTTTATAATAAGCCTTGAATACAGGTAATGTCAGTCACCCAACTTTGTTCTTTTCATTCAGTATTTTGTTGGCTATTCTGAGTCTTTTGACTTTCTATATCAACTTTAGAATCAGTTTGTCAACATCCACAAAATAACTTGGTGGGATTTTGATTGGGATTGCATTGAATCTATAGATTAAGCTGAGAAGTACTAACATCTTGACAATATTGAGTCTTCCTATCCATAAACATGGAATATCTCTCCATTAATTTTTCTTTGATTTTGTTGATCTGAGTTACTTTCCTCATATAGATCTTGTACATATTTTGTTAAATTTATTCCTAAGTATTTCATTTTTTTCTGTTGCTAATGTAAATGGTATTGTGTTAATTTTAAATACCAATTGTTCATTGCTGGTATATGGGGAAGTGATGGACTTGTACTTGTGTATATTAACCTTTTATCCTGAAACTTTGCTATAAATGCCTATTAGTTCCAGGAGTTTTTTTGTTTGTATTTTGTCTTTTTTATTGTTTTTGTTTTGGTCAGTTATTTTGGATTTTCTACATAGATAATCATGTCATCTGTGAACAATGTTTTATTTCTTCATTCCCAATTTATATGCTTTTAATTTATTTTTCTTGCCTTAATTGCATTAGCTAGAACTTCCAGTATGATGTTGAAAAGGACCAGTAAAACAGGACATCTTTGCCTTATATCTGATCTTCAGAGGAAATTTTGAGTTTCTTAGCATTATGATGTTAGGTGTATCTTTAACTTATCAGCGTCTACCTATATATAATATGCAGCTTCATATATAGGGTTAGAACCATACAATACTATGCTTCCATGTCTCTCTTTCTGTCTTATGTATTATTGTTATCATACATTTTAATTCTACATATATTATAACCCCAATACGCTGTTATTATACTTGCTTTAAACTGTCAACTATGCTTTAAGATTAATAAACGAGATAAATGCCTTTTATATTTACCCACATGTTTGCCGTTGTAGGAAAAATTGTATACATCCAAATTTCCATCTGCTATCATTTGCCTACTGCTTAAAGAATTTACTTTAACATCCTTGTAGTTTTACTGATGATGAATTCTTTCATTCTCCGCATCCTCACCAACATCTGTTGTTTCCTGTATTGTTAATTTTAGCCATTCTGACAAGTGTGAGGTGATATCTCATTGTGGTTTTGATTTGCATTTCCCCGATGATGAGTGATGTCGAGCAACTTTTCATGTGTCTGTCAGCCATCTGTATGTCTTCTTTGGAAAAATATCTATTCACGTCTTCTTGCCCATCAGTTGACTGGATTATTTTGGGGGGTGTTGAGTTTGATAAGTTCTTTATAGGTTTTGGACATTAACTCTTTATCAGATATATCATTTGTGTATCTCTGCACCCATTCAGTAGTTTGCCTTTTAGTTTTGTTGATTGTTTCCTTCACTATGCAGAAGATTTTCATTTTGATGAAGTGTCAACAGTTTATTTTTGCTTTTGTTTTCCTTGCCTCAGGAGACATATCTAGAAAGAAGTTGCTACAAATGATGTCAAAGAGGTTACTGCCTTTGTTCTCCTCTAGGATGTTGATGGTTTCTTGGCTCACATATAGGTTTTTAGTCCATTTTGAATTTGTTTTTGTGTATGGTATAAGAAAGTTGTCCAGTTTCATTCTTTTGAATGTTGCTGTCCAGTTTTCCCAACACCATTTGTTGAAGACACTGTCTTTTTTCCACTGGATATTCTTTCCCACTTTGTTGAAGATGAGTTGACCATACAGTTGGGGGTTCATTTCTAGCTTTACTATTCTGTTCTATTGATTTGTCTGTTTTTGTGCCAGTACCATATTGTCTTGATCACTACAGCTTTGTAATATAATATGAAGTCCAGAATTGTGATGCCTCCAGCTTTGTTTTGCCTTTTCAAGACTGCTTTGGCTATTCAGGGTCTTTTATGGTTCCATATAAATTTAGGATTATTTGTTCTAGCTCTGTGAAAAATGCTGGTGGTAATTTGATAGGGATTGCATTAAATATGTAGTTTGCTTTGGATAATATAGACATTTTGGCTATATTTGTTTTTCCAATCTATGAGCATGGAATGTCTTTCCATTTCTTTGTGTCATCAATTTCTTTCATAAGTGTTCTACAGTGTTCAGAGTATTGATCTTTCACCTTTGCTTAGATTTATTCTTAGGTATCTTATTGTTTTTGGTGCAATTTAAAAGTGATTTATTTCTTAATTTCTCTTTTGGCTGCTTCATTATTGGTGTATAGAAATGCAACAGATTTCTGTATGTTGATTTTTGTATCCTGGGACTTTACTGAATTCGTGTATCAGGTCTAGAAATTTTTTCATGGAGTCTTTTGGGTTTTCTACATAGAGTATCATGTCATGTGTGAATAGTGAAAGTTTGACTTCTTGCCAATTTGGAAGCCTTTTATTTCTTTTTGTTGTCTGATTGCTGAGGCTAGGACTTCAAGTACTATGTTAAAGACAGTGGTGAGAGTGGACACCACTGTCTTCTTCCTGACTATAGAGGAAAATCTCTCAGGTTTTCCCCATTGAGGATGATATTAGCTGTGGCTTTTATATATATAAAGGCCATATATGGCCTTTATTATGTTGAGGCATGTTCCCTCTAAACCTGCTTTATTGAGGGTTTTTATCATGAATGGATGTTGTACTTTGTCAGATGCATTTTGTCTATTAAAATGGTTATATGGTTCTTATCCTGTTATTAATATGTGTATCACATTGATTGATTTGCAAATATTGAATCACACCTGCAGCTCAGGAACAAATATCACTTGACCATGGTGAATAATTCTTTTAATGTACTGTTGGATTCAATTTGCTCTTACTTTATTGAGAATTTTTGCATCCATGGTCATCAGGGATATTGGCCTGTAATTCTATTTTTTAGTGGAGTCTTTCTCTGATTTTAGAATCAGGGAAATGTTAGACTCATAGAATGAGTTTGGAAATTTTCCTTCCTTTCTATTTTTTGGAATAGTTTCAGAAGAATAGGTATTAATTCTTCTTTAAATAGTTGCTAGAATTCCCCTGGGAAACCATCTGGTCCTGGACTTTTGTTTGTTAGGAGTTTTTTTGATTACTGATTCAATTTCTTTGCTGGTTATCAGTCTGTTCAAATTTTCTATTTCTTTGTGTTTCAGTTTTGGTAGTTTATATGTTTCTAGGAATTTATCCATTTCTTCCACATTGCCCAATTTGTTAACATATACTTTTTCATAATTTTCTCTGTTAATTGTTTTTATTTCCATGGTGTTATTTCTCCTCTTTCATTTGTAATTTTGAGTCCTTTCTTTTTTCTTTTTGATAAGGCGGGCTAGAGGTTTATGTATTTTGTTAATTCTTACAAAGAGCCAGCTCCTGTTTTCATTGGTTTGTTCTATTGTTTTAGTTTCTATATCATTTATTTCTGCTCTAATCTTCATTATTTCCTTCCTTCTGCTGGCTTTAGGCTTTGTCTATTGTTGTTTTTATTCTTCTTTTTGTTGCTTTTTTACACTTTTAGTTTTAAGTTTAGGTTGTTTATTTGAGATGTTTATTTCTTAATGGTTTTTTTTTTTTTAATTTATTTTTGAGAGAGAGAGAGAGAAAGCATGAGCAGGGGAGGGGCCAAGAGAGAGGGAGGCACAGAATCCAAAGCAGGCTCCAGGCTCCGAGCTGTCAGCACAGAGCCCAACACAGAGCTCAAACAAACAAACGCGAGATCATGACCTGAGCTGAAGTCGGATGCTCAACTGACTGAGCCACCCAGGCACCCCATAGATTTTTCTTATTCCTTTATTTTTTTTTTAATTTTTTTTAACATTTATTTATTTTTGAGACAGAGAGAGACAGAGCATGAACAGGGAAAGGGCAGAGAGAGAGGGAGACACAGAATCAGAAGCAGGCTCCAGGCTCTGAGCCATCAGCCCAGGGCCTGACGTGGGGCTTGAACTCACGGACCGCGAGATCGTGACCTGAGCTGAAGTCGGACACTCAACCAACTGAGCCACCCAGGCGCCCCTAGATTTTTCTTATTTCTTAAGTAGGCCTGTAGTGCTATATGCTTCTCTCTTAGGACCACTTTTGGTGCATCCCAAAAGTTTTGGACAATCATGTTTTCATTTTCATTTTACCCCATGTATTTTTTAATTTCTTCTCTGATTTCCTGGTCGACCTATTTGTTGTTTAGTGGAATGTTGTTTAACATTCATGTATTTGTGGTCTTTCCAAATTTTGTCTTGTGGTTGACTTTAAGTTTCATAGTGTTGTTGTCAGAAAAGATGTATGGTATGATCTCAATTTTTTTGTACTTGTTGAGGCCTGATTTGTGACCTAGGATGTGCTCTATTCTGGAGAACGTTCCATCTGCACTTGAAAAACATGTTTGTTTTGCTGCTTTAGGATGAAATGATATGAATATGTCTTTTAAGTCCATCTGGTCCAGTGTGTCATTCAAAGGCATTGTTTCCTTGTTGATTTTCTGTTTACATGATCTGTCCATTGATGTAAGTGGGGTGTTAAAATCCCCTACTATTATTGTATAATTATCAATGAGTTCCTTTATGTTTGCTATTAATTTATATATTTGGGTGTTCCATGTTGGGTGCATAAATATTTACATTTGTTAGATATTCTTGTTGGATTGTCCCCCTTACTATGGTGTAGTGCCCTTCTTCATATCTTATTGCAGTCTTTGATTTAAAATCTAGTTTGTCTGATATAAGTATTGCTACTCTGGCTTTCTTTTGATTTGAATTTACATGATAAATATTTCTCCATCCCCTCACTTTCAATCTGCAAGTATCTTTAGGTATAAAATGAGTCTCTTGTAGGCAGCATATACATGGGTCTTGTTTTTTTTTTATCCATTCTGACACACTCTGTCTTTTGATTAGAGCATTTAGTCCATTTACATTCAGAGTAATTATTTACAGATAAATATTTATTGCCATTTTATTACTTTTTTTGTTGTTTCTGGAGATTTTCTATGATCCTTTCTAGTCTTTGTCACTTTTGATATTTTCTTCACATATTTAATATATTTAATGTTTCTTGCAGGACTGATTAAGTAGTCATGACTCCTTTAGTTTTTGTTTGGGAAACTCTTTATTTGTCCTTCTATTCTGAATGATAGCCTTTATGGATAGAGTATTCTTGGCTGTAGATTTTTCCCATTCAGCATGTTGAATATATCATGCCATTCCCTTCTGGTTTGCCAAGTTTCTGTGGAAAGAACTGTAGCTAGACTTATGGATCTTCTTTTGTAAGTTGGGGACTTCTTTCATCTTGCTGCTTTTATGATTTTTTTATCACTATATTTTTCAAATTTGACTACTGTATGTCTTGGTGTTGGCCTGCTTTTGTTGGCTTTGATGGGACTTCTCTGTGCCTCCTGGATTTGGGTGTCTGTTTCCATCCCCAGATTACGGAAGTTTTCAGCTATTATTTACTCAACTAACCTTCTGCCTCCTTTTCTCTGTCTTCTTCTCCTGGGACTCCTATGATATGAATACCATTACACTGATGGAGTTACTGAGTTCCCTAAGTCTATTCTCATGATCCATAATTCTTTTTTCTCTCTTTTGTTTAGCTTCATTATTTTCCATTATTCTACCTTCTATACTACTTATTCATTCCTATGATTCGTCTATCCTTGTGGTCATTACATCCAGTCTGTTTTGAATCTCAGTTCCTGCATTTTTCATTCTGTCTTTTAACTCTTTTATCTCTGCGGTCCCCCTGATGTCTATGCTTTTCTCAAGCCCAGTGAATATCTTTATGATTGTTGTTTTAAATTCTCCATAAGGCATATTATTTATACTTTTTTCCATTAGATCTCTGGCCATGACCTTTTCTTGTTCTTTCTTTGGGGATGAATTCCTCTGTTGGCATTTTGTCTAAGTCTTTGTCTTCTGTATGTTGGAAAATCCTGTTTTTTTTTTCTTCTTTGAGAGTAACAGCTTTAGAAAAAGAAGTCATATAAGTGTCCAGGGCCTCATGCTTCAGTGAGTGTCTCTGGTGTGTGTGCTGCATGCACTCTGTTTCTGTGCTCTATCCTTCAGGCCAGTCATTTGCAGAGGCTTTCCTTGCCAGCAGTGAAGAGTGTTTGGATCTTGGTTAGAGTATGGCAAGTTTTAACTAGGTATGCTCTGGTCTGCTTGTTAAATGAGACCTGATGCTGCTTCAACTAGAAGTGAAGCCTTGCAGAAGTCTCTGGTTGGTAGACATGGTATGTGAAGGCGTTTTCTGCTGGTCTTCTGAGGAAGGGTCCCCTGAGCTGGGATTTAAGCATACTTGCCTGAAAAAAGAAGTACCAGCAGATCAGAGAGGTGGGACTCGGTGTAAGCAGGTTAGGCAGCCAGTGTCAGAGCTGTGCTGTTAATTGCAAGTGGTTCTGTACTTATGCTGAGGGGTCGGGGAGGGAAATGGTGCCAGCCAGCTCCTTTGTCTTTGCTGCTCTCAGGGAAGCATTCCCAGAAAAGCGAATAATTTCCCTCCATGCATTCCAAACATTTTTCAGATTGCTGTTTTCATGCTGTCTGTCTTTGTATTGCTTGCCTGCCTGGTGCAGTGCAGTGCACTTTGGACTGTATCCCAGCCAAGCCTGCTGACTTTTAAAACTCTCAACTTTAAGGTCGTGCTGTGGTGGGGGCCTATGCTGGTCTTCTGGGCAAGGGTCTCGCTGCCCTGGGACTGATGCAGGTTTGACTGAGAAGAGCAGTTGCACCAGAGCACAGGGGCATGGGATCTGGAGTAAGTAGGCTAAACAGCCAGTGTCCAGGTTAGTCGTCCTCAACAGGTATCTCTTCTGAGGAGCAGGGAGGGAAATGGTGCCTGCCAGCTCTTTTTTCCTGGAGAGGTGCCTCTGTGAATGCCACCTCTCACAGATGTGCTCCAAGAAGAGTGAACAGTCTCTCCCCCATGGGTCTTAGGTGATCCCCAGACTGTGCCACCTGCCCTAGGGTTGTTTGCCTGCCTTCTCTCCAGAAGTAGGGCAGCACCCTCAGGGCTCTATCCCAGCCAAGCCCATGTACCTCTAAAACTCCAGTCTTGAGCTCTGGTGGTTCCAAAAACTCACAAAAAAACAGCCCCTCTCATTTTCCCAGCCAATGGCTTTGGGGAAGTGTTCTCCTTGTAAATATCCCTGTGCACTCCACTCTCTCACCTCTTTCCATGACCAGGGCTTCCTCCCCTCTGCAGCACCTATGATCCATTTCTCCCCCAAACCACATCTCTGCACTTCTTCTCCTACTCGTTGTGGCCTCTTCTCTCCCTCTAGTTGTGCAGTTTGTTCTGTTAGTCCTTGGGTCGATTTCTTGGGTATTCAGAATGATTTGATAGTTATCTAGCAGTGTTTAAGAGATGAGACAAACCTACTACACTGCCATCTTAGCGCCTCCCTTCCTGATTGGTTTTCTTAATTCTTTTATTTTTTTAGCCTGGTTTCCTAAGGGTAACTCCTGATCCACCATAGCTTTGTGGTCAATTATTGGTCAGAGGTGGCGCTTCCTCTTAGGTGGTGGAATCCACTCTTTGTCAGTGAATTTGTGTGTGACTTAAAGAATGCATTTAAAGTTCAAGAAGTTTGCGAGTCTTTCCTAGCCTTTGGTATCTATCTTTTCAAGGGCTCAGTTTAGCCAGGGATGAGTAGCTCACTAGGACACTCACTGGCCTCCCTTGAATGTGTGTGAACACTTGTGAACACACTTATCCCTCCAGGTTACCAACGGTATGTGGCAGCTTAGCAAAGCCCTCTTTGACTATCTCCTTCAGAACTCCCTTTTAAATTTCTTTATAATCTACAGTCTATTGCTTGTTCTAACCAGTATCAATGCATCAGATAGATGTATTATTGACTGTGTTGTTTTTGCCAATTCCCCTGGGCATGGAATTTTAAATGCTTTACTCCAAATGAAGTCATCTCACTCTGCTATCATTTGAGGCTGGGTTGCAATCATAGTAAGGCTTGGTCTACCTCTTGTTCACCTGAAATATGAGAAAGACTGATGGGTCATTAAGGCCAAGGGTTATTTGAGAACTAGCTGAACTTTGAATGCCCTCCCCAATGCACACATAGATCCATCCATTGGCAAAGAGTGGAAAGCTTATGGGCTTAAAGTATTTGATCACAACCTCTTCCCAAGTTATTGGTTAATCATCACATTTTAAACACTGGAACAACCCTTAGGAAGCTAGGCAGAAATATAAAAAATAAGAATAAAACAGCTTTATTGAGATATCAGTAGGCATGTACCACGAGAGAGACAAGTTATGTAGATTAAATCAATAGAAAAGTACTTAAATACAAAGCAGAACATTAGTCAGAATCTAGAATATACTATATTATGTTTTTCAATCAGTATTGAGACTCAGACTAGCTGCAACATTGTTGGTTACTGATATCATTACTGCTTTTGACAATGCCCATAGAGATGGAATTTTTCATAATCTGCCCCAAATAAATTTAGTCCCCTCAGTTTTAAAGTTTATTTATTTATTTTGAGATAGAGAGAGAGAGAGCACATGAGCAGAGGAGGAGCAGAGAGAAAGGGAGAGAGAGAATCCCAAGCAGGCTCTGCTCTGTCAGCACATAGCACAATGTGGGGCTCAAACTCACAAACTATGAGATCATGACCTGAGCCAAAACCAAGAGTCAGATGCTTAAACAACTGAACCACCCAGGCACCTTAGTCCCCTCAGTTTTTAGTTGAAATTATATTACATTATTGAAAATGTTCCATTTTCAACAAAAAAAAATTACAAGTCATACAAAGAAACAGAAGAGTGTGGTCTACATACAGGAATAATAGTTGACAGACACTGTCTTGAGTGAACCCAGATATTAGACTTAACAGGCAAGATACTCAAAGGAGCTATTATAAATGGAAAGAAAACTAAAGAAAACTATGTATAAAGAATTAAAGGAAGGCATGACAAAAATGACACATCAAAGAGAATAGCAATTTTGAGAGAATTGATGAGAAAGAACTAAATGATAATTCGGGAATTGGAAAATATAGTAACTGGAATGAAAAATTCACTAGAAGGCTCAACATCAGATTTGAGCTGGCAGAAGTAAGAATCAGATAACGTAAAAAAAAGAACAGTAGAGATTAACCAAACTTAAGAATAGAAACAAAAATGATCAGAGCCTCAGAGACGTATGGGTCACAATCAAGTGTTCCAATGTTTGCATAATGGGAGCCCCATAAAAAGGAGTAAGAGAGGGGCAGAAAGAATATTTTTAAAAAATAGGGGCACCTGGGTGGCTCAGTTGGTTAGACATCTGACTTTATTTCAGCTTAGGTCATGATCTCATGGTTCATGAGTTTGAGCCCTGTATCAGACTCCTAACTGGGAGTACAGAGCCTGCTTGGGATTTTCTCTCTCTCCCTCTCTCTCTCTGTTTCTCTCTCTCTCTCTCCCCCTCTCCGCCCCTCCCCTGCACACACACATTCTCTCTCTCTCTAAAAAAAAAAAAGTATATTTGAAAAAATAATGACCAAAAATGTCCCAGATTTGATGATAAACAATTTGGACATATCCAAAAGTCTCAAGAAATTTCAACTAGGGTAAAAACTTAAAGATCTACATGTAGAAACATCATCAGTAAACTGCTAAAAGCCAAGGCAAAGAGAAAATCTTGAAATAAGCAACTAAAATGACTTACTACATACAAAAGAACCACAATAATAGTAACAGCTAATTTTTGCAACAGAAACAATGGAAGGCAGCAGGTAGTGGGACAAAATAATAAAAGTACTGAAAAAAAATTGTTCAACCAAGAATTCTGTATCTAGCAAAACTGTCCTTCAAAAATCATGAAAGTAAAGTAGAAACAATCAGTATTAGTGAGGATGTGGAGAAAAAGAAACCCCGGTACGCTGATGGTGCAAAGGCAAACTGGTGTAGCCACTATGGAAAATAGTAGGGAGGTTCCTTAAAAACATAACAACAGAATTATCATATGATCTAGTAAGTCCACTATTGGATATTTCCCCAAAGAAAATGAAAATATTAATTTAAAAAGACATATGCATCTTTATTTATTATTTATTGCAACATTATTTATAATAGCCAAGACATGGAAGCAATCCAATTATCCATCCACAGATGAATGGATAAAGATTTGACATACATATATGTGTATATATATATATATATACACACATATATATACATATATTTATATACATATACATATATATATACACATACACACATATATACATATATACATATATATACATATTACATATACATATATATACATAATACATATACATATATATGTATATATACACACATATATACATATATACATATGTATATAGGATGGGATCCTATATGTACTATATACATATGTATATGTACACATATATGTACACATATATGTATACATGTGTACACATATATGTATACATATGTACACATATATGTATATGTATACATATGTATACATATGTACTATATACATATGTATATAGGATGTATATGTGTGTATATATACACATATATTACATATACATATATACATAATTACATATACATATATGTATATACATATATATACATATACATATATATACATACACACACACACACACATATATATATATATATACATACACACACACACATATATATGTCACACACACACACATTATCTATCGAATATTACTAGAATAATGCTAAGTGAAATAAACCAGAGAAAGACAAATGCCATATGATTTTACTCATATGTTGAAATGAAACAAAGAA